>NC_141685.1:1044586247-1045089747 GCF_964263255.1 Lissotriton vulgaris
TCAAAAGCCAACTCCACCCTCCGCCTCCACGCTCCGACTCCACGCTCCGACTCCACGCTCCAAATCCACCCTCCAAATCCACCCTCCAAATCCACCCTCCAAATCCAACTCCACCCTCCAAATCCAAACCAGTGTTTGTAATATCAATACATGTAAGTCACATAAATACAACACATATTGCATTACAAATGCTATAGGTATCACATTTGCAAAAGTTATAACTATTAGCGTTGTAAATGACAAAGCAATTATTTTCACTACTTTCCACAACAAAACATTAAAATAAAATTGGTAATTTACAATAGCAATAGCTTAAACTTTCCAAATGAGAAACATATTGCATTGCATTTTAACTCTGTTAACTTCTGCTGATCTGATGCTCACTTTCACCACACCTCCTTCTCTAACTCCCTATTCTCTTCTGCTGTGCTGATCTGCTGCTCTCTTCCACCCACCTCCTTCTTTAACTCCCTGTTCTCTTCTGCTGTGCTGATCTGTTCCTCTCTTCCAACAAACCCCAACTCCCTGTTGTCTTCTCTTCTCACGTGCAGAACTGCTGATCTCTTCCACCCTGCCTCCTTCTCTTACTCCATGTTCTCTTCTCTTCTCATGTGCTGATCTGCTGCTCTCTTCCAACCCGCCTCCTTCTTTAATTCCCTGTTTTCTTCTCCTATGCTAATCTGCTGTTCTCTTCCACTCGCCTCTTTCTCAAACTCCCTGTTCTATTCTCCTGTGCTGATCTGCTGCTCTCTTCCACCCAACTACCTCTCTAACTCCCTGTTCACTTCTCTTCTCCAGAGCTGATCTGCTGCTCTCTTCGACCAGCCTCCTTCTCTACCTCCCTGTTCTCTTCTCCCATCCTGTTCTGCTGCTCTCTTCAACACCACCTCCTTCTTTAACTCCATGTTCTCTTCGCCTGTGCTAATCTGCTGCTCTCTTCCACCCACCTCCTTCTGTAACTCCCTGTTCTCTTATGCTGTGCTGATCTGATGATCTCTTCCACCCACCTCCTTCTGTAACTCCCTGTTCTCTTCTGATGTGCTGATATGCTGCTCTCTTCCACCCACCTCCTTCTCTAACTCCCTGTTCTCTTCTTTTAGCCCTCTGCTGACCTGCTGCTCTCTTCCACCCCACCTCCTTCTTTAACTCCCTGTTCTCTTATGCTGATCTGCTGCTCTCTTCCACATCGCATCCTTCTCTAACTCACTGTTCTCTTCTCCTGTGCTAATCTGATGCTCTCTTCCACCCCACCTCCTTCTTTAACTCCCTGTTCTCTTTTGCTGTGCTGGTCTGATGCTCTGTTCCACCCACCTCCTTCTCTAATTCCCTGTTCTCTTTTTTTCTCCCGTACTAATCTACTGCTCTATTACACTGCCTCATTCTCTAACTCCCTGTTCTCTTCTTTTAGCCCTCTGCTGACCTGCTGCGCTCTTCCACCAGCATCCTTTTTAACTCGCTGTTCTCTTATCCTGTGCGGATCCGCTGCTCTCTTCCACATCACCTCCTTCTCTAACTGTTTTTTCTCCTGTGCTGATCTGCTGTTCTCGTTCAACCGCCTCCTTCTCTAGCTCCCTTTTCTCTTCTCTCGTGCTGAACTGCTGTTCTCTTCCACCCCACCTCCTTCTTTAAATCTCTGTTCTCTTCTCCAGTGCTGATCTGCTGTTCTCTTCCCCTACACATCCTTCTTAATCTCCATGTTCTCTTCACCTGTGCTGATCTGCTGATCTCTTCCACCCGCCTCCTTCTTTAACTCCATGTTCTGTTCTCCCGTGCTGATCTGCTGCTCTCTTCCATCCGCCTCCTTCTCTAACTCCCTTTTCGCTTCTCCGGTACTGATCTACTGTTCTCTTTCACCCCACCTCCTTCTCTAACTCCCTGTTCTCTACTCCTCTACTGATCTGCTGTTTTTTTACACCGCCTCCTTCTGTAACTCCCTGCTCTCTTCTCCTCTGCTGATCTGCTATTCTATTCCACCCCTCCTCCTTCTTTAACTCACTGTTCTCTTCTCTTCTCCTGTGCTGATCTGCTGCTCTCTTCCACCCCACCTCCTTCTTTAACTCCCTGTTCTCTTTTGCTGTGCTGATCTGATGCTCTCTTACACCCACCTCCTTCTCTAATTCCCTGTTCTCTTCTATTCTCCCATACTAATCTACTGCTCTATTAGACCGCCTCATTCTCTAACTCCCTGTTCTCTTTTGCTGTGCTGATCTGATGCTCTTACACCCACCTCCTTCTCTAATTCCCTGTTCTCTTCTATTCTCCTATACTAATCTACTGCTCTATTAGACCACCTCATTCTCTAACTCCCTTTTCTCTTCTCCGGTACTGATCTGCTGTTCTCTTTCACCCCACCTCCTTCTCTAACTCCCTGTTCTCTACTCCTCTACTGATCTGCTGTTTTTTTACACCACCTCCTTCTATAACTCCCTGCTCTCTTCTCCTGTGCTGATCTGCTATTCTATTCCAACCCTCCTCCTTCTTTAACTCACTGTTCTCTTCTGCTGTGCTAATCTGCTGCTCTCTTCCACCTCACCTCCTTCTCTAACTCCCTGTTCTCTCCTCTTCTCCTGTGCTGATCTGCTGCTCTCTTCCACCCGCGTCCTTCTTTAACTCTATGTTCTCTTCTCCTGTGATAACCTTTAAGCTATCTTCCATCCGCCTACTACTCCAGTGCTGATCTGCTGTTCCCTTCCACCGCCAACTTCTCTAACTCCCTGTTCTCTTCTCCTGTGCTGAACTGCTGATCTCTTCAACACGCATCCTTCTTTAACTCCCTGTTCTCTTATAATACGCTGATCTGCTGCTCTCTGCCACATACATCCTTCTGTAACCGCACACTCACATACATACAACCATACATGCACACACATACAACAACACACATACAACCACGCACACACAACCACACACATCTATCTATCGCCCTCACTCTATCGCCCTCACTCTATCTATCTATCGCCCTCACTCTATCTATCTATCGCCCTCACTCTATCTATCTATCGCCCTCACTCCGTCCATCTATCGCCCTCACTCCGTCCATCTATCGCCCTCACTCCATCCATCTATCGCCCTCACTCCATCCATCTATCGCCCTCACTCCATCCATCTATCGCCCTCACTCCATCCATCTATCGCCCTCACTCCATCCATCTATCGCCCTCACTCCATCTATCTATCGCCCTCAATCCATCTATCTATCGCCCTCACTATCTATCTATCGCACAACAACAGCATCATTCAAGGGCACCACAACATCACTATGCGCTACTACAGCATCACTGAACGCCACAGCATCACTTGTCGCCACCACATCACTCAGCCCCACCACAGTATCAATCTGTGCAAACATTCAACAACAACTCGTTCAAATATGTTCTCTCAATGTTATAAGCTTTATTACAAATGTCACAAAAAATGTTGAAATTTCACTTCTGTTCTTATGTTTTAGTCACTATAAAATACACTGAACATAATCTTCACAAAAGTTATTTACAAAAGTTTAAGCTGTTGCCGTTATACATTACAATAACTTTTATTTAAGTATTAATAATTTAAAAAAAACATTATTTGTAAAATCAATACTTCTAAGTCACGTAAATACAAAACATGTTGCAGTAAAAATATATAGGTGTCACATTTTCAAAAAATAAACGTATTACCATTAGAAATGACAAAGCTATTAATTTCACAATTTTCAAAAATAACACATAAATATCAAATTTGTCATGTACAGTACAAATAACTCAAACTTTCCTAATGCGAGACCTATTGCATTGCAAATGCTTGTTTACAAATACACTGTTGATTTACTGCTTCTTTGTGGAAGCGGTCAATGATATTTGCTTTAATAGTGTATTGAACTATTATGTGTTTGAATTTACTCGCTACTCTAACGCATTTCTTTGCAGGTTCAGTCTTTTGAATCAGAAATCGGAAATCTTGTCGGATGTCAGTGTTTCTTTTATTTTTGTTTTCTTAGCTCTTATTTGTATTTCTCTTGCTATTCCCAACACCAGATAAAACCACTTATTTCATAATGCAAAATATTTCCCCACCACCCTTTTACTTGCAGTGTCTCTAATTCAGCATTGCCCATTTTAAATGAGTTTGACATTGCTTAAAAGAAAATGGACAGACATTTTATATGTAGATTATCTATCAAACCGGATAGTGATGAAACTGTAGAAGACTGTTACAGTACTAAGAAGATTGGCTTCATCTTGTACTTTTGATGACTCTATTGAAGTAAGGATAATGGAACAATTTGTGTTAAAGTGCAATAATGATAAGATCAGAAAAGAACTCTGGTCTAAAAACAATCCTAAATTGATTGAGGTTATTACCAAAGCTAAACGGGTTGAGTGTTCTGTGGCATGCATGAAATATATATATATATATATATTTTTAAAGTTTTATTTAAAACACAATTTGCGAGAAACTCCTGTACGTATCAACATAAATAGTTACATAGAGTCCATAATCACACCTGGCCAATACAGTAAGACGACATTTACAAGTTGTGGGACCGGTCCACCCCTACACAGCATATAGAATACAAGCCCCCATGTGCAGATTGGTCATAATAGTGATGTGCTAAGGGGGTTTGCTGGTATCATCAGGCAGTGCCAGGGGATGTTCAATCAACTACACGGTTAGGGGACCCCATATATCACGAGGTCTAGAGGGAGCAGGGATTAACTCAGCATAAGTAGACATCTGCTCTTGCCATAGGATCAGGTAGCCAAGCCATTCCTTAAATTTAGGCGCCCTGCCCCAACTGCAGGCCACACGGCGCTTCGCCAATGTTATACTAAAGGCAATACATTTGCGTTGGGTGGCAGGAAGCTGCTCTGCATACCCTAAAAGCGCTAATAGAGGGGACATTGGTATTTCCAATAGACTCTAGAAATATTTAAGGCTCTAGCACAGATGACTCTATTGAATAAAGTCATCTGTGCTAGAGCCTTAAATATTTATTGCCAGTACTGGTGAATTACTGCATAAGACCAAGAAAGGTGCAAGAAATCAGCGTCTTCTGCTCTACACGTATCACAGCGTGCATTGTCCCGCAGGCCATATCGTTTCAGTCTGGCAGGAGTGTAATATATACAATGTAAGTATTTGTAATGCGTAATACATAGCCGACTGTTAGAGGAGATTTGTTCAGTTTGTCGACAGCAATGGCCCCACTGCGAGTCCGTGATATCACAACCCAGTTCCACATTCCATTTGGCGCTGGTCGGGTTCCGAGCATACTCCATGTCAGTGTTTAGACTCTGATAGAGGGTCGATATTGCATGCGAGGCCTCAGGTGTGCTTAATAAATGATGCAATGGGGCGACTGTGGGGGGTTCTTTGGGAAATGAGGGTGTGCATTCTTTAATCCCCTGTCTTAATCGTAGGTATAAAAAAGTATCCATGGGTGTCTTTTGTGCTTTTTGAACGAGTTGCTGCATATCTTTGAAGGTACCTTTGTGATTCAGGTCCCCCCAGTTGACAATCTGGAATTTAGATTTAGTTTTAGAAAAAATTCCCTCTAGCAATAACGGCATGTCCGGGTGATAGGTGAGCGGGAGCATTGGAGAATAAAGCATTGGTAGCTTAAGTATCTGTAGGATGCGCTGCCATTCCTTTATAGTACAGTCGACAGACGATGGCCCCTCCTGTCAGCTCTCGGGTATCAATAAGAGAATCCCGTCTAGCGGGATGGGGTGTGTCAACCAATGTTCCGTAGCTACCTGGGGTGTATACCTTGGAGGGTGGAATCAATAGTGAGCAAAATGCGCCTGAGTGCATAAATATTATAATTCAAAATTGGGCACATCAAACCCTCCTTGCGCATAAGGATGGGTGAGTACTTCCCACTGCAGACGTGGTTGCTCACCACCCTATACCAATCGGATACGTTCCAATCTGAGCATGGTGAAAAAAGGGTGACGGGGTAGATCGGGATGTTTAAAAAAAGGTATAAGAATTTTAATCAATGATATACACCGCCATAGTAAGAGGAAGGGCAATCTATCTGGCGATGCTGCTTTTGATGTGTTCTAACGCACAGCCATAGTTGCCGCGCAGTAGTTCTTCATGATCATTCGTGATTTGCACCCCCAGATATTTTACCTCTGTAGTGCACCATTCGATGGGGTAGTCCATAGGAAAGGGAGTCGCCGCCGGAGTAAGGGCAAAAATCCGGAACTTAGACCAATTAATAGTTATACCCGATAATCCGCCAAATCGCACAAATTCACGTAATAATGGACTGAGATTTTGTACTGGATGTTTTACATATAAAGTGACATCGTCCGCATATAGTGATACCAATATGGGATGTAAAAAGCACTGAAAGGCCTTTTCCAGGTGATGTTGGCCGAGTCTCGCGACAAGGGGCTCAATTATCAAAGCAAATAGGAGAGGGGAGAGGGGGCACCTTTGACGAGTGCTTCTCGTGAGCATGATGGAGGAGGAGATATGACCATTAGTACGCACCCGGGCGGTAGGGGAAGCATATAACAAGAGTATCCACGCAAGGAAGCCCTTGGGAAGGCCCATGCATTGCAGAATAGTAAACATGTAGTCCCACTCTACTGAGTCGAAAGCTTTTGTGGCGTCTAAAATGACCGCCACGAGTGATAACTGGGGATCGACTCTGTGCATGACAGAGAACAACATGGGCAGATTATGTGACGTCGCTCTCCCAGGTATGAACCCTGCCTGGTCGGGCAGTACTATCTTTTCCATCAGTAGGCTTAAGCGAGTCGCTAGGAGTTTAGCAAGGATTTTCGTGTCCGTGTTTATAAGAGATAGCGGTCTATATGAGGCACACTGGTCAGCAGGCTTGCCCGGGTTTAGCACGGAAATAATCAATGCTTCCCTCATAGTCTCCGGGAGAGCCTGCTGTTCCAATGCTTCCCCATAAACCTCTCGCAATATAGGTATTAACTGATCTATGTAGGTTTTATAGAAATCTACAGGTAGACCGTCAGATCCCGGGCCTTACCGGATTGCATATTCATGATGGCTTCCCGAAACTCATCCGTCTCAAACGGCGCTGCCAGGAATTCCCGTTGATTGTCACCCAGCCATCCCAGAGCAATGTCATGCAAAAAGGGATTGAAGTCTGCAGGGGCGGTGCATTGGAAAGAGTATAGTGTCTCATAGTACGTGGTGAATGCGGAAAGTATATCGCGGCTATCTCTGTGGCTCATACCTGATGCATCTGCTACATCTAGAATATAATTAGAGAATTTAGGCTTTTACACTTCCAGGGCCAGTGCTCCTCCTGGTCTTTCACATTCCCCATAACGGTGTGCCATGAAATGTTTTCCCTGGAAGCGTGTTTCCCGCTCAGCTGTGTCTATGTATTCAGTGAGTTTGTTGCGGAGCGCCGCTCTTTGTGTACCCAGGGGCTTCCGCCGCATGTCAGCTTCTAAGTGTTTGATCTCTCCCTCTAATCGACGCAAACTGCATCGAATGTCGCGAAGCACGCCAAAGCTTTTAGCCATGCAAAAGCCACGGATCGTTACTTTAAACGCTTCCCAAAGTGTGCAGGCGCTTACTACTGAACCCTTGTTTCGTGCGAAGAAGTCAGTAATTTCGTCCCCTAGTTCAGCCCGAAACACCGCATCCAATAGTGCCTCAAGCACTAGTCTCCAGCTAAAGGGGGGGGGGGGGCAGTATATCTGGGGAGGGATAATTGCTAGAGCACAGGGCAATGGTCTGAAAACGTTCTAGCCAGATGAGTGACATAAACAAGCCAGGGCGCCACACCTCAAGTGACAATCCAATAGTCCAAACGGGACCAGGCAGCGCGGGCAGTGGTGTAATATGTGCCTTCCCTCCCACCTGGATGGGCATGCCGCCATGAATCCACCAGTCCATGTGCCTTAGTGAGCTGGGTAGGAGTTTCTTGTGCTTTTGTGTAGTGAGGAGGTTGAGGGCCGGACCGATCTAGGGAAGGGCATAAGACCGTATTTAAGTCTCCGCCCCAGATAACATGTGTCAAACCCACTTTAAGGATCTGCCCCCATAGTGATGTGTAATATTGGGATCATCAATATTCGGCCCATAACAACAGACCAGGGTGACCAACTGCATGCCCAGGGTCCCCCAAAGTAAGCAGTGTCTTCCAAAAGGGTCCCCAACTGAACCACCCTAGACAAATGGCGTACCTTTCTTAATCCATAAGAGCATGCCTCATGAGTATAACGAGTAGGAGGAGAATACCCTAACTGACGCCCATCTGGATCCAAAGCAGGGCTGCCTATAGGTGATGGTGTGTGTCTCCTGTAGTATCACTATGTGCACATGGCGCCTGTCCAAGTATGCGAATAATTGCCGGCATTTCCTAGGATCACCCAGGCCTCTAACTTTCTATGTGATTAGGGTTTCCTGTGAGGAGTCCAGGCGTGAAGTCATTCCTGCGGTGTAACATAGCTATCCATGAAAAAATAGTAAGAGAATTGTAGATAAACGTTGTTGTGTGTAACTGTGTACCTAGTTAGTAGTGGAACAGACAGTAACATTCGAAGTACAAATACAGAAAAAATAAATGTTCCCACCCACAACGGCACCCCAACTGTGCCGGGATTGGCCCACCCTACTAAACCCCAATGCAATCTGGAGCAAATCTTTTCTGCATAGCCATTGTACAAAAGTAAACCAAAGTAAACCAAAAACAACCAACCAATAGTTAGGGGATCTCCCATGAAGGGGGTCACCGGGGCAGCACTAACACCTCTCCTCCCACCGCCAGGCACGGTAGTAAGTGTGGAGAAGTGTGGCTCACTGGTTAGAGCGGCAGACTCTGAAGCAGAGATCTGGCCCGGGACCAGGGTTCAAGTCCCGACGCGGCAGGGTCTTGGTCTCAATGGGCTCAATGTCCACGGACTCGATAATTCTCGCCTCGGCGCCTACTCTAATCATGGGTCCCACGCTGCAACTCTGGGCAATAGCTTGCTTAATCTCCACAACGGCCCCTACAACACTGGGATGCCTGCCTTCACCTTGGGGGTGCCCAGGAGGGGCATCTCACAGGGAGAGCCAGGAAGGGTTCCACAGCGTTATACAGCGCCGGGACGCCCCGTTGGGGCTGCTGTGCGCTTTACAAAATACACTACACACCTTCCAGAATAGAGAGAACAGTCAAGGGGGAAGGAGAGGGTCGCCTGGCTCACTATAGATAGCTTCTCTCGCCTTTAAGAAAACTAAACTATGTCCCAGGGGATATATATACTAACAGCACACAATAGAGTCACTTATCTGGAATGAGTCAGCGGGACAGACATCGGTGCAGCATGCTCGGTCCAGCGCTACATCAGCAGCAGAGTTTAAGGGTAGATGCTCCGCAAGTATGTGCAGGAGGAGCAGCAGTTAGAGTTACTGGCCTGTGTGCACACAACTGCATGTGTATCACAGTTTGGCCTCCGATGGAAATCACCAGTCTGTCGGTGGGGAAGGTGATCTTGACGTGTTGTCTTCTGATGTCCCTCTAGGAGAGCGGCGCTGGATCGATTTCAGGAATTCTTCCACCTGGTGCAGATTAGTGAAGACAGTGTTTTTTCCTCTATAGTGGACACGTAGCCGGGCCGGATAAAAAAGGGAGTGGTCAATTTGAGCTTTCTGGAGCTTTTGTTTTACAGCTAGAAACTTTTGTCTCGCCTCTTGTACCACCACGGTAAAATCAGGGAAGATAGTAAATTCCACTCCTTCAAAGCTCAGGTTTTTCTGTTCACACGCCATCTTTAGGGCGGCATCCCGTTCCCGGTAATTGAGGAGTCGGGCCACAATCGGTCTGGGGGGTCCCCAAGGAGGGACTGAGGGCCCAATGAGCGGTGTGCCCTTTCTGCGATGAACTGAGAGGAGAAGGGATTGCCGTCACTGGTGCCGCGCAACAATCTCTCAACATACTCCTCCATCCGACCGGTGTTAGTGCTCTCTGGGAAACCCATGATCCTAATGTTATTGTGGCAGCTCCTCAAAGTCCTCATTCTTTTCTGCAATCACCTTAAGCAGTTTATCCATCTGAGACACTTGCTGCTGCAAATGAGAGGTGGCGTCTTCATTGTCCGATATGCGGCGTTCCGCTTCTTTCAATTCTCCGTCATGTTTGTCAACCTTCTGGACGAGAAAATCTAACCGGGTGTTTATTGTGTCCATTTTCCCAGACAGGCCAGACATGCTGTGCTGCAGGGCCAGGAGCAGTGACTTTACTTCATTGCCTTGCGTCGGGGGTAGGGCATCCGCCATTTCGCTTGCGGGTGAGGTGGAGTCTTCTCCGGTGGAACATGTAGCTACCCGTTTAGCTTTGAGCACTAGTTTCGATTGCTTGTCATCCCATCTGCCCATGATGGTGGTGTAATCTGCACAGTCAGCGACAGGGGTGAAAGGACCTGATGAGGGATAACTACGACAATAGGGCCAAAGAGAAGGGGGCACCTCTGCGAGGAAATGCAAATGTAAACCTCGTAGTGGCCCAAGAGTTTGTATCTGCACCCAATCCCCCAGGCTGCACAGCACTGGTGGCCGGCTAGGTAATGACGGTGACAGGAGACGTGTTGCAGGTGTAGGTTACAGGTCCCCAGAGGTGTTATACCACAAGGTGTAGTTAGGATCCATGGTTCCTGCTGGTCACCCACTCAAGAGCTCTCAACCAACACAGCTGTGTTCCAGCTCTAGCAGTACGAATGAATATGACGATGCGCAATGAAAGCAGGCAAAAGAGTCTTAGGAATAGGGTGACAAGCGAAGACCAGTTCGGTGAGACCTGGGAAACCGTGAAGAGCACTGTCAGTACATCCAGAGGAGATCACTCAGACCACAAAACTGCGCGAACTGCACAGACAGCGCCACACGCAGAGTCCAAACAAGCAGGGGCGTCAGGACAGTGAAGCACCAAAAAATGCGGGCCACAGCAGGCTGAGATCACTGCACTCACCGCAAGCGGCCTGTCAGATGTGGAGTTAGAATATGGTACCAGTCCCGCCCGCGCCCCCACACAGGTTTCGTCCACACCTCCGAAGGCAATGGGGTCTAGCACCTTGTACGCAAGCCCCAGCACTTGGGTCGGCAGTCCTTTCGCACCGTGCTCCAGTCATAGGCAGCAAGCGCGGGCGAAGATGGCGGCAGGGGGCGTGGCTCAATTACAGGCAACAGGTCTCCAGGGCCTCCACACCGCGTAGCAAATATGGCAGCCCCCGCCACCCACATCAAAATTCCAACCCAGGTGGTGCAGGCAAGGACTATGCTGGCTAGCAATCTGTGGCCAAAATCACCATAAGAGAGCCACAACCACCATTTTACAAGCGTGGGCAGGCCAGGGTCTGTTGTGCCGCAGTGCGCGCAGACGTGAAATAAACATATACGGCAGAGCCGCGGCAGTCCAGAAACGCGGGTCGCAGCATAGGTTGCTCTCCAGTATCGGAGCGCTCACCTCAGTTACCTTGTCAATTCAAAACAGAGCGCCACTGCCAGCCTACACCGTGCCCGTTCCGATTGCAGCTCCCCGCAGGCTCCAGCTATTCGTTCGGGAGGTACGGTGCCTGTCTCCACGTGTCCAACCCTGACACTCGGCTCAGCGGCACAGCGGTCCAGCAGGCTGATGGCACACACCTCCTGTCACTGCCGTTGGCGCCAGGGGACATCAGCAGCAGGAGATCTCACTGAGGTTCAGACAGGAGGTAGCAGGGAAATCAAGTAGCCAAGGTCCGACGCTTCCCAGGCAAGTTTGCGACGATAAGGCTGGATAAATTTAATATAAATAAGCCAGGCTACCAGAGCCTCACAGGAGTGCGGCCATACTGCTCATGCGCCACCTAGCGGCCCCTCATGCATGAAAGAATTACACAAAAATTAATATAGTGTTGCTTCAGTACAAAAAATTTCTGCTAAACTGAAAATTAGCCCAAAACCACCAGATGGCCCTGGTTTGCACCCTGTCCAAGTAGGGACCCTCACTTCAGACAGGGTGAGTAAGTTATACCCTCAGAATCACCTGTGCTCACCCCTTAGTAGCTTGGCAAGAGCAGTCAAGCTTATCTCCAGAGGAAATGTGTAAGGTATTTGTACACACCCACACAGTAACATAGTGAAAACACCACAAATGACACCACACCAGCTTAGAAAAAGAGGCAATATTTATCTAATCAAAACAATACCAAAACAACAAAAATCCAACATACACAAGTCAAGCAAAAAATAAATTTTCAAGGTTAAATAAAGTTACAGGTCTTAGAAATCAATAGTTTCGCTTGACTGTAACAAAGTCTCTTAGATGCGTCAAAATCAAAGCTGATGCGTGGCGCAGGTTGTTGGCACTCGGTGACAGTGCTTTGCACAACAGAAGTGATGCGTTGCTTGCAGTAAGTAATGCGTCAGTTCCTAGAGGTGGTGCATGGCCATTAAGGCGCTAATGCCCATAGGTGACACGGTGCATCAATTGCGAGTGTGATACCTCGTTTCCTGAAGGCCACGCGGTGTTGATGATGTGTCGATGTCACAGCGCACTGCATCGATTCCGGAGTGTCAATGTCGAACCACAGACGCTGCGTCGGAGTCGGAGCAGTGTGTCACGGACGTCGGTGATGCAGTGCTCGAGGCTCATGCAGCAGCGATTGCTCGGGACACTGCGGCAAAGCTGGACCTTGCATTGTGAACAGCGCTTGGTGTGTCGCGTGCTCGGTGAGTGGAGAACATGGCTTCTGTGCCAGCAATGGCAATGCGGCGCTTCTTGCAGGGTGCTCCGATTCCAAAGTGACACTTAGAGTCGATGCATGGGTTTATTCTCTTAGCACCAGTACTCACTTCCATTGGCCCAGAACTGGAATTGGCACCACCTGGCAGAGCAGGCCTCTCAGGAGAGGAGCCCAGGTGCTGGCAGATGAAGTATTTGATGGCCCTGAGACTTCCAACAGGAGGCAAGCTCAACTCAAACCCTTGGAAAAACGTGGAAAGCAGGATGTAGAAAACAAGGTCCAGGCCGTTCACTCCCAGTGTGGTAATGGGTTCTCCAGGCCTACATATTCCGCAAAACCCGCTACACCATAAAACAGACGTTGGCACGGAAACTGGAACCCCTCTCCATGACCAGACAAGTCAACGCCGTCTCCTCGTCGTGCTTCAACATCCTGCGCATGCTACGGAAGATCTTCTGGTGGATCCCCACTGAGACCAGGAAGACTGTCACCCAGGCCCTCGTCACCAGCCGACTGGACTACGGCAACGCCCTCTACGCCGGAACCACCGCCAAGCTCCAGAAGAGACTCCAGCGGATCCAGAACGCCTTAGCCAGACTCATCCTCGACATCCCACGAAACAGCCACATCTCCGGACATCTGAGAGACCTGCATTGGCTCCCCGTCAACAAAAGAATCACCTTCCGTCTCCTCACCCACGCACACAAAGCCCTACACAATCAAGGCCCGAGCTACCTCAACAACCGAATCAACTTCTACGCTCCCAAAAGCCACCTCCGATCAGCCAGCCACGCCCTCGCCGCCGTCCCCCGCATCCGAAGAGCGACAACAGGAGGAAGGTCCTTCTCCTACCTGCCCGCCAAGACCTGGAACTCCCTCCCTCCCGACCTACCTGCGCCTGACCCAAGACCACCTCTCCTTCAGGAAGAAGCTCAAGACCTGGCTGTTCGAGCAGTAACGCCCCCCCCCCCCCCCCCAAGCGCCTTGAGACCCTACGGGTAAGTAGTGCGCTCTATAAATGTCTTTGATTGATTGATTGAAAATGCTAAAGACAAGTTTATTAGGACCCCATGGGGTGGTGGTACATTCCTACAGCACCCTTCGGCTATGCAAGAAGTATCACACCGAACATTGGTGCGAGGCCTCTTTTATACAGTTTTACAGTAATAAAAAGAGTAGGCGGAACACATTTACTCAATTTAGGTACATATAAGGTCATTTTTGGAACACAGCCAACTCATGGGAGGGGTTACAACACCACTGGTCAGTTTAAAGAACATTCCTAAGCGATGACTGTCCACTAGTACTGAGGGTTTAACTACGCATGTGCAAGCTTGACCGGTACTAAAAATAGCCTGTTGCTGGGCAAGTTTAAGTGGTCAGTGGTACAGAGGAAGGACAAAGGACATGCTGACCACGAGGCAGCGTGTTCATATAAAATGGACGCCAGTGTTTTCAAAATGGCTTCCGAACACCATAGTCAAGTTAAGGGAAAATTTGTGTAGCAAAGCTTAACGCTAACCCGGTCACCGTCAAATTACGACAGACGACCTTTTTAGCGTTTAGCTGAAGCTACCTCATAGTGGACATAATCAGGGTATTCATCCTCAATATTAATGGACAAAATATTTGCTACTTCTCTATGAATCATTTGTTCATTCTTGACAATAGCTCGTTTGGACGGGATACAAACAGAAAGGCACATGGAACATAACATAGGGCCACATTTAATGCAGAGACATAGGAAGAACAGTATCCCAATTATTACACATAGGATTGTCAGCAACTTCCAACCCCAAGTACTAACTAACGTCCAAAACCACCCCGAAAGTGTCCAAGTACCATTATCAGGATGTATCTCAGCAGCTATCTTATGTAACTTAGAAATTGCATCATATACAGAGGGTGAATTATCTGGCACGTATACACAGCAACTACTTCCGATAATGCGGCATGCACCCCCACGATCAGCTAATACTACATCGCCGGCTGAGATTCATTTAATCGATAATTGGTACCTTTTCCAAGACAACACATTCCTCGGAGTGTGCTAAAAACAGGCATGTCAAAAATATCACGGAAACGCGATATCACAAAAATGGCACTTAATATACTTCACACAAGGTGTGCCGTTCAAACAAAGACAAATTTAGAGAAATATCTCCACATGCCCGCCTATGTGAAGTGCACTGCACATATAATTCAAATCATAGAACCAAATGTTAGCTAACTCAAAACATATTCAAAGAGCCACAGTAAGCGTCCGTAGACTATCTTACCAATCACAAGCTTACCAAATTCTCAAATATCCAGGTTCCAACTGCCAAGTTCTTTAATCGAATCAGCCAAACCGGCACTGTACGGCAACTCGAACGAGCAGGATCTCAGTCGAGGACCGGCGCCACCTGGAAGGTCAGATCAGAAGGAAAGGAAGAAAACACAGTGGGTGCCAAGACTCGGGTCACTCAGTGGCAGCGTACGCGTCCATGGCGAGTTTCCAATCCTTCGTCACGACCTCTCCTTCGGGCATCCGAGTCGCCGATGAGTCCCTTCGTGGTCGCCAATTTGTGGTAATGGGTTCTCCAGGCCTACATATTCCGCAAAACCCGCTACACCATAAAACAGATGTTGGCACGGAAACCGGAAAATGCAAAAGACAAGTTTATTAGGACCCCATGGGGTGGTGGTACATTTCTACAGCACCCTTCGGCAATGCAAGAAGTATCACACCGAACATCGGTGCGAGGCCTCTTTTATACAGTTTTACAGTAATAAAAAGAGTAGGGGGAACACATTTACTCAATTTAGGTACATATAAGGTCATTTTTGGACACAGCCAACTCATGGGAGGGGTTACAACATCACTGGTCAGTTTGAAGAACATTCCTAAGCGATGACTGTCCACTAGTACTGAGGGT
This sequence comes from Lissotriton vulgaris, assembly GCF_964263255.1. Lineage (NCBI taxonomy): Eukaryota > Metazoa > Chordata > Amphibia > Caudata > Salamandridae > Lissotriton > Lissotriton vulgaris. The sequence continues at coordinate 1,044,601,855 of NC_141685.1, forward strand.
TTAACTGCACATGTACAAGCTTGACCGGTACTAAAAATAGCCTGTTGCTGGGCAAGTTTAAGTGGTCAGTGGTACAGAGGAAGGACAAAGGACATGCTGACCACGAGGCAGCGCGTTCATATAAAATGGACTCCAGTGTTTTCAAAATGGCTTCCGAACACCATAGTCAAGTTAAGGGAAAATTTGTGTAGCAAAGCTTAACGCTAACCCGATCACCGTCAAATTACGACACCAGGACAGAAGCAGCAAGCATCAGGCTAACACAGCAAAGCAAACAGCAAAGTGGTAGTCTCTCCTGAAAGCATCACAGCTCTTCTTCCTGGTAGAATGTCCTCAGTCCAGAAGTGTTCTGAGTATATAAAGTATATGGTGTATATATAGATTTCAGTCTTTGAACTCGGCACATTTCAAAGAAAGGTCTCTATAGTGCACAAGACCCTGCCCTTCCCCCAGACACACTACAGACCGTGGAGACGTCTATGTGTGGGGACTGCCAAAGCTCTGTCCAAGTGTCGGTATCAACTCCTCCCACTACTCTAGCTCAGGAAGGCCGATCAGCCTGTTGATGGGCCATCAGGGTATGCAGGGCACACCTGAGTTTCCATTGTGTGACTGTCTAGATGCACAAGAGCCCAACTGGCACCCTAACCCAGATGTGTATTCAGAGACACGCAGAGGCACAGAATGGTTAAAGTAAGAAAACGCCCACTTAAGACCTTCAATTTAAAAACCAACTTCACTAAAATATGTTTTTGAAATTTTGCGTCCAGACACAATAAACTCCAATTTCCCACTTTCTCCCAATTAAAAGATACACTTGTAAGATGTTACAAGGCAGCTCCATTGCTAACCTGTGGGAGCGATAGGCATTGCTGTAGGTGAAAACAAATTTAGCAGTTTTTTTACTACCAGGACATGTAAAACTCAAATGTACATGTCCCTCCTTTTAAATACACTGCACCATGCTCATGGGGCTGCCTTAGGCTTACCTTAGGGGTGACTTATCGACATAGCAGTTTAAAACCGCCCTCACAGCCTCTGGGCACATCTGGTGCACTGTACTAGGGACTTACTAGTAAATCAAATACGCTAAACATGGAAAAACCAAATACCAGGGGAAGCAAGATGGTGGTCGCGTAGTTGGCAGACAGCAGCAGCGTGCTGACCCGTACTTTACAAATGTACTAACCTTTTTTTATTTTTGAAAATGTTTTTTTTTTGCGAAACCATAGAAGGCACAATCAAAGGCAAGATCATCTACATGCAATTTTCAGGACAGTACAAAGCCATACAGGCCCACATCCCAGAGGCTGGGCGGCGTAGAATTAGAGCATGTGTCAAGGAAACTTAGCCGTGCATTAAAGATATGTATATATCATTGTATTCGCTGATTTTTACAAAATTCTCCCCTTCCCATGTCCTTCATGTAAACTCACTCCTATCCCTCTAGATAGGCACTTTTTCTATTATTTATAATAAAACACTGTTTTAACATAGAACAAGAAACAAACCCCGTGCGTGGCATCATTAATAAGGTACTTAAAGAATCAGGCTATCTATGTGAGGCCCAAGAAGGTGCAGTCATTATATCTAGGAGAAGACCTTTAGGGATCACAGCAAATCGCAGTTATACATAACAAGGAATATTATTACACGAGACCTTTCGGGTCAGAAGCCCGATTCGTTTACACTGTCCCGGCTCCAAATCCACCCCCAAGTCTGCCTCCCAGGCCGCCCAGGATGGCGCGGTCGGAGGGGTCGAATCCCGACGCATGGCCGAGTACAGCAGGGAAATCAGCCTTCTACCTCTACCACACGATAAAATGATGTTTAGGGTGTCGGTCAGTGGAGGCGCCTCCGGGAACTGAGGCCACGTCGTTCTAGCTATGTCCTGGAGCCCTCTATAGTGGAGATACTGCCCCCTACCTAACCCAAAGAACTCTGTAGACCGTTCAAAGGACACAAAAGAGTCATCTGGATAGAGGTCCGCCAAAGTCTCACATCCGCCACAGCGCCACTCTCTGTAGGACATATTCTCCTCCATCCGGAGCACCGGGGCTAAGATCCACACCGGCAGCTCCCTATGGAAGGGGGCCCGTCTTAATACCTTCTCAATGAATCGCTGCCAAATTCCGGCTGTGTGTCGTACCACATAGGGTAAAGCCTCATCTGCACCCCTTCCCTTCCCTCCCTTAGAACCTTCTCGGTTGCCGTGCCTGCCAGTAGTGTCAGTTCCCAGTTCTCCTCATCTGCGAACCACCTTGCGGCTGGGAGAAGCTGTGCCGCATAATAATATAAGTCAAATCTCGGGGCCTCAAGGCCTCCCTCCTCCCAACATTGGGTCACCGTGCGCAGAGCGACTCTACTACGCCCGCCCGCCCAGAGCAGAGAAGTGAGGAGCGAGTCGAGTGTGCGAAACACTCGGGGAGGAAGCGGACACAGGGTATTCTGCAAAACGTACAAAATCCTGGGGAGCATCACCATCTTGGCGATCGCCAATCGCCCCATAAGGGAGAGAGGAAGGCTGTTCCAGAAAGTGACAGACTTGTGGAGAGCCCGGAGCACTCGGTCGACGTTGTAAGTCAGTAGGGCCTCGTCAGTTGAGGCCACTTGTATGCCGAGATAGCGGAACGCCTCCCGCTCCCACCTGAGGCCCAAACACAGGAGATCTGTGCTCGGGTCAGGAGCACAGCCTGCCAGTGGGAAAATCAAGGATTTACTAAGGTTAATACGTAGCCCAGAGGCCGCGCCAAAGCGGTCCAGAATCCGCATCAAGGCGGGAAGGGATTCGCCAGAGGACGTCAAATAGAATAAAGCGTCGTCAGCATAGAGAGAGATCACGTTCGCGGTATCACCTACCCTAATTCCCCATTGCTCCAACTCAGCGCAAACAGAAACCGCCAGGGGGTCTATTGCTAGAGCAAACAGGAGAGGGGAGAGATGACAGCCTTGGCGAGTGCCCCTCCCCAAGGACCATTCCTCCGAATGGGCCGACCCCAGCCGAACTCTAGCACGGGGTGCCCCGTAGAGCACACGGATCCAATTGCAAAACACCGGTCCGAACCCCGTCCTCTGGAGCATCTCCATCAGATACCTCCAGTTTACCGTGTTAAAGGCCTTAGCCAGGTCGATTGACACAAGCACATGAGGACCCTCTCTCCCGCCTACCTCGTGGAGGATATGATTCAGGCGCCGCAAATTCATCGCCGTATTACGGCCAGGGATAAACCCACGCTGGTCCGAGTGGACCAAGTGGGTCATGTGCGGGGCTAGGTGAGTGGCCAATAGTTTAGTGAGGATCTTTGCGTCCGTATTGATCAGGGTGATAGGTCTGAATGCTGCGGGGTCGTAACCATCCCCACACGGTTTCAAGATCATGCAGACTTACCCCTGGTTCATGGTGGGTGGAAGAACGCCAGACTCCAGGGCTTCATTATAAACCTGCAATAAGAGGGGGGCCAGAACGTCCCTGAACGAGTGGTAAAATTCAGGTGGGAAACCGTCCCCGCCTGGGGTCTTAGCTCGTGGCAGGGCGGCCAGCGCGGCGCCGATCTCGCTCAGCGCCAACTTCGCATCAAGTTCCTTCGCCGCTTCCTCCGAAAGGGTCTGGAGGTCCAAGTCCCGAAGATAGGGCCGATAGGACTCCTCCGTGACCGAGGGGTCAGCCGCGTATACGGTCTGCAGGTGGGATCGGAGGACCTCAGGAATAGCAGATTCCGAGTGCACCATATCACCACCTGGGTCTCGCAGGGCAACTGTCCTCTCAGGCGCAAATTCACGTTGAAGGATCCAGGCCAGTAATCGGCCAGATTTGTCACCTTCGCGATGGAGACGCTGTCTGTATTGGCCTAATGTGTATTTGTCAAGGCGGGTGAGGATGTCATGTACCGACACCTGCACCTTCTTCTCCGCCTCCTGGTCCGAAGCGTTAGGATCTGGTCGAGTCTGGGTGCTCTGAAGCACAACCTCCTCATCTCGCAACTACAAATGTACTAACCTTAGAGGATATCCATGGGTCTTGATGCTCGCCGTGGCTGCTCTGATGTTTTTGGTAACTGCTCGTGGGTGGCATTGATTCAGAGAGATCTCGCTGTCTTCAGGTGTTTGGCAGAGACTTTTTTTAAGCCACTCCGTCTGTTCCATTTGCTGAGCTGCGGTATTGACGTTGGCGCCAGGAATGGGACCCAAGACTGTAGATGGTTATCAGAATGCAAAGGCGACCCTCCCCTCATCACAAGCGGGCCCAGGTCTGCAGGGGGACGAAGGCATTGGACTGATCCTGCGGACGGGACTACTCGTTCCTTCTGTCCAGGAAGCAGAGTCTGAGAGGAGGGGGAGTGACGGGACTGCCAGCAGCTCACGTCCGGCTGGCCCTACAGTGGTTGACCTCCTGAAGGGGTTCAGCCCTGAAACTGGACCAGCAGACGATTGGAATGACTGGAGGAGGTGAAGCAGAGTAGCCGGTGCTTGCAGATACAGACCTACCAATGCCATAGGATGTGCCGCAGGAAGTATCCAGCCTTCAGACTCCGGATAGCAGACCTTGGTGGCAAAGGCCTCCGCTATAGAACATGATGAAGGTATGCCGGCACATCCCCTCACCCATCCCCCAGTCCTAGCTAAGGGAAAGTTGGCCAGTTTATTGGTAAAGGAGATTACTAAAACTAACTTTGATGGCAGTACTCTACATTCAGCTGGAGGGCACTCTGCAATCATGGACAACTCTGATTATCCGGGGGAGGGGGCCAAAGCTGCTGCTGTGACGCCTACAAGGGGCAATCTAAGTTTTGTTCCTTAGAACTCATTGCTACTCGATATGCGCAGTTATAATCCCCTTAATCCTGCAATCTTTGCTCCCAATGGTCAGGCTAAAGATCTAGCCTCGAGCTCAACAATGCTCGGACTGCAGTGGGGGTGGGGCGGCGGGGGATTGGGGGGGCAGAGGCTGGCAAACTTGAATCAGAAAAGGAACCTAGCAATTGTTTTTTCTCGCTGTCTGATGCAGAGAGTGGTCTATGGATGGATCTGATACCTCTTACAGCTTCAGTGAGAATGATAGCAAACCAGAAGAGGGTAAAAGGGGCAGCACTTTGACAGCGCGCAAGTTAAGCAAAAAGACTGGCCAGCGATCCTCTAAGGGCAAGAATTTAGCCTGGGACTACACTCCTACAGAACGCCTGGCTGTCTCCCCTCCTGTGACTCTACTGGGGACAGGCTGCTCTGATTCCTCTGCACTGGATGCCATCTATCAGGCAGTCTCAATGCACCACACATAAACGTGTCAAGATAGCTGCAAGGCTCAAATTGCATTGAGAAAAGTCCAAGAGGTGGTCACGAAACTTACCAATGTAAGCAGCATCATTGGGGTATGCCTCACAGACCTGGAAATTAGAACTGCTGTAACCGAGACAGATCTCGCTGCTACTAGGGTACAAGCAGAGGCACATATAGCTCAACTGGTGGACATATAATGGAATTTAGAAGATTTAGAAAACCGCAGAGGCGTAATAATCTCCATTTGCAAGGGGTTGTGGAAGGGGTCGAGGGCTCGGATGTACGGACCTATGTAGTGGAACTCTTACGGTCTGCCCTCCCAGAGCTATCAGGCTGGAATTGGGTACAAGAAGTCCAGCGTGTCCACAGGGTACCCTTTGTATTAAAGCAACCTCTCAGGGAGAGGTCGAGGCCTTGAGCTATCCTTGTCTACTTCGGGAACTTCCTCCTAAGCCAAGCCATTTTTGAGAAAGCAAGGCCTGGATTAAAGCGCACCAGTGGCGATATTTCATTCTTCATTCAACCAGACTTTTGTCATGCCACGGTCGAGAGATGCTGGCGACTGCTGCAGATGATAAAGCCCTTCCTCAGAAAACGTATATAAAATAGCCAGAGGCAGTTCTGTCAATGGTTGGAATTGCATCCGGATTCATCGAAATCACTGGAACCACTTGATCACTTGTTACTTTGTTGTAGACAGGTGTATCTTGACAAACTGTTATTTGGGTCTCAAGAGGGACGAGTTCCATAGCTTTGTTGCTTAGTCCTTCTTTTCTCACTGTAGAATCTTCAAAGGTGATGAGTCTCTCAGTTTGAACCTCTTGGATTGTAGCTAGAGGAGTGCATCTGCTACATTGGCGGAGTCCACTTGGCCTACTGCTTAGTATCAGCCACATAGTGTGGTTTGATCAGGTCGATGGACACAAATCTTTTCTCCTTTTTACCAGCAAGGGGCGGCAAAAGTACTGTTCTTGATCTGTGGATTGCTAGGACAGGTACTGGTTGTCTTTAATAAGGCCCAAATTCCTTCTTGTCCGCGAACCTTTCTCTGACTAGATCACCAAGCTTTGGGATCCAGACAGGCCTTGCTGGGATGGGTGGTTTTTCCCCAGTGGTGGTATGGCTTCAGGAACACATTACTTTGTTTCGATCTTAGTTCATTTAAGTCCTGTAAAACAGCCAAATGATCTTTGATATCAAACTTTTTATTTTCCACCACTGTGTCTTTCATGTCAAGGTCCGGAATTAACATTCTAGTTCCAAATAGGACTTCATATGGAGTGACACCCCCTAAAGAACTACTTGGCAATTTGTTTAATGAGCGTTGGACCCCATAAAGATATTTGACCCACCCATCACCCAAACCTAATACTCTAGCTGTTATAGACTGCTTTATGTCCCGGTTTTTTCTTTCCACAACAGAATTTCCTTCAGGATGGAATGGAGAAGAATACCACAGTGCTACGCCCAAAGTGGGCATGGCTTCTTTGTAAGCTCGAGAGCTAATCGCGCGACCCTGGTCAGAATGTAGTGTGCCAATTGCGTATGTGCAGATAAAGACTCAAAATCTTTTATAACAGTTCGAGCTTCAGCCGAGCGCTGAGGCCACATCCAAAGGAACCTTGAACACGAATCCACTGCGACCATGATATATTTATAGTTACCATCCCTTTGTAAGAGACCGCAGTGGTCCAGGTAAACACACGCTAATGGTTTATTTGAAATTAACAGGAGTGTCTGCGCAGGACGTTTAACAGTAGAGACTTTCATTTTCTGGCATATTTCCCAGTCCAAAACATAATTCCTGGTCTGTTTCCTAATGCCTGGCCATAAGTATCTCTGTTTTAATAAGGATACTGTGGCGGAAACACCTGCATGAGCAGAAGCAAGCCTTTCATGTGCTGCTAGGATTAGACCTAATCTATGTTCCATGTTTGGAATCACCCTATCGCCCTCTCCAGGGATTCGAGCAAACTGAACATTGTTCGCATCAATTGTATATGAGAATTTGAGTGGAAACTTTTTAGGTAACGCTGCACCGCTGCCTTTGCTTGAAGCATTGACAGCCAGTATTATTTCACTGTCTATTTTAGTTTTTGAACGAGTAATTGCAGCTATGGGAGCCGTTTGCACAGCCCCTTTCGCGGCTTCATCAGCCAATGAATTCCCTTCAACGTGAAGGCCAGTGTTTTGTAGTCTGTTTCGCAACTGAACTACTTGTTCCCAAAGCGTTTTATGCTTGATTGTGCCACCTTTTGCATCTTTGAAACCATTTTGAAGCCAATTCTGTAAATATTTGTTGTAAGATTGAACACAATAAAAAGAATCGCACACTATGAGTGTGGGGAATTCACAATCCATATTTTCAAGTGCCATTTTGAATGCTTGCAGTTCAGCTCGCTGAGCTGTACAATCTCCTAGAGATTGCGTTTTTGTGAACATATGTCTAAATTTGCCATTGTGCATACGACGTTTAACAATCGCTCATGCTGCACTAAAGCTTGTGTACCCCCGTAGCGGGTAGTGCAGATCCGTCAGTATAAATTAAACATTTATACTGGTCAAGAGGGAGAATTTTAGTAGGCAGAGGACAATCATGTTCGTATTGCAGGAATGCTTGTGTTTTCAAATAAGGTGCACAGACATAATATCGAGTCCAAAATATCGATTGGACATAATATCGTGTTTTTAATATCGACTGGACAAAATATCGACAGGACAGAATATAGATAACAAAAATATCGTTTTTAAGGTAAGTGAAGTAATATCGACTGTTAAAAATATAGATAGTTAAAATATCGAAGTATATAATATAGATAGTTAAAAATATCGATTTTTTAATAATATATACTTTTTTATAGTGTATTTTTATGTTATAATATGTGTGAAAAGTGTGTATTTATGTTTTTTTTTTTAATTTGTTTTTATTGTTGCATCATAACACCTGGGTACAAATTGGATCAACTGCAGGCGTGGCATCAACATTCAGCCACGGTCAGCCGTGCGCGCAACATTTCTGTATATCAACTTGTGGAAATTGATATTTCTTCCATTAAACAGTACAGATCAATCAGATATGTCTTCGGGCTGGGGACCTGTGATCGTGCTCCGTTAAGTGTGTATTTATGTTATAAATATTTTTATTTAATGAATTTTGTTTTTATAATTATTGCGTAATTTAATTCTGTAGCGGGTTGTGGGTTTATAGGGGAATAGGGCGGGAAGTAATTTAATAATAATTAATTAAATATGTAATTTTATTTATTGATAGTAATTTTTATTTAATTGTTAATTTATATGTGTCAATTAATTTAATTGTTATTGGAAATTAATTAATATTAATTGATAAATTGGTAATTATGTACATTTTACTAATTTAATTTCTGTAGCGGGTTGTGGGTTTATAGGGCAATAGGGTGGGAAGTAATTTAATTATCATTAATTAAATATGTAAATTGATTTTTTGATAGTAATTAGTAATTAATTGTTAATTAATTTATATTTGTTAATTAATATAATTATAATTGTTAATTTTTTATATTAATTGATTAATTGGTAATTATGTAAATTTTACTAATTTAATTTCTGTAGCGGGTTGTGGGTTTATAGGGGCATAGGGTGGGAAGTAATTTATTATTAATGAATTAAATAATAAAAATAATTAAAATGTATTTATTTGGAAATAATTGTAAAATATTTTTTTATTATTAAATAATTAATTGTTAATGTTGAATTAATTTGTATTAATAAGTGATTAATTTAAATAATTATTGTTAATTAGTAAATTTAAAATATTAATTATTATATTAGATAACATTTTTATTTATTTTTAATTAATTATTAATAGATATTCATTTTTCGATTTTTGAATAATATATGAAATATTTACTTTCCCTAATGTTGTATTCTCTGGAGTGGGAATAGTAATGTTAACCCCTACGCTATCCAACGCTTTCCCTACTGTTGCATCCACTGGAGTGGGAATAGTAATTTTTACCCCTACGCTATCCAACGCTTTCCCTACTGTTGCACTCTTTGAAGTGGGAATAGTAATTTTAACCCCTACGCTATCCAACACTTTCCCTACTGTTGCACCCACTGGAGTGGGAATAGTAATTTTAACTCCTACGCTATCCAATGCTTTCCCTACTGTTGCACCCACTGGAGTGGGAATAGTAATTTTAACCCCTGCGCTATCCAACGCTTTCCCTACTGTTGCACTCTTTGGAGTGGGAATAGTAATTTTAACCCCTATGCTATCCAACACTTTCCCTACTGTTGCACCCACTGGAGTGGGAATAGTAATTTTAACCCCTATGCTATCCAACGCTTTCCCTACTGTTGCACCCACTGGAGTGGGAATAGTAATTTTAACCCCTACTCCTATCCAACGCTTTCCCTACTGTTGCACCCACTGGAGTGGGAATAGTAGTTTTAACCCCTATGCTATCCAACGCTTTCCCTACTGTTGCACCCACTGGAGTGGGAATAGTAATTTTAACCCCTATGCTATCCAACGCTTTCCCTACTGTTGCACCCACTGGAGTGGGAATAGTAACTTTAACCCCTACGCTATCCAACGTTTTCCCTACTATTGCACTCTTTGGAGTGGGAATAGTAATTTTTACCCCTATGCTATCCAACGCTTTCCTTACTGTTGCACCCACTGGAAAGGGAATAGTAATTTTAACCCCTACGCTATCCAACACTTTCCCTACTGTTGCACCCACTGGAGTGGGAATAGTAATTTTAACCCCTACGCTATCCAACGCTTTCCCTACTGTTGCACTCTTTGGAGTGGGAATAGTAATTTTTACCCCTACGCTATCCAACGCTTTCCCTACTGTTGCACCCACTGGAGTGGGAAATAATTTTAACCCCTACGCTATCCAACGCTTACCCTATGCTTGCACTCTTTGGAGTGGGAATAGTAATTTTTACACTTTTGTTATTGTACGTTAATAATATTGGCTATTATTTAATTATATTTTGTTACTATATATATATATATATGTTTTAAGAAATATGAATAAAATTGTTTTTTTTAAACTTTCATTAAGCATTTAATTATAAGTTAATTTAAGTATTTTTAAGTATATTTTAGTAATTAATTTTTAATATTAATTTAATTTAACATTGTTTTTTAGTAAAGTCAATATTTTTTAAAACTATATTTTTGTAAACCATATTTTTAACTCGATATTTTTGTACTTACCTGTTTGTAGATAGAAACTCGATATTTTGTCAGTCGATATTTTGTCAACGATATTCTTGATGGTCGATATTCTGTCTCTCGATATTATTTCAGTGATCCTTAAAATAAGGATCAAAAACATATTCAACGTTAGTTGCAGCAAGTGGATTAACCCATTGTATCCATCTTGGATGTAAAGCTTTTGCATTCGGAATGCTAGCTTTTGTAACTGCCTCTAAGGCTGGTACAGGGGTTACAACCATAATGCGTTTCCCCTGTGCTAGGGCTCGTTCTTTTGCTACAGTGGTTTGAACTGCTGTCAGAATTTTTTCTGTCAATGTAAATTCAATTTCTGCTTGTGTATACAAATGTGATTTGTATGCGATTGGTACTTTTTCACCTTTGTTAACAGTTAAGTAGGTGAAGCAGCATTGACCCGGAATGATTTGGATCACTAAGTTCTGTATGTTTACGCGTGTTTGTAAATGTTTTGTTATTAACCTGTCAGCTTGAAGTGAGCGCAGGATATCTGTGTGTCCCTGTGTCCAATGTGTGATTTTAAAATCAGGTTTGATTAATTCGTAGAGAGGTTTAACCCTTTCTGCGCAGTTTAGAATGTATGTTCTTCAAAATTCAGGAAACCTAGAATTGACTGTAAGTTTCTCATTGTTTTTGGAGGTTGGAGTAGCGCACACTTATCTAAAAAGTTGGCTGCCAGGCTTTTGCCTTCACTTGATAGTTCATACCCTAGAAAAAGGACGTTGAGATGGGCAATTCTTGATTTTTATAAATTGAATTTGTAACCTGCAGAGACGCAGCCCAGAATAATGGTATTCACCCTGTTCAAGTGCCTGTTCAGGTCATCGTCTGTCAGATAGATATCATCGACATATGACAATGCCTCGTCATCATAAATTTGTAGTAACACTGTTACCCTTGCTGAATATAGTTCTGGACTATTCTTGAATACTTGAGGGAGACGACAGAATTGATGCTGGGTCCCCATTATTGAAAAAGCTGCCAAATACATGCTTTCAGGTGCAATATTTTGACAAAAGAAACCATTTGAAATATCAAATGTGGTTTTATATTTTTTACGAACAATGTTATTCATTAATGCTGTACTGTGTGCATTTTGCACTGCAAATGTTTTACAACAAGAGTTTAGGAGTCTGTAATCCAAAACTAGACGATATGTATTGTCTGGTTTGGAAACAGGAAACAAAGGATTGTTCATTGATGAGGTGCATGTTTCAATCACCCCTTAGTATTCAAGTTGATCTAAGATATCCCTGACCTGTTTTTTAGCTTCTTGGTTAATTAGGTACTGCCTTTTTGCAGTTGGTTGATTTTTTAACTGGATTGTGTGGTGAGGTGAATCCTCATCCCATCCTACATGATTTTTGTATAATGCTGGGGCTTGAGCAACTGCCCATTTCCTGGCATAAGTATATTTTAAATGTACTGGAACATGGTTGGAGAAGGCTGGCATAATGATGTCTTCGCCATGTGGGCACTCTCTGACAAATTCTGGTGGCCAGTCCCGTTCTGCTAGAAGTATATCATAATCCTTTGAAAGTCACTACCAAAAGAATGCTTTCGCTTTTCTTGGATTCTCTCCGTACATCCGGAGTTTTATTTCATATAACCTTTGTGGAGAATTAACCCTGGTGTCTGCAGTTTCAACTTGAATGTCTTCACTCAGGTCCACTGTCTCCAGAAGTCCCTTCAGGTTCTGGCGAGCTATTGATACTTCTACTGCGCTGTCCAACATTGTCCGAGCCCATTCTCCATTCTTGATTTGTGTTCTCAGAATCCTTGGCATGTGTGATCTTTAGACCTTCTACTTTCTTCCTGGAGAATTGAGGTTTTGGTTTCTTTTTCTGAACGTGTTGATCGTCTTTGGACTTCACGCGTTCTTCCTTGTGGTCTGACCGTCCTCTTTCGGATGTCTGTGACGATATCCGAAAGGTACGAGAGGAACGTGTATCAGTATCTTGATACATGTCAGGTTTTCTCAAATTATCCATATTTATTTTATTTATTTATACAATTTCTAAAGTGCACTACCACCTAACAGGCATCTTGGCGCTGGTAACTTTGGGACCATATCAACACCGAAAGGGGTCAAAGCGCAGGCCTAGTTCTTAGGAAATAGCCAGGTTTTAAGGTTCTTTCTGAACGCAAGCTGCTCCTTGTTTTGCCGCAGTTCAAGAGGTAAAGTGTTCCACAGCCTGGCTGCAGCCACCCCAAATGTTCTGCCCCCTGCCCTAACTTTGTTGAAGCGTGGTACTTTTATTGACATTCCTCTCGAAGAGCGGAGCTCTCTGCCCGGACGTACCACTCAAACATTTGCTGAAAGGAAGTAGGGCCTTTTCCATGCAGGGCTTTAAATACTAGACACAGAGATTTAATTTTAGTTCTCTGTGTCACGGGCAGCCAGTGCAACTCCGAGAGTGCTCCAGTGGTAGAGGTCCGCCTAGACCAGCCTAAAACCAATTTAGCCGCGGCAGATTGTACCCGCTGTAGCCTGTCTAGCAGGAATTTAGGGGACCCAAGGAGTAGAGCGTTACAATAGTCTACCCGACTAAGTATGGTACTGCGTGCAATCAGGGCACGAGCTTGATGTAGTAAGAGGGGAAAAATCTTCCTCAAAGAGCACATAATCCCCAGACAACAGCTCACCACTTTCCAGACATGCACCTTCAGAGAGAGGTTGCAGTCAAATGTGACCCCTAGGTTGCGAACTGTTTTTACCGGCTGGCCAGGGTTGGGGAACTCTGGGGGCCACAGATTTGTGGGCGGCTCTTCCCTGTTCTTATGCGTATCGAAATGCATCAGTTCAGTTTTAGCAATATTAAATTGTAAGGAATTCTCCTTCAGCCATTGTGTCATATCTCCGAAACATCTATGAAACCCTTCTGCTGAGATGGCCTGCTCTCCCTTCAGGGAGAGAATGAGTTGCTTATCATCAGCGTAATTGATGACTTTGATGTTATAGCGCTTGATGATCTTCAGCAGGGGTCTCAAATAGGCATTGAAAAGAATGGGGCTGATGGCCGAGCCCTGAGGGACCCCATGTGGGACGGGAATGAAGGCAGATTGATAAGGAGGAAGGGATACTGCTTGCTGTCTCCCTGAGAGAAAGGAGTTAAACCATCTAAGGGCCACTCCCGTAACTCCCACCTCACTCAACCGCCTCAACAAGATGTTATGGTTGACCGTGTTGAAGGCAGCAGACAGGTCCAGCAGAATCAACACTGCTGCCTGGCCCCTGTCTGCCCGCCTCCGAAGCTCATCCATGACGGTCACCAGTGCTGTCTCCGTTCCGTGGGCTGGTCTAAAACCAAACTGCTCCTCCTCCAGATGTTTGGCCCGTTCCAAGTGTGCGGACAGTGTGCCACTCACTACCCGTTCAACTACCTTGGCTGGGAAGGTGTAACAACCGGGTTCTCAGACCAGATGGGATCAGCTCCTTGGAGCACCTCCATCCCAGCCAGACCGTAACCACCTCCCTCCTCAGGACCCATCTATCCAGGCACCTGGGTACCTACCTGAGGATGGGGAACTCGCAATATACAAGCTCATATCATCAGAAACACCACTAAATCTATAGGGATTACTAGGAATACTCACTGATTACTAAGGACATTCATGCCCTACACCACACTCATACCTCATAGTCTCGCGACCACATGGGTCCAGACTAACCTACCCTGGGGCAGTTCTGATTATGTACCATTACACACTGATCACCCTCAGTGCTCACTCGACACGCAATCTGGCATGCCATACACACTGCTCACCCTCAGTGCTCACTCGACACGCAATCCGGCGTGCCATAAACACTGGGCTGCAGCCCCAGTGCTCTCTCTCTCTCTTTATCCGGTCCACAATCCGGCAGACCTAAACACTGGTCTCCCTCCCAGTGCTCGCTCACTTACAACCCGATCCGCAATCCGGCGAATCTACACACCAGTCTCCTACCTGGTGTTCTCATTAACACCACTTACCAATGACGACCACTTTCCTATGAATACCTTCAGCTCTCTCTCTATGTTGGGAAGTCTCTCTCACTATTCACTAAGGGTTCGCTACTACAATAATATTATGGGATGGCCGAATTACTTAGTGTCTGAATATTTCCCTAGCTCAAGGGCTCCTCTCTCTCCCAAATTATTCAGTGGCTACTTACCGGATCAGGGGCAGCATCTGTTCTGGCTGTAACACCTGACTAGAAGGAAAGGTTACCTGTGCTTTAAGAACAATAGACACACACTGTATGCAAGAGTAAAAACGCTCTCTATCATAAGAATAACACATGCACACTAGTTCACTAAGAACTGGGGTATCTTTATTACAATAACAATAGAATACACATACACAGATCTGCGGGGTCTCTATAACTAACAGGAACTTTAACACACCGCTGAAAGAAAAGGATTAAACATACAATAGCCTAGGGAATAAAGACAAGATTAAGGTGTAGGTGTAAAGTAAGCTGATTCAGACTACCTCACCTATTAGAAGGAAGATTTTTCTCTCTGGTAGGATCAGGGCTCTCTGTCTCTCCCTCCGTCACCACAACTTCACGCCTCCGGCTCAACTGCTTCAGCTGACAGCCTCAACTCCTCCATCTGCTTTACTTTGTTCATATGACTGCTCTCTCCAGCTTCAGCAATCATCTGCCTTCTTTCTCCATTCCAGAAAACCAATAGAACTGCACTGTACTCTGCAGCTCCAGCAGACATCCTACTCTCCACTCTTCAAGAACCAAACTGACCACTCCTCCTCTCCTGCAATTCGCTAATATGGATTCCTCTCCTCTAGTGGAAAGCTCCAGCCAGTAGCCTCCTCCCACCAGGTCCATGCACCGGGCTCCTTGCTCTAGACGCTCCCACAGTGATCAGCTGTTTGTTTCGTCTAGAGACCTGAGCCCAGGGACACTTCTTGATTAGATTCAGCTCTGGCCGGTTCTCTCCGAAGAACACATAACTATGCTAAAGCCAATAGGCAATAGATGGATTAGAGTCAAGAATAAGGGATCTATCATCATATAAAGCAGCTATCCTCTTCTAGGTCTGGAAAAAAGGGCTTAAAAGGGCCAACACAAGGTAAGAATACGGATCCTAGATGAGAGCAAGCTTAAAGTCTTCATCACTCCGAAATAGAGCCAAAAAACCTGTCAAGACAGAAGGGGAGAAGGGATATAGGTTTAAAATTTTTCAGACATTCAGGATCCAGGGAGGCCTTTTTAAGCAATGGGGTTACAAGTGCCTGCTTCCACTGACTGGGAACCGCCCCTTCTGCAAGAGACTGGTTACAGATCTTACACAGCAGTGGAAAAAGTTCCACTCCGAATTCCTTCCAGTTTTGCAAGGTAGTGGGTCCAGGGGGGAGCCTGACACAATACTCTCTGCTAACCTGCGAAAGTCCTCGATCTGGAGGGGAGGGAACTCCGAGAGAGCCTCCAAGGCAGCCTCCTTTGGGCTGTCATTCCCTGTCAGCCCACCCCTATCCTCAATAGGGGCCAGCTGTTCAATTGTTGCCTTTGTAGGTTCTGATGTCTTTCCCAACTCCTCAATAATGGAGGCAACTTTGTTGCGGAAAAAGTTGGCAAGATTATCACAGAGCCTCTGAGATGGCAAAATGTCATTGGTACAGCACTCAGGGTTTGTCAGAGTATTAAGAATTTTAAAAATACAGCGGGAGCTATTAGAGGCTCTAAGAATCGCAGAGGCGAAAAAATCAGCCTTCGTTCTTTTTATGACCTTCCTGTAGTTCAGAATTATTGCTCTCCAGGCCTGAGGTTATACCTCCTTTCAGAGGGCTCTTTTTGAGGAGACCTACCTCGGGATTGAGAATCTTTCTCTTTTGACTGTTATTTGCTATTTTCCCACTTCTTTTTAGAAGATGTAGGATTGTTTTTAATAAAGGCCTTTACAGGACTTTCAGACAGTTGCGGTTTAACTGGTTTTCCACCCAAACTGTCTTTGCCTAATTCTTCATAGGATTTTTCAATTATTCTGGCTAGTTCTTGTGGTTGTTCTGTTACATCAAATTCCCTTAATTTCTGTCGAATTGCCATTGATGCTGCTTCTCCTTTAATATTAGATAATATTATTGTCGAGACCTCGTTAACATTTTTCAGTAACTTCATAACTAAATTCAGAGCAGGCTCTGCCCCGTATTCATTTTGAATCTGTTTCAGGACGTCAGGTATTACCGCCATAGACGGTACACCGTGTGTTTTAGTCTAGATAGCAGCAAAGACTGTGCCCCAAGTGGTGCAGTCTTCCAGATGTGGTGTTATCCCCATTGGTAAACAGATTGTTAGAATTCTATGTTTCTCATAAGGGCAGGTATTAGGAAATACCGCTTCGATTTGAGTAATTGTTTTAGCTATCCAGAACGGAATTTGTTCACGTTTTGTGGCATTTTACACATGACTGCTTGTAAAGTCTGTGGAGTGATTTTTAGCCTATTCCCCTAGTGAGAGTTTTGTCTTAGAATAGCTATTGTCGGTTGGACTGTGAAAGTATGCATGACATATTGAACCAATTGTCTATATATTTTGATTAACTCTTTGAGTTGAGCAAGTAATTCTACATCTGTCATTTCTTCAATGTCAAGATGAGGTGAGTAGCCGGCTAAAATCGGCCATGTTGCTCCTGGACTTCCTAGTAGACCGAGCCTGGTAATGTGATTGTAATGTTTTAGGGCGCCTTTAACCCAGAGCTCATGCTCCTGGTATGTGAGTGGAATTTCAATATCCACGAAAGGAATATATTCCTCAGGTGGATCATCTTCTTTGGTGAAGTGAAACGTTTTAGTTACTGGATGTGATTCAGGGAATATTATCCATGAGTAGAGTACCTCTGTCTGGTGAGATTCATGTGCCTCTATCACAAAAACTGCTCTACCACCTCTTGGTGTTAGGCCATGTTTCATACTTTTTGGAGTGATTGCTCTCCTTAAATTTGAAGGAATGAATATAGCATTCTCATCGGTTTCAGTAAAACCTGTATAATCAAAAGCTGCTGCGACCTAGTCAGGTACAGCTTCGGTGTTATTATCCCCGTTTAGGGACATTTTGTTTAATGAAAATTTCAGAGCAAGTTTCAAGGGAACAAAGATAAGGTGCACAATATTTTCGAACACTGTATCCTTCAACGTTGAACAAACCAAAAAGCTAATACATAGGATTTTCGTCCTACTCAGCTATGCGGATATCATCCCTACCCACTCCAGACATCTTATGGAGTTTTAGGAGTAGGGGTCTCTGAGAAAAGCACAACTGAGTTACTTCAGTATCTAGCGTTAAATTAGTGCCGTACCAAACCATTGGGCGCCATGTAGTGTAGTTCCTATATCCCTGATAGGCTCTCCGCATTGGAATAATATACACTATAGATTTGGCATAGGACTGAGGTCAGTATGCCTCTATCGAGTATATTAAGCTTAATTACTTGTGTGTGGATAAAGTAGCAAAGGTCCAAGAATTCCAAGGCTTTAGCAACGCTTGAATAAGCTGTGATTTTTGTTGAAAGGAGACACACTCGAAGCTCTGGACCTCTTGGGCTTCATGTAGCAAAGCAAGTTTTAAGGAAAAATGAGTGTGTACTCCAAAGAAGATCTCAAGAATTTTTTCAGAATTAATATTCGTTCCCAGGTGTTGTAGTACAAAGGACAGAGATGTTTTTCTTTGCAGAAAGGTAGCTTTATTGTTGTGCATAGGACATGAACAGCCGACACGTGTTTCGCCCCCTCATGGCGATTTGCGCCGGGGCTTTCTCAAGGCTAATTATTTTTCAGACGTCGAGTATTTAATTATCCAAAAAGTGTCAAAATCCAAGGTTTCAAAATTACAGTTTTTCAGGAACAAAGTTCTATCGTTTGGCTAATGCCCTCTTCAGTCCTGCTCCGAGTTCTTAAACGTCAGGGCGGTCCTCGGGTTGAATCCCGGTAGTTAATTACTTGTGTGTGCCAGCTAACTCTAAGGTCACTAGAAACTTCTCGAATAAACAAGAAGGGATTCGTTTCTTACAACCGCATAAACATGACAACTTTGTTTCCCTTAGAATCGGAACAATATCAGAATCATGGAAACAATAGATAACATTTTCTCTCAGCCAATTGGGCATGCTTTGTTTCTACAGAGTTTACACAGAAATAGGTAGACGGCGTTTCAATAAAAAGGGTTTATTGAACAGTGTTATTTCTCGTGCAAGAGATATGAACTGCTACAATCGTAAGACAAAATGCGAAGTATAATACGTACAGCGTTAGCAGTAAGGTAAAATAATATTGCAATAGCATGGTTTATAGCTATGACATACATTCATAAAAATACATACATAAATAACACAGGCTAAAATCTGAATCCTCATCTGATGCTTCTAGCTAGTTCTACCCCAGTGTACCTAACCTAAGTGTAGTACGAGGTAAGAAGTAGGTGCTGTTTGTCTATCGTCTAGTTTAGCTATAGTTTAGATTGGTGTTGCCAAGATTTGCCCAAAGTCCCTCTAGATTCTAGTCCTCTCCATACCTTAGAATGAGAGAGGTTGGAATCTCTTTCCGAGTCTCGATCTCTAACACCCCACAAGGGGAGTCAGAAAAACTGGATCTGGATTCTCTGCGAGGAGGATGACAGCGTCTGGTCAGTGCATCAGGTGGGGACTTGACTTCCTTCCGAACTTGCCATGGCGAGCCGCCTCGTGCAAGTAGGCAGCCGAACCGTGCTTTGCCATGCTAAGTGAAGGTATATTTATACCTTGAATATGTTTATAAGTGCCAATATTGACGTAAAAGTCAGGCAGAAGAACGTCATGAATGAACCCCTAAGGAATAGATGTTCATGCATAATAAGTTAGCTCTTGGAGTAATCAATATCCAAGCAAGGGGAAGTCCTAAAGGCTTAAGAGTCTGGTTTTCCAAGAACTCGTTGTGACATAGATGAACGGATGTATGTGGCCATGCCTGTATTTGGTTAGCATGCATAATGCCTGAATAAGGGTAGGATTTCTATGCCTAAATAGGGCAATGCGAATTGTGCCTATATAAGGTGATATATTGGGAAACCTATATATGGTATCTAAATCGACACACAACAAGCCCAGCAAACTCTGCAGCCCTTTTCTGGCTGAGGTTGCTGGGCTTGTTGCCAGCAACCTCCCCCAGACAACTTGGACCAGAGCAACAGCGAGCAGTCCAATCCACTGCCACTCCGGGTCCCACAGCCACAAAACCTATCTAGTGCACCTTTTGAGGCACCGAGCCACCCTGTTGGATGCAGGATCCAACACTATCTGTCAGGATGGCAGGCAATCACTTCGTACAAGTTTTAATTTTCACCTTAGACCCCCTTCCTGAAAAGCTTGTGTAATTTTATATTCTCTTTGCTTTTCCTATTCTTTTTGTTTTATCTTGACCTGAAGCTGATTTTGTGTTGTTTTAAAGATGTAAATATTGACCAAATGGTGGTAAGCTCCACCCTTTTATGATTTTATTATAAATCAAATAAAAGTATTACTCTCTCACTTCGTACAAGTAGATCCTGCATATCGTTCAGCAGGATTATGCCTTACAATTTCTAGTCTCCCTGTCACATCTTCCACCACCCCCAGAGAGGCTGATGGAGGACAGTTGTCTCTCTTGCAGCAGGAAGTTTAAGCCCTTCTAGCTAAAGGAGTCATAGAGAGGATACCTTCATCAGAAGTCAGCACTAGCTGCTACACCTGCTACTTTCTGGTGCTGAAGCAGGGCCGGGGCCTCCTTCCTGCTTAGAAAGTGGCCTTGGTCTTGTCTGCCCTCAATCCTGGAGACATCTCTGTCAAACAGTCCTACAGTTGCTATCTGCAGTTTAATGTGGAACAGGAGCACTGCAGTTTGTTGTGCATTCCCTTGGCCTCACTAGTACCCCACGGGTGTTCATGAAACTGATGGCGGTAGTTGCTTCACATTGGCTGAGGTAAGGGGTTCCCATCTTCCTCTACTCTGATGACTGGCTGCTGATTCTATTCTATTCTCCTGGATTTATAAAGCGCATGGCTACCCAGAAGGGCCTCCCAATGCTAATCTAGCAATCAGGTCTTCTAACCTCACTGACAATTATTCCAGAAAATTGTTTTTAACAATTTTCAGAATCTTAATTCTGACTCAGTTTGCCGAATTTTCAGCGGGAGCGTGTTCCAAAGCTTCGGAGCAATTTACGCAAAGGATTGACCCCCAGTTATTGCTTTCTGTATCCTGTGGACTGTTAGCAGCTACTGGTTAGTGGAACGCAGCAGTCTTAAAGAATAGTGGCCTGTAAGTAGTCCTTTGTTATACACAGCTCTATGAGCGAGGCAGTCATTCACCTCCAAACTTTGGCAAACCTCTTATAGACTTTGGGTTTTACTATCAACATACCCAAGTCACACCTTTCTCCATCGCAGACACTCTGCTTCATTGGAGCCAATCTTGGCATGGTGCAGTATTGCGTCTTCCCCCAGAGTAGAGAGATCAGGACATTCAGGCTATAATCCCCCTGATGTTTCATCCTCTGTCCTGGATGTCAGTGATGATACCTCAGAGGCTGTTGGGGCTGATGGCCTCCTGCATCTTTGCTCAAGCATGCTAGGAGGCATATGGGGGCTCTGCAGTGGGGTCTAAAGTCCCAGTGGTCCCAGCATCAGGGGAACCTCTCAAGTTGCATCCAAATCCCAAGGGAGACTGCAAAGAACCACTAATGATGGCTGCTGGACTTCAGCTGGGTGGTGGCTGATCCTTCTCCTTACCCCACATAGAACTGACATTGTTGACCGATTCATCGCTCCTCAGTTGAGGAGGCCTTCTGAGAGAGTGGGAGACCAGAGGCCTCTGGTCTCTGACAGAGACCTGGCTCCACATCAGTGTACAAGATTTGTGAGCTGTTCGCTTAGATTTGAAAGTCTTCTTGCGATCCATCAAAGGGAGGCTGGTACAGGTGCTCATGGACAACACCACCGCCATTTGGTACTGCAACAAACAGGGCAGGGTAGGGTTGTGGACTCTGTATCCAAAGGCACTACACCTTTTGAAGAGGTTGGAATACCAATTGATTTCCTTGGTGATACATCACTTGGCTGGATTGCTAAATGCCAGGGTGGATGAACTCAGCCTTCAATGCCTAGAGGATCACAAACGGCAGTTACACCATGAGGTGGCACAGGGTTTCTTCCGAGAATGGGGAGAACCATGGCTTGATTGTTTTGCTACCGCCAAGAATGCATAATATCAGCACTTATTCACGTTGGAGTTTCTAAGATGGCTCTCTCTCAAAGACTCATTCCGCCTAGAGTGGATCTCAGAACTCCTACTCTCCTTTCTGCTGTTACCACTCCTGGCCCAAGTTCTGATGATCAGAAACAAATGGCCCAAGTCATCCTAGTGGCAACAGATTGGACAAGGAGAGTGTGGTATTCAGAACTACTGGGCATGAGCATCTCTCCTCCGATCAGGCTGCCACTTTGGGAGGATCTGCTGTTGCTGCAGTAGGGCAGGGTCCTGCACAGGACCCCGCACAATCTCCACCTCCATGATTGACGATTGACCAGTAGCAGTTGACTGCATTCGACATTCCTTCCAAGGATGTTGATGTGAACTTGGCAACCAGGTTTCCCTCCACTAAGTCGATATATGCCTGCTGTTGCCACAAGTTTATGATTTGATGTGGTACTTGGCAGATGGACCCCCTTCAAGCAAACCTTCTGAAGTGTTTGTGTTGTCTCTAGGCCAGCAAGGCCTTTCTTTAGACACAGTTAAAGGTTATTTGTCATCTCGTTTCGATTTTTGGGGGTTGCTGGACCAGCCCTCTTTGTTTAATTCACCTGTTGTGATGCGTTTTTGTTTTTTAAAGGACCCCAACGTTTGTTTCCATCCACACCCTTCATCATGCCTCAGTGGGACCTGAATCTAGTTCTCACATTCCTAATGTGTACTTACTTTGAACTGCTGCACAGCTGTTCTTTTAGGCTCCTCACTCTAAAACCAGTTTTTCTGTTATGTTATGTTATGTTATGTTAATGGTTTTTGTACAGCGCACAGCTGCCCCAGCAAAGGGGCGTCCTGGCGCCAGGAAGGTATACACAACATCACAAAACAGAATCAGGGATTTTTATTAAAAAGAAAAGTTTTGATGGCAAGTCTGTACTGGTATAGATCTTCCAGAGCTCGAATTTCATTGGGAAGAGAGTTCCATAATTTTGCGGCTACTACTCGGAAGGAGCGACCTCCAATCCTGCTCAGCAAAAAGCGTGGAACAACAGACAAATTCTGGCCCATCGATCTCAAGGATCGAGAAGGAACATATGGGGTCAGTAAGTTCATCAGAATAGGTGGGGCCGTGCCTTTCAAAATTTTAAAAGCCAGGCAAAGCACCTTAAACTCGATCCGCCGAGCAACAGGCAGCCAATGGAGCGCTTGCAATGCTCTGGATACTGAGCAACGTCTGGGCAACCCTAATACCGCTCTTGCGGCGGCATTCTGCACTCGTTGCAGCCGCATAAGTTCTGCCTTGTTCGTACCTGCTAGCAGAGCGCTGGCATAATCTATCCTAGATAGTACAGAGGCTTGGACCACAAGCGGTCTAGTGGGGGCATCAAAAAATTTAAGCACTGGTCTGACACCCCTGATGATGCCAAAACAGGAGGCATCCACCCTCTTAGTCTGGCAGGTGAAGCTAAGCGTAGGGTCCTGCCAGACCCCGAGATTTTTTATCTCCATAGCAGGAGAAGGGATCATTCCTAACTCTGGAGGCCACCAGTTGTCATTCCACCATCCAGGTTGCTTACCGACCACCATAACCTCTGTCTTTTTTGTGTTCAATTGGAGACAGTTCTGGTTCATCCAATTGGCCACCGCACGTAACCCCTCACAAAAGTTGAGGGCTTCCACAGCTGAGTCCCCACTTAATGTGACCGCCAGCTGCGTGTCATCCGCATAGGACACCATTGTCAGGCCCCAGCGTTTGACTACCGCAGCCAGCGGTCTCACATATAGATTAAATAGAGTGGGGCTCAAAGATGATCCCTGTGGGACCCCCAAGGTGAGCGGGTGAGAGGTGGATTTACCGGGTGGTATCGCAACCTGAAAAGATCTGTTGGAAAGGAAGGAGCGGAACCAACCTAGAGCCAAACCCTTAACCCCAGCTTCCTCTAAGCGCCGCAACAGGATCTCGTGGGACACCGTATCGGAGGCGGCACTCAGATCTAACAACAAGAGTGCCGCTGTTCGTCCGGTATCCAGCACGGAGCGCAGATGTTCGACCATGTACAGCAAGGCTGTCTCCGTACTGTGGCCTGCACGAAATCCATTTTGCGTGGGATCCAAGATGTTAGCTTTGGCGAGGTGGTCAGCCAGGATCCCATTCACGTGGGCTTCGGTGACTTTAGCAGCCCACGGCAGCAGTGAGATGGGGCGATAGTTCTCGGGTTTTATTGGATCTAGGGTAGGCTTTTTTAGGATGGGTGTAACTACCGCTTGCTTCCACTTGGTGGGCACAATCCCTGAGGCCAGTGACATGTTGATAAGGGCCAGCAAGGGTGCGCGACAAGTTGCCTGCATGTTTTTAAACTGGGCCGGTTTTAGAGGGTCTGCAGGGGAGCCGGATTTAATTTTGAGGCTCAATAGATCAAAACCCTCCTCAGAAAGGGGGGCCAGCATATCCAGAGTCATATCATTGCCCTTTGGACAGTCGACTGAGTCCGAGCGGTGCATACTAGTTGGAAAAGTGCGATAGATTAATTGCACCTTTTGAACAAAGAAAGAGGCCAGACTTTCGCAATGAGAGTCGGTGCATATTTCCGCTGCGGAAGCCCTCTTAGTCATAAGGTCCTTTAGGACCTTAAAGATTAGTTTAGAGGGGTTAGGGCTGTTCCGAAACTCCTGCGCATAATATGCGGCACGCGTTCGACAAACCGCTCTATGATATGCCTTGGTTAAAGTGAGGTAGCAGGTTTTAAGCGCGGGGTGATAGGCTTTCCTCCATCGCCTTTCTGCTTGCCTACAATCTCTCTTGAGAGACGCTAAGGTCTCATCGTACCACGGGCTATGGACCTTAGTCCGGCATTTGGAGCGTACCAGGGGGATTAGAGAATCCAAGGCCATGCCAATCCAGTTGCAGAATAAATCATAACCACAGTCAACATCCGAAAAGGGAGGTAAGGGTGTCTTTCCTAGTAGAGAATAAAAGTCTTTTAGTTTTAATTTATTCCACTGGCGAGAAAGAGAGGTTTTATTCTGTGTCACAAAGAGAGGATCTGACACGGGAATGGTTGCCTTCACCAGCATATGGTCCGTCCATGTGAACTGGACAGGTGGACATATAGTTATGTCCTCTAAGGTGGTGAAAAACGGGTCCAGTATATGCCCACCTAAATGGGTGGGGGACGACACTCTCTGTAGGAGCTGCAAGGCTTCTAGATCGGCTAGGCAGCTCTTAATGGAGGGTTGCGATGTACAATCAAAATGCAGGTTGAGGTCGCCTACCACATTAAAATTCGCACAGCCAAGAGCCTCTGTGCTACAGGATGCTGACACTGCGATATTAAACCTTGCTCTCCCCCCTGATTATACCGTGGCCACTCTTAACCGCGGCTCGAGAGGGGGTGGAATCGCTATGGCAGTGAAACGTCGTTTCCCCTGCGAATGGAAAGAACTTAAACTTCCGGGTTGCGAATGTGCCCGCTTTAGAATCTCTCTGTCCCACTGCTACAGCCTTTCTGGTCTTCTAATATATTGGCCTCCGGGCTGCGATGCCGCCTTCAGGGCCGCTCTCCCGGACGTCATTAGCACAGTTTTTCTCATCGCCATATATAGGCACAGTGGGTGAGCGAGCCACAGGCCATCTCTGTCAACCAACCACACAATTAATTCTTCCCAGAATATCTGGTTCTGAGACCCTGAGCCTCCTTTCTTCCAGCATTAGAGGCTCCTTTTCATGTCAGCCAAAGCATTAGCCTTCTGAATCTCTTAGTTCCATCTCACCTCTCTAAAGAGGAGCGACTCCATCTGTACAATCCTAAAAGAGCTTTTAGATCAATCGTAATAGGGAATACTGTGCAGACTATCAGCTCTTGGATTTTCTGAGGCAAAAAAAGACAAGGCAGTACAAACGACGACAATTTCTTGTTGGATTGTGTTATACATCAAAATCTGCGGGGCATTGGCCGAAAAGCAAACCCCAGCAGGCATGCACGCTCATTCTACCAGAGCCGAGTAACTACCACTGTGCTGGCACACGGAGTACCTGTTCTAGAAATTTAGCAGGCTGTTACATTGGCGTTTCTCCACACGTTCATGAAGCACTACTGTCTGGATTGCCAAGTATGTTAAAATGGGCACTTTGCCCTCTCTTCCCTGTAGAATTATTTGGTCTGAGCCAGTTCACAAACCCTCCACATGGGATGAACTGCTTTAGTAGCTATTAAAAAGATGAGTAATCAGTGGTTAGAAGCATCTATCAGAAGAACTAGTTACTTACCTTTTTAGCGCTATTTCTGGAGGATACTCTGTCTTACGAGCAGATTCTTCACTGACCCTCCTGCCTCCTCGTTCTGTGAACTTGTCACTTCCATCTAATAGGTTCCAAGTTGTGGATCTTAATTGGGAGGTCGAAATCTCTCTCTGGCCACCAAGTGGAAGGCCCTAAAAGCAGTGATGAGGGGAGCCTGCATGGGACTCACGTACGGTGTCCGTAAACAGCTTAACTTGGATCTCCCGGAAGCGGAGGATAACCTGAGTATCCAGGTGGTGGAAACCCCTGAGGCACTGCAGTGGGAAGAGGAACGGCTCGCACGAGCCCGGATGCATGATATTCTTGACCGGCTCGACAGGTAAACCTTAGGCCAGTATAGGCAGCGCCTTCATATTTATGTATTTAAAACATTTATATAGCGCGGCTGTCACCTTACAGGCATCCTGGCGCTGAGATATCTCCAGAGGTGGAAGCACGGGGGGCAGCAGTAAAGTGGCCAGCAAGTTTAACATTTAGGAAACAGCCAGGTTTTGACCCGTTTCCTGAAAGGGAGGAGTTCTTTCGTTTGACGGATGTCTAGGGGCATGCTGTTCCATAGTTTGGCAGCCGCAACTCTGAAGGATCTGCCACCGGTCCTAACTTTTTTGAATCTCTGTACTTTTACAAGGCATGCCGTTGTAGAGCGAAGGGCTCTGGTTGGGATGTACCAGTCAAACATGGCTTGCAGAGAGCTGGGGCCAAGTCCCTGCAGGGCTTTTAAAACGAGACAGAGGGATTTGAAGGCCACTCGCTGTTTCAACGGGAGCCAGTGGAGTTCGGCCATCGCCGCTGTGGCGGATGATCTCCTAGGCCAACCAAGGGTCAATTTGGCAGCGGCAGATTGTACTCTTTGGAGTCTGTCTAACAGCATGGCTGGAGACTCGAGTAGCAACGTATTGCAGTAGTCGAGGCGACTTAGAATCGTACACCTGACTATTAAAGCCCGGGCCTGTAAGGGAAGTAGTGGCAGGATCTTACGTAGGGAGCGAATGAGGGCCGAGCAGGTGGACACTGTTTTCGCAACCTGGGCTTCCATGCTAAGGTTTTGTCCATCATAACACCCAGATTGCGAACGGTGGTGACCGGCTGGGGTTTTTCCGAGGATTCAGGGGGCCAAAAATCCACCAGGAAAGGGCGAGGGATCCGACTTCCGGCGCAGAACAAAACCTCAGTTTTGGAGGCGTTGAACTGTAGTGAGTTGTTGTGTAGCCAGCCAGCCTTGTCTCGTAGACAGTCATGAAAGGATTCCAAAGGGATCGATTCCTCACCCTCCCAAGAGAGGATGAGTTGAGTGTCGTCAGCGTAATTGATCGCCTTTAGCCTGTGAGATTTTATCAACGTGATCAATGGTTTAAGATATACGTTAAATAAAATCGGGCTGATGGATGAGCCTTGAGGCACCCCGTGAGACACCGGGGAGAAGGCCGATTGAAACGGAGGAAGGGACACAGCCTGCTTCCTGTCCCGCAGGAAGGAACAAAACCAGTGCAGGGCAGTGCCACCCACCCCAGCTTCCCTCAGTCTCTCCAATAGAATCCCATGATCTACCGTATCGAATGCGGCAGACAGGTCCAGCAGAATCAGAGCTACTGCCTGACCCCTGTCTGCACGCATTCGAAGGTCCTCCATGGCGGTGAGTAGAGCTGTTTCGGTGCCATGGGCTGGGCGGAAACCGAATTGTATTTCGGCCAGGAAATGAAGCTGCTCCAAATGTTTGGAGAGACATGAGCTCACCCAACGCTCAGCAGTTTTTTGCAGGGAATGGTAGCAAGGAGATGGGTCTGTAATTCTGTAGGCACTCTGGATTTAGGGAGTTTTTTTTTTGCAATAGCGAAACAAGAGCTTGCTTCCAAGAAGCAGGGACTGAGCCACTACGCAGAGATTGGTTAGAGATCCTGCAGAGAGTAGGGGAGAGTTCCTCTCCGGAGGCCTTCCAGATTTTGTGGGGGATAGGGTCCAGAGGAGATCCAGATGAGATACCGCGAGCCAGTCTGTCGAAGTCCACCTCAGTAATTGGGGGGAGCTCCAGCAGACAGTCCGCAGGCTGCCATCCTGGGTTCTCCACTCCGATGTCTATAATACCTTCCCCAGAGCAAGGGGGGCAGACCAGTGTAGGGGAGGTGCTCAGGTTGCGAATGATAGCTTCTATTTTTTCATTAAAAAACAGAGCAAGATTATCGCAAAGGGCCTGTGTGGGAAGGGTCGATTTTTTGAGCAGTCAGGGTGGGTAAGGCTGTTCAAAATCTGAAAGATGCTTTTGGAGCTGTTTGCGGCTGTACATATTGTGGAGCAGAAATAATCAATTCAATTCAAAACTTTATTCGATCATTGATTAATAATCATAAAAGTACATACATAAGTAAAAACATGAGGGAACAGCAAAATTTAAATTGACCACATATCAAAAAAGCATGCTATTCCTCAAGCATATCGATTTTAAAATAAATACAGCAGTAAAAAAACAGATGTCCTGTGAATCAAGTCCAAATAAAAGCCCCATAGCCGATACAATAGTGGATACATTGTATTTTTTGAAAAGCGGTTTCAGATATATTTTACGAAGGTAGAGATAAAGAGGGCATAACAATAAAAAATGCTCCGTACTTTGCTTTGTAGTCCCATCACACGGACAGGGGGCAGTAGTATAGGTCTTCATTACAGGATACGCAACAAGCAAATGGGCAATCCCCATCCGTAATCTTGTCAGTACATATTGGTGGGATCGGATAGTAACCAATTTAAGGTATCCTGAAAGCCCCATTTCTTCCTTAGTATATCTGTCATAAAAAACATGTGTGGAGAACTGAGCAGTAGCTGCGTTACGCTTCACCATGCTAGCCCTCAAAAATTCATGTTTAAGCTCACTCTTCGGGGTATCTAGAACACAGGAAGGGTTATCACGCACATTAAGGTTAAAAACATCATTAAATGTTCGAATAATATAGTTAAGCCAGGGGATGCGGGAACATTTGTCCATGTGAAGACAATCTAAAATGATCTTTCTTGTGAAACCAGTCTGTTCCTTACTCCATATAGATCTCCATACTAACAGGGGTCTTAATCTGATCAAGTCAGATAGATGTTCTAGACCAACCTCCAGATGGATCAACTTTGTTGAGGCAGAAGATGGTAAACACAGGAGTTTTTTGACAAATTTATTTTCCTCAACCTGGAGCATGTTGTTATTACAATGGCCCCACACTCCTGAGCCATATAGGGCCAGAGCAACACATTTGTGGTTGTATAGATACAACATGTCTGGTATCCGTCTTGAGCCTAACTTGGATGCAAACTTAAATATGCCAAAGGAACACTTGGCCATTTTGGCTCTTACAATAATCATTTCAGGTGTCCACATCACCCCGCTGTTAAAAGTGATACCCAAATAACAAAATTTATCCACCACTTTTATAGTTTGGTTCATAACTGTAAAGGGCCTTAAGTTTTTAATTTTCTTCCCACAGGGCATTATAAAAGGTTTTGAATTATTGATTTTTAATTTTCTCCCATTAATAAAATCTGCAAATTTATTCATAAGTTTTTGCAGCCCAAGAGGGGTTTGTGAGAGCAGAACCGCGTCATCCGCGTAGAGCAATATTGGGATGGAAAGGCCGTCAGCAGTCGGAGCATCAGCACTGATGGTCCGCAGTTCTGACTCGATTGCATTAATAAAAAGGGAGAAAAGAAGAGGTGCAAGGACGCATCCCTGCCTAATTCCGGAACCTACTTTAATACTGGGTGTACACTCCCCCGATTGCCCGTAGCGTATCTTAGCCGTAAGATTCCTATAAAGTTGGGCCAAGAAATAGATAATATCCTGTGGGGCACCCATGTCCAGCAAGGTTGACCACAAAAGGCCATGGTCGACCAGGTCGAAGGCACTGGTCAGGTCTGCGAAGCAAAGGAACAACGAGCCTTGTTTAGCCCGTGTATATTTGCCTATAATTAGGTCTAAATTAATGCACTGTTCTATTGTGCCTAACCCCTTGCGGAATCCATACTGAGAATCCGCAAGGATCCCTTTATCTTCTACCCATTCCTCCAGACGACTCAGTAATACCCTACTCATAATTTTTAGGGAAGCAGTGAGGAGAGAAATCGGGCGGTAGTTTTTTGCCTCGCCCCTCTCACCTTTTTTATACACCGGGATAATGATTGATTCCCCCCAAATCTGAGGGGCCGCAGTCATTGCAGCTGCATTAAAAACCTTTGTTAGCAATGGGCTCCAGATGGAAACCTCTGCTTTATAAAGGTCAACAGGTACCCCATCAGGGCCCGGCGCCTTTCCCCCCTTGCTGACCCGGATGGCGGCATCCACCTCAGAAACTGTGATATTAAGAGGTAGGGGCATAAAAGCCCTGGTCTCCCTGTCACCCCCCACATCTAGACCTTCAGGGTTAAAAATACTAGTAAAATGAGCCACCCATTGTTCCTCAGACACCTGGGCAGACATCACCGGGGCTTCTTCATTTTGGAGGAAGGGACTATTGACAGTGGACCAGAAAAGCTTGGCATCTTTAAGATCAACTGCCTTAGTCAAGTTGTTCCAGGCCTCTTCCCTTAGTTCCTGTTTCCTATTCCTCAGATGAATAGAGTATTCCCTTCTAAGGGTTTTAACTGCTTCCTTATCCCTAGGTTTACCCTTAAGGGCAACTTTAAGTCTTTGTAAGGATTTAGTACATTCCCTGTTAAACCATCCCCCGTTATTCCTAGGGCCCTTTGATTTTCTCCCGGTTAAGATTTGTGCAATGTTTTTATTAATGATGTCGAAACTGGCTAGAATATCAGCATTATCCTTTTCGGGTTCGAGGCAGCATTCCACCTCATCTATACAAGCAGACACAATGGTACTTAGTAAACGTTCCTCATTATGCCTACCCCATTTAATTCTAGGGCCATTGGGTCTATGTGGGACAACATCTGTCACTGCACCGTGTAACGCCTTTACTTTATCCCCCCACAGGGAGAGATACATTGTTAGACAGTTATGATCACTTAGGGCTGGATCTACTATTACGGGTAAGGAACACAAAGCTGTAATACTGGCGGAGACAATGAGGTAGTCGATAATGGTGGCACAGTTCCTACCAATAAAGGTCGGTACTGACTTGCCCTCACTGTCTACGTCGGGTAACATAATGCATAAGTCCATTTTAAGCATAAGAGTGTTTAGAGATTTCCCATAAACCGAATGTAGAAAGTGGGTCTGATCTTCCCCTCCCTCACCCCCATACCCACATACCCTTTTGCCAGCAAATGTGCACATGTGAATGTTGAAATCACCACCCCACAAAATATCAAAAGACACATCACTGTGCTCATATAGCCTTTCCACCTCTGCTTCGAGTTCATCGACCATATCTGTTTTTGAGTGGTTAAAGACATTGTTGTAGTGGTTTATTACTAAAACGTTTCGCCCATTCCTGTGTTGTAACCACAACAGCTGAGAGTGCAGACCAACAGTCCGGTGGATTTTTACTCGAACCGGTAACCTCACAGAGAGCAATATCACCATCCCACCACTGGCTCTCCCCATGTTGGATGGCTGAGCATGGCAGTTATAGGCGACATACCCATCAAGATAGACATCTTCGGCCACCCAAATCTCCTGGAGACACAAGATGTCAAATTGGGTTATAAATTCTAACCATCCTAGACGATCTATCTTATTATTCCACCCGGCAATATTCCAACTCGCCATCTTATACCCCAGTTCTGTTGAACTAACAGCCTCAATAGATGGTGGCGGTAGGGTATGGATGTGGGTTACTTCCCCTGACACGGGGTCTTCAGATAGTCGGGTCGGAGTTGTACTTCCATTTGCCGGGGTAGGAGTATCTGAGTTACAATGAAGCTGCCCAGAATAACATGTATTATACCCAGAGCTACAAATAACATTGTACCCATTGGGTGGGTTAATAACAGTTGAACCTTTTTCCCCCGTGCCTGCACCCATGTCTCCTCCTATATCTCCACACAGTTCCTTTCCCCCCTCCCCTGTGGCTCGATGGCATCAGTCACAGTCTTCCAGGCCGCTAAACACGTCAAACCTGTTGATGGTATCTAGGGGTGTAAAAGGTTTGAGATGGTCCATTCTCCTGTGTGTTAGGGAGTTATACCTTGGGCCTACAGTATTCCACCCATACGGGTCTACCCCTATAGGTGGTTGCGTGTTGTTAAATATAGGGCCATTGTTGTAGACAGGTGGACGATATGGATTTGAGAGCATTTGCCTCAATAACGGGGTGGGGGGAGCTCGCTGTGATTGATGATTGGGTGGGAACACCACTGAGCGAGGGTAAAAATATGTTAGGGGACGGGGGGTAATAGATTTACTACCGTGGTCAGAAGGCCAGTTAAGTATAAAATGGACGGCATTCTGGTCTCTAAAATTAATGACCACTATGTCTCCCTCAATATCTTTAGGTCTTCCTCCCAGCCAAGGAAGGCGGCGGACATGAACAATTTCTCCATTGATATTATTTGCAATAGGTCTGTGTAGACTTAACCAATGTGATATTTTATTTTTCAACTGGGCATAGCCCTCCCGTTTGTTCTTTTCCAGCTCTGGTACCCCAGTAAGGACTACAACAAAGGGTACAGCATCTGGTGGGAGTTCTGGAAGGGGGCCCTTGTTATAGTTACCTCGAGCCGGCCGCTCGTTTCCTCTTTCTCTCTTTTTATTCCCTGGGGCTTGACCAAGATTATTCGAATGTCCACAAGACGTTACAGGTGGGGGCAATGTGGGTTTACTCATATTATTTGAGGATTGAAGCACAAGGTAGTCTGCACAGGGGTAGGTATAGTGGTTATAACAGGAATACCTGATGAGGTGGGTAAAATTGGAGTTTGTAAAGGGGGATTAGGCAACACTTTATTAATCACTAGCTTGATTCCCAGTTCTTGTTCTATCTTCCCAAGTCTATCTTCTAGTTTATTAAGTCTATCTACAATAGCCAGTGTATAGGTCCTCATTATAGATTCTATGCTATCGATCAAGGCACCATTTGTAGGTTCCTGTAACGTCACAACCGCGGGGAGGCTATCGGCAGTGGGGATGACAGGGTCTATTAAGGGGGTTAAGCATGGATGCGTAGGTGATATAACTATCCTTCCTTTGTCTGTTACTTTAACCCGTCCTCCCCTAGTACTGTCGTCCTTTTTAATGCCAAAGTCTGCATGATTAATCTTCCTCTTTGGAAGGTCAGTTTTTTTGCGCCTTTTTGTCGGGGGAGGGCCATAGATTTTAACTGGTGTGACTTTTTTTGCCCTACTTTTAACTGCTTTAGGTTGTTTAGGAATAGGGGTAATTTGTGCTTTAGTTATAACAATAGATTTAGTTGTACTAGGAGTGGTAGCAATGGTTGGCAGTTTACTAGTAGTGCCTAAGGGTTCAGGTTTGCTCGTAGATGTTCCCTCTCTAAATATTAGAGGTATGCTGTCCTGCGAGGGGGTACAGATATTTTCAGTAGGGGTTCCGTCCCCCATAGAGCTAATTAACACTGGTGACACCGGGAATGGTCTATTCTTTAGGCTTTCAACCGACCGCCGTCGCTTTGCCCGAAGTTCTTCAAGGGTGGGGGTAGTTGGAGAATCCAAGAGAGTTTTCTTAAAATAATTATCTAGTTTCCCATTTATCAAGCTCACAGGTTTCTCAGGGCCAGCCATCTCCGGGGTTAGTATTTCAATTGACATTATAATTAATAATGTAGTAGACCCCCCGAGCACTTACACAATAGTCCTAAAATAATCGACCAGGGATTCTGGCCCAGTCCAGTCTCCTCGGGCCTCTGAGGGCCACAGAGGGTCCGCCCTTAGTCCAGGCTTTGTCCCGGGTGATGTCCCGCACACGCGTCCCGCTGACGCGTATTGACTCCAAGTCTTATGCTGCCTGCGTATAAAGTGGGCGGGGTCACGGGAAGAGGCCGCAGGTGTGCTCGATGACACACGCACTACCTGCTGGTCCTCGCAGTCCCGTCCTCCTGCACACTGCTCCCCGCGCTTCCTCCACTGCACACCGGGGCTCCTCGAACACAATCTTCAATGCCCTACGGGGCTCCTGGCAACATCCGGCAATTTAACTGGCACGGTCTCCTCTGGCGAGCGGCTCCCGCGAAGCGGGGGCCGCGAGGAGTTTTCTAGCGTTCAGACAGGGGGGGCGGGGACACGGGAAGAGGCCGCAGGTGTGCTCGATGACACACGCACTACCTGCTGGTCCTCGCAGTCCCGTCCTCCTGCACACTGCTCCCCCGCGCTTCCTCCACTGCCCACCGGGGCTCCTCGAACACAATCTTCAATGCCCTATGGGGCTCCTGACAACATCCGGCAATTTAACTGGCACGGTCTCCTCTGGCTCAAGGATTAATATTCGGAAAGTTTAGTTTTCCAGAGTAGGTTGTTGGCATCGGAGTAACCTTGCCTCCATTTCCTTTCCGCCTGTTTACAGGCGAGTTTTAGAGCCTTTAGAGAATCA
The DNA here is from genome assembly GCF_964263255.1 of Lissotriton vulgaris. NCBI lineage: Eukaryota > Metazoa > Chordata > Amphibia > Caudata > Salamandridae > Lissotriton > Lissotriton vulgaris. The sequence continues at coordinate 1,044,636,331 of NC_141685.1, forward strand.
TTAAACCACGGAGATGACACTCTGCCCTTATGCTTGCGTTTTTTTAGTGGAGCAAGAGAGTCAACTCTCGTGGTTATCCTGAGACATAAAGCCTCGTAATTGTCATCGACTAGACAGTCCGGGGAAAAACTGTCATCCACCTGGAACACAGCATCAGTAGTTCTCAGCCTTTCAAGAGCTCTCCAGTCTCTGTACATGAATTCAGAGGTGGTGCCAAGTGCCGGCATTCTTACCCCCTTACTGTTAATATGGAATTTAAGAAGAGAGTGGTCAGTCCAGCCCATGGGCAAGATTTCATCCAGGTGTACTAGCTGTGGGACCAAAAAGATAAGGTCAAGCCGGTGCCCTGCTCTGTGAGTGGATTCCCTGACTAATTGATGGAGCCCCACACTTTCACAAGAGAGCAAAAGATTGTGCAGTCCAGTATCTAAGGTGCCATTCGGCCATAGGTTAAAATCACCTAAAATAATCCGTTTATTGTGGTATGTCGCCATGTTGGAGAAGGTATTGAGTAGCGATTGTTGTTGCTGGGAGCTGAAGGCCCCGGGAGGTCGATAACAGATAATCACCGTGAAAATAGCCCCTGTGTGACTGTTAATAGAGAGGCCAAGGAGCTCAGTCCCAACAACCGAGTCCATATCTAGAATATTGATATGCCAAGAGGCTCTATAGATAACTCCCACCCCACCAGCTCGACCTTTCGGTCTGGGGAGGTGCAGGATTTTGTATTCCTGCGGGCAGGCCCAGCCAAGTTCGATTTCGCAGTCAAGGTGAGTCCAAGTCTCAGTGAGGAACAGGGCGTCTAACTGATGGGTGTCCACCAGTAGTTGGATTTCTTCGGCGTGCTTAGGCAATGATCTGACATTAAGAAGTCCGCACGATAGCAAACCCCTGATCACAAAGTCTTTCAATGGGAGAGCAGTGTCTGCGAATGAGAGGGGACCCTCATGCGCGTACTCACCCAGGTTGATCAGAGTCTCCCGGGAGTATAGTGGAGGGGAAGCACCCGAACTCGGAATGATTTGAGCAGAGTGCCCGGCGCTCGTCGCGACCTGGTCATGGACGGGCGCAGACGGGCTTGCCTTAGGCGACAGAGAGGGCGACAAGTCGGGCGGCTTCTGGCTTGAAGAACAGACCCCGGAACTTGTGGTAGCCCTGCGTGACTCAAACCGGGACATGGTTCATTCGGAACGTGCTATCCTTGGAGTCTTCCTGACCCACCTACAACAAGTATATGACGCAGACCCAGACATATTTGAGGCTTCTTATCTCCCTTATTTACAGGGATTGACCTTGCCGTCCCTCTCTGATGCAGACCGAGAGGACTTGGATGTGGCCCTAACGTTGGGTGAGGTGCGTGCAGCTCTGGCTTGCTTGCCGCGCACAAAATCTCCTGGGAGCGATGGGTTCCCACCGGAATTTTACCAGGAGTTTAGTGGAACACTGTCTTGTCTCCTTTTGCAGGTATTTCTTGAGGCATTTGAGTGCGGGTCCCTCCCACAGAGTATGACGAGCGGGGAAATCTGCATGATCCTTAAACCAGGGGGTGACAAGCACGATCCCTCTTCATATCGTCCGATCACTATGATCAACACGGATGCGAAGATATTGACCAAGCTATTGGCCACCCGTCGGGCACCTCATATGACTCACCTGCTCCACCCGGACCAATGCGGGTCTATTCCTGGGCGCAACACCGCTATGAATCTAAGGCGCTTGAATCACATTAAACACGAAGTCCAAGGCAATGAGGAACAGACAGTGCTGGTATCCATCGACTTCGCCAAGGCGTTTGATACGGGGGACTGGGGCTACTTGCAGGAGGTTCTTCGGGTGATGGGAGAGGGCCCCAAATTCTGCCGGTGGATCCGTATACTATATGAGTCCCCCCAGGCTAGGGTACGACTTGGAGCCGCGCGTTCAGAGGAGTGGCAGTTAGGACTGGGTACACGACAGGGGTGTCCCCTCTCGCCACTTCTATTTGCTCTAGCTATAGAGCCCTTTGCTGTTCGGATCCGCTCTGAGATGTACCAATGGGGCATTCTGGTCGGAGACACATGTAATGTCATCTCTCTATACGCAGACGACGCCTTGTTTTACTTGAAAGCCTCGAAAGAGGCGCTTCCGATATTGTTATATCATCTGGATCGGTTCGGGGAGGCATCGGGACTGAGGCTTAACCGAAACAAGTCCCTGATATTCCCGCTGTCGGGCCTTGGGTCAGTACCCCAGGAGGCTTTGCCGGAGCTTGGTCTGCGTTGGGAAAGGGAAGGTTTTCGCTATCTGGGTAGCCAGGTGGCCTCAACGGATGCACAATTATTGGCCCGTAATATTGACCGGGTGATTAAGTCCCTGCAGCAATCTGTGTCCTTTTGGAATACCCTGCCACTATCCCTTATGGGTCGGCTAGCCATCGCTAAGATGGTAATGCTGCAGAGGACGCTTTACGTCCTCCAAAATACGTTGTGTCCCCCCCCCCCCCCAGGATCTTTCGCACCCTGAACATGCTCCTTACGTCCATGCTTTGGGCGGGGCGGCGCAGTCGAGTGGCTCTGCATACGATTGTGCATTCCTATGAAGAGGGTGGCCTAGACGCCCTGCGCTTTGACTTGTATTATTACGCGGCCCAGCTGCAACCGATGGCCAGATGGTTTGCTGATGCGAAAGTTCGGGAGACGCGCCTTTTGGCGGGTAGAGCAACGGTACAGGAGTAACAGGTGGCTTTGATGCGCGGCAAAGGGGCAAATGATACGTTGCCCTACATTGTAAGACACACGGCAAACGTTTGGCAACTGTTTATTGAAAGTCGGATAGGGACCTGCCGATCTGGATTCTGGCCCCCATGGTAACAATGGAACAACATATGTCCTTTCGTGCCTGGCGAGAGGGGGGCTGTGAACTCTTGGCAGACCTATACCCTGTTGAGACCTTCCTTACCTATGAGCAGGCGGAGGAGACCTTTGACCTCGGCAGGGGACAACACTTACACTATCAGGGCCTGCAAGATGTTGTGCGGTCAATCTGGCCTCAGTGCCCGGAGGCGCCCCCAATGACTTACACCTTACATGTGCTCCTGTCTTGTGGCAGGGGACGCAGACTTATTTCCCTACTATATGCAGCTATGCGGCGTGACTCTGCCCCGCCGGTGCCACCGGCCTGGGCGGCCTGGTAAGAGGATCTGGGTACGCCGCTGGACCAAGGGCAGCGTAAGCGAATAGGGATTCTAACATGGAAGGTCTCTTGTAACGCACAATTTAAATTAATACACTTTAATTTCCTACACCACACCTAACTCACTCCGCTCCGATTGGCACGATACTCAGTAGACAGAGGGGATGGTTGCCCCAGATGTGCGCAGAGAGTGCGGGCTTCCTACACTTAGCTTGGGAATGCCAGCTGGTTAGGTGCTTTTGGAGGAGCGTTGTAGAACACATCCCTGCCACTACGGGCCTCCGCATTACACTCACGCCTTTGCAATGCCTGCTGGCGCTGGTCCCTAAACCAAGAAAACGGAAGCTTTCCTACAGGTTACTGCAAATGATGTTAGTGCTGGCTAGGCGCAGGGTGGCCATTACTTGGATGGGACAGAGGGCCCCGGAGATACCCCAGTGGCTTAGAGATGTGGGGGAATGGGCCCTAGCCGAAGAAACACATATGCAGCACAGTAGGAAAGATGAGAAATTGCAAGAGGACCTACTTGCCTGGAGAGCCATGTGTATGTTGGGGTTGGCTCTGAGAGGGCAATCGTCTCAGAGTGACTCTGAAGGAATGAGTGGAGAGCTATTTTCGCCGCAGGGGTCGGGGTGTGATGGGGAAGTTGGGGGGGTTTCCTAAGGGGTGGTTAGTACACTGTATAGTGCAGGGTCTGGTCTTTTTCTCACGATATTATTTGTTTATTTGTATGTTCTTTTGCCATGCCGTAATGGTTCGTGTAGCTCCGGGTGAAGCTTATATTCAGGATGAACAAAGTGCCTTAATGAGTCTATCGATGTGTATACATGTATTGATCTGATGCCATTGGGGGGTGGGGGGGTTTAATGCTCATGACGAGCTCAGCTTGTCATGAGGCACAGTGCTCGTGTGGTCATGACGAGCTCAGCTCGTCATGACAACACCCGTTTCTATTATGGTCCAGCACAGCAGGGGAATATCTTAAGCAGCCAAGGTGTTAAATGTTATTTTGCAAAACTGAAAAATAAAGTAAAAAAAAAGAAATAAATAAGGTTCCAAGTTTAGACATCTGCACTCTGACCAAAGCCAATTTGCTATTGGGCTCTGTGTCTGGGGATGCGTACAGCCTAGAAAGCAATTGCCGTCAGTGTGCATGGGTGGCGGCTCCGGTCTTAACTTCCAGAGAGGAACATCAGTGTGAAGCTACACAATGTAATATGCCGGCGGACAAGAGTACTGCTAACGATTTTCCGGATCCAGTCTGACGCCTCGGGAATATTCAAAATATGACGAAGATTCAGTTAGATAGAATATCTACCAGAAGGGGAGTAGCTTGTTTGTTTTTGACGCTTGATAATTTCTTGCTCACAGACACCCTGCATCATTTCTCTCTCCACACCCTTTTCTACTTTTACAGGGGTTCTGTTCTATCTTCGACCTGGCCATGACCTTAATTTTGGTTACTTCATCCTGATATTAGTCTTGCCATCTTCCACACTTGTTACTTTAGATGAGCTCATATTAATGCTCGTTCCTTTTAAGATTCAGTTAATGTAATTTCTTCCTGTGCTATTCTTAGGCCAGAGCAGTTAGTTTGAAGTCCACACGTTCTGCAAGACATAGACTTGATTTAATTTTTACTTCTGATAATTTTCTAACCTCTCACACGTCTAGTACCTGGGTCTGATCACAAAGTCCTTCTACTTTCTTTTAATTATAATCTGACCCTCATATGAATCTTCCTCTAATCAGATGAATATTTTCTGTAAAGCATGCTTCAAATTTAGGTCTTGCTCTCGAGAATGTAAATTGCGATCTTCAGGGCAGGGCACAGGATAATAATGCAAAGTTTAAAAATTGATTACTGAAGCTTTGTATTCAATTGGGCCTCTTAAAAGGTATCGTACCTTACCGTAAAGTACCTTAAGTACCTGATACAACTTGGATTTGAGAAATAGTAAATGAGCCCTTAAAGCTCTGGAGAGAGTCTGGTGAACGAGCAATCATGCTGAAGACAGAATTAATTAAAAGTATGCTATTAAGACCTGCAAGCCTCATCTCAGACAGGTTTGCTCTGAATTTTATTGTACTCTTCTTGTGGCTAGCATAGAAAATGTTTATAATTTAAAGAGTTGTTTTAGACCGTCTCTTAATCTGAACTAAACTCTTCTGTCATCAGAGTTTTGGGATACACTCACCAAATACATCCCTAATACTATTGGATTGAGCTCCAGCCTTCGGCTATGTGTGTCCTAATACTCTAATGGCTGGGCTTGCTGAAGATAGACTAATACGCCTTGAAGGGGTTTCAATTAATAGTATTAAGTCAGTCAGTTTATATGCCTCTTCATCAGTGTTCAGACCATTTTCCTGTCTCAGCCGTTTTCTATTCATTCTGCATATCACACCTTTTGCGGCCTTAATCAAGAATTTTAAATTGTCTTGCATGTGGAATACAGTTGACATGCAAATCAACTCTATATTGGCTGGCTCTGGAGCTATGACTGCCACTGATTTATGGAACTAAGAGGAGAGGCAGGCTGAATGTATCTTAATAGTTTGTGGCTGAATCCAGTTAAAAGTAAGGTACTGGCTCTGCGAGGCTCCACCTTCCTCTGAATAGTGACTGCAGAATCTATTGATCAACCTCCAGTACCCGCCAAGACCATGAATAAATCTCCGGAGTGTGTTTGAATCTTCCAGATTCAGATTGATAGACTTACTTCTGCTTACTTTTTCAAGCTGAAACGGTGGAGGAAATGTCTTCCTTTTATACCTCAGTCTTTTTCTTAGTATATCATTGAGGCCATAATTACTCAGTTCAAAGTCACCAGCTTATCCAAAACAATGCAGCCCCCTTGCTTCTAAATCTGCACTGGCTCCTATTGAAAACAACATGTTCTGTTTAAGAGCTTATGTATCTGTTATGAAGCTTTTTATAACTTAGGACTGATAGCGCACTTACAGGCCCAGAGTTGCAAGTTGTTGACAGTTTAAAATCCTTGGTTGCTAAATAAATAATTAAATGAATCTCTTGTGAGTTCCAGAACAGGACGCTCTCATCCCACTGCACGTACAATAATTCAACCTCATTATTCTTAGTTTAAGGAGATAACTGAAATGTCTTTGAAGAGTCTGAGAAGTGGGAAGGGAGGATATCTTGTGTGCCTGGCCTATCTGAACCTCAAGGCCACTGGAAGACAAAAAGAACTTAATTAAAGAAGTAACATAAACCTACTGGGTAACCTTGCAAGTAAAATAATTTGTCATGTGATATGTTTAGGAGGGGCTGAGTTTTGTCTTTTTGTATTATGCGCAGGGACAGAAGATCAGACTTCTACATTTTCGGAGGAGAAGGAGCATCTTCAGAGCGGGTTCCAAAGCCTTAAGCTATCTTGACCCATTTTGACGTGAGTACTTCTTAGGAAGTCTACACGTTCTGACACCTTTGGGAAAGAAGTTAGGGTACTCAGATAGGACCCTCAGAGAGAGTAGTGTAGGGAAAGATAACTGATGCTTCTCTTCTAGGGGATACTCATCAATAGTCATAAGCACTGAATAATCCCCGCCCATGTGCGGGATCCCGGAGCATATAGAAATATACATATATATATATGTGTATGCGTGGCCAAAAAGTGTCTAGCACTACCACAAAATACATATATACATGTATATAAAAAAACAATAAATATGCAGCCTAACATATTTCCAATAGGGTAACATGCCAAAATTACATAGGTTGTTCTGCATAAAAAATAGTATTACACATAAATACTGTAACAGAGAACATACACTGAAATAGTGTCATACAAGAAAACCTTTATTTTCATAAAGAAAAGCAGGTAATAGAAGGCATTTGGCCCAAAGGCTGCTTAGTTGAATAAACATCCCAGTACAGTAAAAAACTGGCACCTTGCCATAAGGTTTGCAAGAACTTGGACACCGTGCCTTTAAGACCTCAGGAGCCCCTCTGCTCCCATCATGCACCACAGGTGACAGTTAGGCTAGTTATTTTTTCCGGCTTCTTCTGTGAGGATCCTGGAGCTTGAGCTCAACAATTTTTGAATATTTCTAGTCAGAATTTTTCTTTCTCTCTTTATTCCAGATTTTTGATTGCTGGTTGATATTAATTTATCTTTTCTGACAATTTAACTTACTTTTTCTGTCAGAATGCCAGCATTATTCCACAAATGTCCATCTTGTGGAAAAAAGATGGCTAAATCTGATCCACACTCTCTGCTCATCGTGTGTTTACCGTCCTCTCATAAACCTGACACTTGTAATTAGCACGCCACAACTTTATCATTTGGACTAAATTTGAATTATCCCGCTGTGCAAGTCTTTCCCTGATTACTTGTAATTTATCGTCAGCAGTTTTCTAAAAGGACTCTTAGAAACAGAGAGAGGATTAGACTTCATGCTATGCTGGAGAGAAGAAAAATTCATCGTAAAAGTGGCCCTGGAAGTGGCCAAGTCCCTTCTTCTCTTCAGGAACATGAAAAACGGCGAAGATCTACCTCTCCAGAGTCCAGGAGGAAACAGATTCCTGATTGCTCGCCGTCGGCGTCGAGATCGCTGTCAAAGAAGCATCCGAGTCTCTCTTCAGCATCTTGGGACAGCTCGCCGTAGAGACGACGACATTCTCTGTTGCACAAAAGTAAGTCGACGTCGAGATATACTTCGGGCTCGAAGTATACTGGTCCGAGAGACCTGATAAAAACCCGTCGAGAAAATTGACGCCGTAGAAGCCCTCAAAGTTTTCAATATTAAAATCTCCAGATTGAAGTTGAGGGCTACGCCGAGATCGGTGAGACGAGAATCCTCCAGCACCTAGCCGCCAAGGAAGTCGACGTCGAGGATGGCACCGGCGGTGTCGTCCAGACATCAGTCGACGTCGAGGGACAAAGATATTGTGGCCATGTCTGAGAAGGTTGCAGAAGGGGAGAGGTCAACGTCGAGGTCACGGCGGTCAACGTCGAGGAGATCTTCATCGTCCCCAGGCCTTAACATCGTCCAAATTTCATCGGAGGGCTCTCTGGTTCCACCAAAGAAACTGCACTCTTTTAACCTGTCGTCTAGATTGCTAGAAAGGACTGGACATTCTGTTAAGGGGAATGCTGATCATGGAAGTCCGGACTCAGATTATTCTCGCACCTACTCACCATGAAGAGTTACCAGAAGTCCTCCTCCAACTACTTCATCGAGGGTTTCTCCAAAAAGAACCCTGAGAAGATCAAGATCTCCTGTCTCCCGCCATACAAAATCACGGGAGCGATCTTGTTCACATCACACTTCCTCTCCCAAGAGGAGGAGGCGAAGATCTCCAACGTGGTCGACATCCACTAGATCTTCTATCAGAAATGATTCTCCAACTCTGCCGACAACGCCACCTTCCAGAGTTTTCCCAATTTATGACATTGGGACTTTCAATGATGTCCTCTGCAGGGGGGCCAAGAAGTTTTGCATCAATATGTCGGCTCCTACGGTCTCCACATCTATAATTTTTGAGACCTTACATCATCGAACATCTTCCAGGCCTCTGCTACCACTGGTCCCAGACCTCATAGAGCCTGCCATGCAGACTTTTCTAACCCCAGCCACAGTAGGTTCGGTGCCATCTCGCATTGCCAAAAAATACAAGGCTCCAGCTCAAGACCCTCTTTTTCTGCGCTCAGATTCCCCACCAGACTCAATTATTGTGGCGGCGGCCAGAAAGCACACTCTCAGCCTCAGTGATGAAAGTTGCCAGCACCTCAGCTCTGTTAGGCAGGTACGATAGATCTCTCTGGGACTCCCTTGTCAGGTTCACAGAGAAACTCCCGAAAGAAGATTAGCAGGACTTTCAGGAGATACTGCATGAAGGTGGCTTGGTAGCTAACTAGGTTATTAGTGCGGCTGCAGATGCATCTGATGTGGCCCCCCACGGTTATTCCCACGGTATCTGCTCTAGGTGTTCAGCTTGGCTACGCCTCAAAGGCCTGTAGCCGGATGCACAACGGAGGATTGTCAACCTTCCGTTTAATGGTTCCTCATTATTCGGGACTCATGCGGATGATGAGATGGCCAAGATGAAGACGGAGTTGGATACCGTGAAGGCAATTGGTCTTGAGAAACTGAAGGAATTCAGGAAACGCTTCCGCTCCTACGACAAGCGCTCCTCCCAACAGAGGGTTCAAACCCCTTAGTGGTCGTCTCAAACTCAAAAACAGCAGAGGTCTCAGTTTCAGCATAGAAGACCTGGCAGAGGAAAGAATAGACAGCAGTCATCAGCGGCCAAGCAACCGGCCAAACAATGAACAGAGGCTTCCTCCGGGCCTGTTACCCACTCGGGTAGTAGGAAGTATCACCTTTTATCTGGAAGAGTGGAGATCCATAACAAACTAAAAATGGGTGCTGAGTATTGTTCAAAATGGATACTTGCTGATGTTCAAAACCCCACCTCACCTCCATCAATTCCTCCACAAATCAAATCCACTCATCATCTCCTACTGTTGCAGCAAGCGGTGGACAGTCTACTACAAAATAACGCCATAGAGAAGGTTCTAAAACACCAGCATGGTCAAATAATTTATTCTCGTTAATTCCTGGTCGAAAAAAGGGGCATGTCAAGAGAATACAAACCGATTCTTGACCTAAGACTCTTGAACAGGTTCATCCGCAAGAAGAAATTTCGGATGTTTGCCTTACACCAGATCTTTTCACTGCTACATCAGGGAGAAGGGATGTGTGCTCTAGACTTGAAAAACACCTACTTCCATATTCCAGTGTCCAGGAGGCATCGCAAATTTCTCAGTTTCCAAGTAAGCCATTAACACTTTCAATTTAGAGTTCTTCCGTTCCGGCTCAAGTCAGCTCCCTGAACGTTTTCCAAGTGTATGGCGGTGGTGGCAGCTTTTCTACAAAAGCGCAAGATCTTCATTTATCACTATCTGGACGATTAGCTCCTGAAGAGTACCACCCCATCGCTACTTTAGAATTGTTGGACTTGGCCCTTAAGGCAGGTTCACCCCTAATCTTTTTGCTTTTAATCTGTGATATGAGTGGATGATTTTCTGATCTGTGTGCACTTTTTCTCTGTGTCCCAGAGTAAAGTGCGTGCATGTAGTTAGGCTGGCCTGCTCTCCCATAGGGATGCATGGGGAATGTCTGTGTCCCTAGTAGTTCCTGATGTGTGGGGAGTGCATGCTCGAATTTGGTATGTGCGTGTTCGTGGGAATGAATGCTTTGCAATGGTGTATGTGGCATGTGTGTGTCATGTGTAGAAATGTCATTTCTAGGACTTGGCATATTACTGGAAAATATGTCTGCAGTGTGATTGGCTGGAGCTGGCTGGTGAGCCTGGCTCCAGGAAGGCTGGATGGGTCTGCCCGGTGGTGAGTGTGAGATTAGCATGCTTGATGGCTTGGGAGGAGTGCACCTGGTCCCTGATGGGCCTGGACTTTCCCCAGACAATGCTGGCTCCAACCCCTGTAGTGCGACTGATGGCCCTAGCCCTGCCAGTGAATAGAGAGGGTGGTTGAGGTAAACAGAGTACTTCAGAACCAGCTGCGACTGGTTTTCCCCCACCCTGCACCCTGAGACAAAGGGATTTTGCCGTATAAGAAGGGGCTGTGTCCCCATACAATTTGTCCTGTCTTTGGTTTTCTTCCAGGATCTTGCCAGAGGGGGCTGCTGCTGCTGCAGGGGCCAAGAGGACCGCCACTTGGCTGTCTCCCTGCCTGGAGACCCAGTGTGCTGGCTCTGGCCCTGCCTTGCCCCCCTGCCTGCCTCCAGACCCTGCTGGAGCTTTCCTGTGCCTGGAGGCGCTCTGATCTTGATTTATAGCGCTAGGCGCGCTTTATTTCCCTGGAAGCGCCGAGCGCGCTTCCCTTGGCGCTTGAGAGCGCTGTGCCTCGACCTTCAGCGCTTGGGAGCGCTTTATTTGCATTGCCGGTGCCACCCGGCATTGGAACCGATATTGCCGATTTTTGGGCGAGCGAGTGCCCACCTCGCTTTATTTTTAATTTGAGCACCGGTGCCCACCCGACATTGCCCCGTTTTGCTTATTATTGAAAAGCCGGTGCCCACCCGGCATTGCCAAGAAGTCACCGCCGCAGCCGAGAGGGAGTGAAAGCTGTTGCCGGGCCGCTGCCTAGAGCGACCCGGAAGTCCCGCCTCCTGACCCCCAGGGCCGCGCTGCCATTGGCGGCCCCGGCGGAAGTCAGGCGGAGGGGAAAGCGAGACAAGGCCAGGCGGGAGGCGAGAGGAGCAGCCGGCTCCGTCCTCGAGGCTCCCCGAGTGAAGGAGAGCCTGGCGCCGGCCGCCGAGGAGACGCCTCCAGCCAGCGAGAGAGCCGGTGAGTGTACCAGAGAGGAGGGGAGGGGCGCGGGACACATTGTCGGTGTCCGCCCCCCCTCCAGAAGCTCGATCTTGAGCGCGGTGCGAGTGTGAAGCCCGAGGGCTTCAGGGGGCATTATCTATCTTCGAGTCCCCCGTGAGGGACTCCAACGTGGGCAGTAATTATTCATTTGGAGAGCCACGAGGCTCTGAGGGGCCATTCTGTTCTTTAGAGTCCCGAGTGGCTCAGGGCATTTCCTTCCACGAGCCCAGTGAGGCTCATTGCCCACATCGTAGTGAGAGCCCTGAGAGAGGCTCTGGGGCATTTTCCATGATTTAGAGCGCTGAGCTCTACTTTGCGCATTTGTTCAGCGAGCCCTGAGAGGCTCTAGGGGGACACAGGCAGCTAGGTGGTTGTAGCCCCGAGGCTCCCACACTGTGTCTCCCCACCTTGTTCTTGAGCCCTCCTGGCTCCAACGTTGCCCTAACTTTTCCTGCATCAGTTGCCCAGCACTTTGTGGGCAACTGCTACGTTTAGGTTTGTGCGCTGTGCTACCTGCGCAGCTTCCCTGACACTGAGACTCATGGGATTCCGCCCCTTTCGAGGCCAGTTGGCCTGAGGGACATTGTGAGTGTTGTGCTTTGTGCACCCCACGCATTGTGATTTCTGATATGTGATTCTTGCGCATATGTTCTAATCTGCACCTCTGTGTTTTAATAGCTCATGTGCCATTGTTGACGTCCCACTTCATGTTCATCCCCTTTGCTAAGAGTGACCTGCATAGAGGATTGTTGATGTCCCATTTTATGTTTATCCACTTTGCTAAGAGTGACCTGCATAGTAGATTGTTGATGTCCCACTTTATGCTTAGGTTTCCTTCCCTTTGCTAAGAGTGAATTGCTTAGGTGTTGGTATTCCTTCCTTAGGTCCTGATGAGAAGGTCCCAGTTACCTGCGTGATTTCCTATAGTGTTTTAGGGTTGCGTAGGAGGTCTGTACTCTGTTCCAGTGATTACTGGATCTGTGTTGCATTTATAATTTTGGTGCTAATCATTCTAATGTTTATGTCCTAAGTGTGTACCTACCAGTATTATTTTCTAACAAGTGCCTACCCCTGACAGTGGTCCATGTGGCCCTGTCCTGTACATAATTCCCCTTGTAAATTCTGCCTGTGCCCCTGGCACAGTGTAAAGTTTGTGTGTTATCTAATGTGTTTTGTTTATTATAATACAAAGGCTATTTTTTATATATCCTTGTGTGGAGTCTTTCTTTGTGTTGGGCCTTGGGTGTTGTTGCTGGGGTGCATGCGCAAATACTTAAGTCATACCGCCTCCAAGTTTAGCCTAAACTGCTCGCGCCACGTTACCTAGAGGGCGAGTGGGGGTTGCCTTGGTGTGTGACTCCCTTGCCCTGACTTTAGAGATGGCGATCCCTGACTGACCTCGACGCGAGTCTTGGCCGGTCAGGGTCCCGTTTCTAACATTGGCCGCAGCGGTGAGGATAAGAATTTGTGTTTGTGCTGTACCACAGTGGCGACAGGCCACACATCAAAGCTCTGCATTTTTTAGATAACCACATTTTGGGGATTATTGTTTTTTAGGGACGTTCAGTGTTGCTTCTCCTGAAAGGTGTCATTTGTATTTTGCCCAGTACCTTGTTCCCCGCCCTGCTCCCAGAGTTTGGTACCTGTGTCGCTAGTGGTCAGGTTGAGAAAATCAGGGGTGGTAGAAACTGCCTTACCAGTCCGAGGGGAGGGTTGTGTGTGAATGAGTGTGTGTTACGCTGGACAGTGGAGTGCAAGTTTTCTGAGATAGGAATCTTGCTGAATTTTGTGATTGTATTCTCCTGTTTAGCTCAGACCCCCAGGTTCCCTGTGTCAAACTTTTCTTGAGGACGTCCGCCAAAATGGAGCCAGTTTTTGATCTCTGTAGTCTGTTTAGGTACAGTAGATTAGAGCTGGTCAGATTCTGCGAAAAGGGAGGCATAGAGGTGAGTGAGTTGGTTACTCAGTCCCAGCTTAGGGACAGCCTGATCCAATGGCAAAAGGGTCAGTGGGATCTTGAGCACAGAGAGAGAGAGAGGGCCCGGGCCGCACGCCATGAGGGTGGTGAGTCTGTGGGGAGCCCTGAAGATTCTGTTGATGAATGTGAGTTGGATGGTGATGACAGTGGATGGATGTCAGCAGAGAGTGAGGACCCCATAGATAGGGAGTCCCTTTCTGGGTCCAGTGTCAGTACCAGCGCCCCATCCCTTTCCCTGTCCCCAGAGGAGTGGTTGGATAGGAAGGAAGAGAGGGAGTATCAGCTAGCAATGGAACAGCTCAGGTTGGAGCATGCCAAGCTAGAGGCTGAGAGGGCCTTGTTCATGGAGAAGGTAGCCCAAGAGAGTAGGTTACCCCCTGAGTGCGTTTGTAATTGTCTGGATTCCCCAGGGAGGGTGGAGTCTGGTGGTGGCAGCTTTTTAAGTGTTGGTGTTGACAGTCCCACTCCCAGTTCCCCGAGTATGGTTCCTGTTTCTCCAGAGGAGGAGAATAGGTTGAGGTTTAGGAACCTTAGGAAACTGTCTCACCAGTCCTGGGAGGACTTTGTGGATGAATGTCAAGGTGCACTGTCTGATTGGCTAGAGGTTCACATGGGAACTGAGTTTGCCAAGCTTTTTGATCTGGTTCTAAGGGAGCAGGTGCTCCATAGTTGTTTGCGAGAATTGCGCCAACACCTGTTGGAATTTGGGTTGACTGATCCAGATACCCTGGCAGAGGAAGCAGAGCGCTGGGAGAGTACAAGAGGTTCCTTAGCGCCGCTAGTGAGTGATTCCAATAATAGTGGGTCAGGTTTTCTCCAACCCAGCGTGGTGGAGGAGGGTGAGAGTAGCCCAGCTAGGTCTCAGTATAGTGAGGAGGGAGTAGGGGCTTGCTGTCTGTCTCAGTGGAGCGGAAGTGAGTGTGAGACCGAGAGTCCCCAGACGCCCGAAGCCCTGCCTCAGAGCCTGGATGGTTTCTTTAGGGAACACCAGGGTGGGGACCTATGCTTACCTGTTAGTCCACTTGAGGGAGATCTCCTAGTGTGTGGAGGACCTGGAGCATCTGTGAGCAGAGCTTCTATAGTTGTGGAGTCTGGCAGTACTGCTCCAGGAGGGAGAGTACAGAAGTCCAGTGAGAGGAATGATTGGGGAGTGACCCGTGAGTCCTCGGAAGTCCTGGAGTGCCAGGCAGTGATTCCACCAAAGGTTCTAGACCAGAGGTTGGAGGTCCAGGTTCAGGGTTTGCCTGACCTGAAGGGTGGGAATACTGTAAGCAGTGTCCTAACCAGTTCTTTCTCCAGAGGTACCGCCCCGGTTGGGAGGGAGCAGGACTCTGGAAGGGGGTGCAGAGGGTGGGAAAGCCCACCTCTGACCCCGGTACCACCTGAGGGGTTAAACCCTAGGTTGGGAGAATGGTGTTTAGAGGGTACCCCTCGCAGGAGGCGGAGGAACCCTAGGAGAAGAGGTAAGGGGAGGAGAGCCTTCCCTGAGACTCCTGGTCCACCTAAGGTTGTAGACCCTAGGCTGGAGAACCAGTGGCAGTCTAGCCCTGTCTTGCAGACAGGAAGAGTGGAAAATGGCTGTTATGTGCCAGGGGTTACTACCCCCCACTTGGTGAGTTGGCAGGAACCAATGGCACCTGGGTGGCCTAGGGCCTGGTCCTGGCCGAGGGCAGCTGGAGAGTACCAGTGGGGTAATCCAGTGAGTCCCTACCATAGTTTTAGAAAGAACCCCAGGGGTTCACAGTGGCGTAAAACAGGAGGGTGTCCCTGCAGTTGCGGGCCCGCGTCCGTGTTTTATCGCCCCAAGCAGGGAAGTCCATCACGGTGGTGATTGGTCTGCCCTGCGTTTTGGCTGGAAGGGTGTTGTGTTGGACTTGGCCCTTAAGGCAGGTTCACCCCTAATCTTTTTGCTTTTAATCTGTGATATGCGTGGATGATTTTCTGATCTGTGCGCACTTTTTCTCTGTGTCCCAGAGTAAAGTGCGTGCATGTAGTTAGGCTGGCCTGCTCTCCCATAGGGATGCATGGGGAATGTCTGTGTCCCTAGTAGTTCCTGATGTGTGGGGAGTGCATGCTCGAATTTGGTATGTGCGTGTTCGTGGGAATGAATGCTTTGCAATGGTGTATGTGGCATGTGTGTGTCATGTGTAGAAATGTCATTTCTAGGACTTGGCATATTACTGGAAAATATGTCTGCAGTGTGATTGGCTGGAGCTGGCTGGTGAGCCTGGCTCCAGGAAGGCTGGATGGGTCTGCCCGGTGGTGAGTGTGAGATTAGCATGCTTGATTGCTTGGGAGGAGTGCACCTGGTCCCTGATGGGCCTGGACTTTCCCCAGACAATGCTGGCTCCACCCCCTGTAGTGCGACTGATGGCCCTAGCCCTGCCAGTAAACAGAGTACTTCAGAACCAGCTGCGACTGGTTTTCCCCCACCCTGCACCCTGAGACAAAGGGATTTTGCCATATAAGAAGAGGCTGTGTCCCCATACAATTTGTCCTGTCTTTGGTTTTCTTCCAGGATCTTGCCAGAGGGGGCTGCTGCTGCTGCAGGGGCCAAGAGGACCGCCACTTGGCTGTCTCCCTGCCTGGAGACCCAGTGTGCTGGCTCTGGCCCTGCCTTGCCCCCCTGCCTGCCCCCAGACCCTGCTGGAGCTTTCCTGTGCCTGGAGGCGCTCTGATCTTGATTTATAGCGCTAGGCGCGCTTTATTTCCCTGGAAGCGCTGAGCGTGCTTCCCTTGGCGCTTGAGAGCGCTGTGCCTCGACCTTCAGCGCTTGGGAGCGCTTTATTTGCATTGCCGGTGCCACCCGGCATTGGAACCGATATTGCCGATTTTTGGGCGAGCGAGTGCCCACCTCGCTTTATTTTTAATTTGAGCGCCGGTGCCCACCCGGCATTGCCCCGTTTTGCTTATTATTGAAAAGCCGGTGCCCACCCGGCATTGCCAAGAAGTCACCGCCGCAGCCGAGAGGGAGTGAAAGCTGTTGCCGGGCCGCTGCCTAGAGCGACTCGGAAGTCCCGCCTCCTGACCCCCAGGGCCGCGCTGCCATTGGCGGCCCCGGCGGAAGTCAGGCGGAGGGGAGAGCGAGACAAGGCCAGGCGGGAGGCGAGAGGAGTAGCCGGCTCCGTCCTCGAGGCTCCCCGAGTGAAGGAGAGCCCCGCGCCGGCCGCCGAGGAGACGCCTCCAGCCAGCGAGAGAGCCGGTGAGTGTACCAGAGAGGAGGGGAGGGGCGCGGGACACATTGTCGGTGTCCGCCCCCCCTCCAGAAGCTCGATCTTGAGCGCGGTGCAAGTGTGAAGCCCGAGGGCTTCAGGGGGCATTATCTATCTTCGAGTCCCCCGTGAGGGTCTCCAACGTGGGCAGTAATTATTCATTTGGAGAGCCACGAGGCTCTGAGGGGCCATTCTGTTCTTTAGAGTCCCGAGTGGCTCAGGGCATTTCCTTCCACGAGCCCAGCGAGGCTCATTGCCCACATCGTAGTGAGAGCCCTGAGAGAGGCTCTGGGGCATTTTCCATGATTTAGAGCACTGAGCTCTACTTTGCGCATTTGTTCAGCGAGGCCTGAGAGGCTCTAGGGGGACACAGGCAGCTAGGTGGTTGTAGCCCCGAGGCTCCCACACTGTGTCTCCCCACCTTGTTCTTGAGCCCTCCTGGCTCCAACGTTGCCCTAACTTTTCCTGCATCAGTTGCCCAGCACTTTGTGGGCAACTGCTACGTTTAGGTTTGTGCGCTGTGCTGCCTGCGCAGCTTCCCTGACACTGAGACTCAGGGGATTCCGCCCCTTTCGAGGCCAGTTGGCCTGAGGGACATTGTGAGTGTTGTGCTTTGTGCACCCCACGCATTGTGATTTCTGATATGTGATTCTTGCGCATATGTTCTAATCTGCACCTCTGTGTTTTAATAGCTCATGTGCCATTGTTGACGTCCCACTTCATGTTCATCCCCTTTGCTAAGAGTGACCTGCATAGAGGATTGTTGATGTCCCATTTTATGTTTATCCACTTTGCTAAGAGTGACCTGCATAGTAGATTGTTGATGTCCCACTTTATGTTTAGGTTTCCTTCCCTTTGCTAAGAGTGAGTTGGCTTGGGACGACTCCTGGTGGCCGGAAGCCCTCGGAAAAGCACCCATCCCGACAGACCACGCACGGAACCTTGGCGTCATCCTGGATTCTTCACTCTCAATGAACAAACAAGTCAGCGCCGTATCCTCTTCCTGCTTCAACATTCTTCGCATGCTCAGAAAAACATTTCGCTGGATCCCCGCCGAAACAAGGAAAACAGTCACCCACGCTCTGGTCACAAGCCGACTGGACTACGGAAACACCCTCTACGCAGGTACCACCGCTAAACTCCAGAAGAAACTCCAACGAATCCAAAACGCCTCAGCCAGGCTCATATTAGACA
This sequence comes from Lissotriton vulgaris, assembly GCF_964263255.1. Lineage (NCBI taxonomy): Eukaryota > Metazoa > Chordata > Amphibia > Caudata > Salamandridae > Lissotriton > Lissotriton vulgaris. The sequence continues at coordinate 1,044,654,245 of NC_141685.1, forward strand.
TCCCACGCAACGAACACATCTCTGGTCACCTTAAAGACCTCCACTGGCTACCCGTCAATAAGAGGATCACTTTCCGACTGCTTACCCACGCACACAAATCACTCTACGACATCGGACCAGATTGCCTCAACTCTCGACTGTCCTTCTACACCCCCTCCCGCCAACTACGTTCTTCCAGCCAAGCCTTCGCCACTGTACCTCGCATCAACAAGACCACCATGGGAGGCAGATCCTTTTCATATCTGGCTGCTAAAACATGGAACTCACTCCCCGCTTACCTTCGCCTCACCCAGAACCACCTAGCGTTCAGAAAGCAGCTTAAAACGTGGATATTTGACAAATAATCCTCCTCCCCTTCCTAAGCGCCTTGAAACCCTCTGGGTATGTAGTGCGCTATACAAATTTTATGACTTGACTTGACTTGACTTAGGTGTTGGTATTCCTTCCTTAGGTCCTGATGAGAAGGTCCTAGTTACCTGCGTGATTTCCCATAGTGTTTTAGGGTTGCGTAGGAGGTCTGTACTCTGTTCCAGTGATTACTGGATCTGTGTTGCATTTATAATTTTGGTGCTAATCATTCTAATGTTTATGTCCTAAGTGTGTACCTACCAGTATTATTTTCTAACAAGTGCCTACCCCTGACAGTGGTCCATGTGGCCCTGTCCTGTACATAATTCCCCTTGTAAATTCTGCCCGTGCCCCTGGCACAGTGTAAAGTTTGTGTGTTATCTAATGTGTTTTGTTTATTATAATACAAAGTCTATTTTGTATATATCCTTGTGTGGAGTCTTTCTTTGTGTTGGGCCTTGGGTGTTGTTGCTGGGGTGCATGCGCAAATACTTAACTCATACCGCCTCCAAGTTTAGCCTAGACTGCTCGCGCCACGTTACCTAGAGGGCGAGTGGGGGTTACCTTGGTGTGTGACTCCCTTGCCCTGACTTTAGAGATGGTGATCCCTGACTGACCTCGACGCGAGTCTTGGCCGGTCAGGGTCCCGTTTCTAAGAAGAATCATCTCAACTACTGTCTTCAGCTGTTGCGCACGTTGGGGCTTCAGGTCAACTTCAAAAAGTCGGTCCTCAATCCGACCCAGAGAATCCATTACCTGGGCACCTCTCTGAATACCGTGAAGGCAAGCATGCGTCCTTCGGAGGAGAGTTTGTTATCGATCAGGAACGTAGGGCACGATCTCCTCCGTGCAAGTCATCCCACAGTCAGATAGTTCTTGGCACTGTTGGACTCCATGGCCTCTTGCGTGTTCATCGTTCCCAATGCGAGATTGAACATGCGTCCTCTGCAGCAGTCTCTGGAAGACCAATGGATGCAAGTTTCAGGTCGCTGGGAGGACCTTGTGACTCTGCCTCAGTCTGTCGAGGACTCCATCAGATGGTGGATGAAATGGTCACACTTGTTGAAAGGATTTCCTTTTCATCAGGACAATCCCTCTCAGACTATAGTCTCAGACGCTTCCCTACAAGGTTTGGGAGCACACATGGGGTCTCTTCGAGTGCAAGGTCTCTGGTCGGAGACAGAACAAGGATATCACATCAACTTCCTTGAATTACGAGCCGTTCATCTGGCTCTCAAGTCTCTGTACCCTTCTCTTCAGTCCAACTCCCTCTTGGTTCAGACGGACAACACCACAACATTGTATTATCTGAACAAGCAGGGGGGCACCAGGTCGAGAACTCTCTCTCTGGAGGCACAGACCATTTGGAAATGGCTTCTCGCAAGAGGTCTCAACATCGTGGCCATTCATCTTCCGGGTTCCATGAATGCCCAAGCAGATTCACTCAGCAGGAACTTCGTAGAAGCGCACAACTGGGTGCTAAACACCGAAGTCGCTCAAGACATCTTTCGACAATGGTGCTAAACTGGTCCCAGACATTACTGTACGCCTTTCCTCTGATCCATGCAGTAATCAACAAATTTTACAAGCCCAATACCAGAACGATCCTGATAGCCCCGGAGTGGCCGCGCCAGTTGTGGTACCCGGACCTTCTACAAGTGTCTGAGGTGCCACACCGCAGGTTGCCTTGCCGTCCGGATCTGTTGTCAAGAAAGAGGGGAGAGTGTTTCATCCCCAGCTCTCCTCCCTCAGATTGACAGCAAGGCTCCTGAGGTCATTCAATATGGACACCTAGACTTACCAGCGGGTTGTATGTCAATCTTGAAAGAAGCTAAAAGACCTTCCACTAGAAAATCCTATGCTTGCAAGTGGAAGCGGTTTTACCTGTGGTGAAGGGACAATGCTCATGATCCGGTCAAGGTTCAAGAGCAGGTACTGTTGCCATACCAACTACCTTTGGCCAAGTCTGGCTTGCAGTTCTCTTCGATTAAAGTGCACCTAGCAGCTATCACTGCATATAGGAAATCTGCATCTCAAACCTCTTTTTTCAAAATGCCAGTGGTGAAAGATTTCCTTTGAGGGCTTAAAAAGGTTTACCCCCCAGTAAGATCCCCATCTCCTCCTTGAGAGCTCAACATAGTCCTTACAAAGCGTATGGGTGCTCCTTTTGAGCACATTCACAAGGCCTCTCTGCAGCATTTATCATGGAAAACTGCCTTTTTAGTCGCCATCACTTCTGCCCGCAGAGTTAGTGAGATCCAGGCTTTGTGTTGTAGAGAGCCTTATACTGTCTTCCACGCTAACAGGGTGGTTTTAAGAACCCATTCGAGCTTCCTGCAAAGGTGGTCTCAGATTTTCACATCAATCAGGCAATCACTCTCCCTACCTTTTTTCCGAATCCCTCTACTCCTCCAGAGAGGTCCCTCATTCCTTGGACCCCAAGAGGGTTTTGAAATTCTATCTTGATAAAACTAAGTCGTAGAGACACACGGACCGGTTGTTTGTTAACTATGGTGTCATAAATACCGGTTCAGCAGCCTCTAAGAGGTCCTTCTCTAGATGGATTGTTTCGTGCATATCCTTGGCCTAGCTAATAGGGTTCTTCAGGGCAAACCCAAAGCACATTCTACCAGGGGGAAGGCTTCTACCACGGCCCTCCTGAGAAATGTGCCTATGTCAGAAATGTGTAAAGCAGCTACTTGCCGCTCAGTTCATACTTTCACCCGCCAATACTGTTTGGACTCTGATACTCAAACGGATGCCCAAGTTAGGCAAGCCGATCTGAGGAATTTGTTTGCTTGATGTCATGTTAAGATGCTGGGTCACGTGTTTTTCTATACTATTTGCTCGTCCGCGAGGTAGTGGGTATGGGGTTACTACTCTATTCAATGCTTATGACTATTGATGAGTATCCCCTGGAAGAGAAGGATCAGTTACTTACCTGTAAGCCTAGTTCTCTTCCAGGGGTATACTCATCAAAGTTATAAGCAACCCTCCAACCACCCTGGACGAGCATTTTTAGTATATTTGGTAGTGATTGCATCTGTTAATCAGGTTGTTACAAGTTAGTACACTGTTAAAAAAAAAAGAACTGACATAACTGTCACCTGTGGTGCATGATGGGAGCAGAGGGGCTCCTGGAGGTCTTAAAGGCACGGTGTCCAAGTTCTTGGAAGACTTAAAGGCAAGGTGCCATTTTTTTACTGTACTGTGATGTTTATTCATCTATGCAACATTTTGGCCAAATGCCTTCTATTACCTGCTTTTCTTTATGAAAATAAAGGTTTTCTTGTATGACACTATTTCAGTGTATGTTCTCTATTACAGTATTTATGTATAATACTATTTTTTATGCAGAAAAACCTATGTAATTTTGGCATGTTGCCCTATTGGAAATATGTTAGGCTCCATATTTATGGCTATTATATACATGTATATATGTATGTTGTGGTAGTGCTAGGCACTTTTTGGTCACTCATAAACACATGTATATATATGTATATTTCTATATGCTCCGGAATCCCGCACATGGGCGGGGATTATTCAGTGCTTATGACATTGATGAGTATACCCCGAGAAGAGAACTAGGATTACAGGTAAGTAACTAATCCTCTCCTTCCTAATGAATAAGGAGTTCGACTCAGCCTCATTTCTGTTTTGTATTTTAATTCTAGAGTTTGTCACATTATGCCTTCTGTGCCGAAATAATAATTATATGCGTAGGTTCGGCTCTGTATTGATTTTTATTTACCTATGTTCTCTAATTTTAAGGTGCGTGTATATTCAATTATTTTTGGTCTTATAATAAAATCCATAAACTGGAATTCGGAGTGGTCTTTTAAACGTGACTAAATTGAAAGTATAATTTTGAAGTGTTTACTCCCCTCAACCACCTTCAGCAGGCAAATAAAAGACCATCAGTGGTAAATTTGGAAGGGAAGGAAAGGACTACATTTAGCGTAATCAGGCCCTTCCTTTAGCAGTCACCTTTTCCACAGACACCACCTTCCTAAGTTGCTGCGCTCTGCCATGGCAGATTCTTCGAGTAGTTAGACTTTCTAAAATGCGGCAATGGGGACACTGATTTGCATATTTAATGACAAAATCTTGTAATGAGCTTCCGCTATATCTTATTCTGAGACTAATTACTTTGGGATTTAGTTAACTACTGAAAACATGGCTTTTTCTGCATCATTATATATTTTAGCTTGGCCTTGGGATTTTGAATTGCTTGTTTCAGTTCATGGCGCACTACATACAAACCCCCTAAATAATGAAATAATTAAATCATGCTATTTTTGGATTTGCGAGGCCATTTTATGTAAGACTGTCTGGAATCACAGTGAAGATAGGATATCGGTGACATCATTGACTCACCAATGGTGCTTGTGTCTGAGCAGGCAGCATTTCCAAATTTCTAGCATAGAAACATGATAAACAGAGTTTCGGTTATCCATTAGTCTGTGCTATTGCAGTTTGTCTGATATGAATTAGATTGCGGATACCCTGCTTATTCTCTCCCATCCCGTCATTAGCGGAGAGGAGTTGGCCTAAGGGCTAGGGCGGTCGACCTCAAATCTGGGGAACCGGGTGCCAGTCTCGGCAAGGACGCAGCAACATCCTGTGATTCTGGGCAAATCACTTAATCTCCCTGCAAAAATAAAAATGAATGTGTCCTCATGTAAAGCCCAGTCCACCTCATTGGCAAGGGTTGGTGTCCTTAAAAATGACTACAGCTACCTGTCGTTGAAAGAACTCTAGAAATGTTCTCAATTTTAATGTTTTTTTTATTGATGTATCACAGTCAGAAGAGCCTTCCAGCAAAACGCATCATGCACTGGTAATAGATCATTTCCCTTTTGCATAAATGTGCTTGTTACGGTGCATGCATAATCTCATTTTAAGAACACAACCCAAACACACTTACATATATGTATAAATGCTAGGAGCCGTTTGAAGAATAAGAAAACCTCCTTGGGCTTGCAGAAATAGAAGTTGTCTTTAAAACCGGGTTGCACTTTATACTGCTAGAGTTCTTGTACACCAACCCCTTCCTCCCCTCCCATGAAAACAATAACATCAACAGGTTCCTTTTTTTGTTCACCTCGTACCAGTACATTCCATCATTGCTTGTAAGTATATAGCCTTGCTTTCAGTAACGCTGATGTTCCCCTCCCATCGTTTCTCAGTACCTTAACTTATCAGCATCACTGCCGCTTTCCCCTTGAATACCCTGCACTCCTGATTCAGTCTTGTGTCCCAGCTCCCTGCGACGTGACAGTCAGAAGCAACACGTCCAGTTCTGCTTTGAACACGTTGTCTTCACGGTGGTAAATCCATCCATCCTTCCACATTGGCAACATCACGTCCTTGTTTGCATCACACACCTTGTACCCGTGATCCTGCTTCCAAACACCCTATCTAATAGGATCTTATAGGCAGCTTCTCCATTTCTTTGGATGCCTTAAACTTGTAGTTAAGACACAGGCGCCATTAGGGGCAACACACATACCAGTATCTGTTTCCAAGGGATCAGTGTTTCATTAGAGGAACATTTATTGGAAGTACATGTTGAGATATTTTTGCAAAATCTTATGCTTTTTCAACATTATCTTCAACCAGGTTCTGTGTTCTATGTCAACTGAAATCATCTCTGGTGAACATACCTTCTAGAGGTTGGATCCGGTGCTATAAAACACCAATCTGCAAAAGTTGTAGGGGAATTTTTGTGCATGTGTTTGTGGACGTTAGCAGGATTAGCAGTGACAGTGAAAGAGGCATCAGACCCCATTATTAAAGAGAGGGGTTGCTGAAGATCTGCACATGTCAAGCACGTGAAAGCGAGATGCCTGGCTTCTAGCTTGACCTGTAGAGAACTAGGACCTTGGCTATGTGGCTCAGTTCTGATTTTTGTTTTTACTTTATCTTTGTTTGTCATGTTATAATGTGTTAAAACATATGCATACACCTAAAATTCCATGTCAGCTAAGGAAGTTTAAACAGTCCCATTATGTGTTTTTTATATCACATTTATTGTGGAGTATTTTGCTAGCATGAGCTGTTTTCTTGAAAGTGAAATTAACAGTGGACAGTGGGGGAATTAGAATGTTTAGATTTTGTTTACCTTTTATGAATAAGTTGTTAATTAAAGAATGAACAATTGTGGAGGCCAATGAATTTATGCAATTATGTACCTACAATGAATACCGCTTGGCGCATAATTTGCAGATTTCACAAAAATGTTATTTGAAGGTCAAGTGGATAAAAATAACACAGTTAAACAGTATGCCACATAATTTGCCTTTTGCAGCATAATTTAGATTATCTTGCTGCTTAATTTCTTTACGAGCAAAACTAAGACCATTCAAGACTCTTTCCCGGCGGCCGGGGTAGGGACAACCCCAGGTGCCAGTATTTTGTCTGGCCCTTTAGCTAATGTGGAGCCCACTCTCTCGGAATTTCCCCCATTGTCTGTTGCAACATCTCTGGATATCATATCCAAACTAAAGTCAGGTTCCCCTCTGGATCCGTGTCCAGCTAAATTTTTAGCGAGAATGGCGGAAGTAATAAATCCTATCATCAACCCCGTGCTGAATCTTTCTCTCAGCTCTGGAGTGGTCCCCCCAGCCTGGAAGCAAACCCTTGTCATACCGTTGTTGAAAAAGCCCAATCTGGACCCGGAGGTGTATGCCAATTATAGGCCTATCTCCCGTCTGCCAGCCCTTGCCAAAGTAGTTGAGAAACATGTACAGACTTCCCTTTCTAATTTCCTTGAGAACAACAACCTTCTACGCAGCACGCAGTCAGGCTTTCGTACCAACCTGAGCACTGAGACTGCGCTGCTGGAAGTTACAGAAGCTATCAAGGAGGTACTGGATGCAGGAGGCAAGGCCAGCTGGTAATGCTCGACCTATCGGCGGCATTTGACACCATCCCCCATGAGGGTCTCCTTGTCATACTTAATGAGATCTATCTGTGGGGGACGGTGCACAGCTGGTTTAGATCTTTGCCAGCGGGCTGGTGTCAGACGGTCTGGGCCCCCCCTTTCTCCGCCGCGGTGCCGCCATTGGAGGTGGTAGTCCCGCAGGGTCTATTTTGAGCCCGACTCTTTTTAATATCTTTATGACTTTTTGGCGGCACTGGCGGAGTCCTTTGGGGCCCAGATCCTGTCATATGCCGACGACACTCAGCTCCTCTTCACGTGTGGGAAAGGGGCTGATTTCGATGGGGAGAGCATTACAGGCTGCCTTGGGGCTGTGTTTAAATGGTTCCAGCTACACAGCCTCAAGTGTAACTCGGATAAATCTGAGGTGCTTTTCTTCGGCTGCCGGTCGGATCCCATCTGGCAGTCCTGGTGGCCTGAGAATATGTTTCCTCCCTCGGCTGCCTCCATGACGGCCAAGAACCTTGGGATAAAGATTGATAACGATCTGTCTATGAAGCCCCAAATTCTCGGCCTCACAGGAAGATGCTTCGGCATTCTCAAGATGCTTCGCAAATTTCTCCCACTTCTCTCGCTGACACACAGGAAAATCACGGTGCAGGCGCTTATTGGATCTCGCCTTGATTACGTTAACATTCTGTATTTGGGTTTGCCAAAATACCTTCTCCAGCGCCTGCAAATAGTTCAGAACTCTGCTGCGCGTGCCATCTTTGGATTCCATTGGCGCACAAGAGTTTCCGATCTTTTGCAGACTCTGCACTGGCTGCCCATCCGGAAACGTATTGTTTTCAAGGCTCTCACCTTGGTCTTTAAAGCTCTTCATGTGACCGGAGCTAAATACATCCAAAGGCGGCTGGTTTTTTACCAGCCTGCCAGATCACTGAGGTCAGAGTCGTTGGCTCTGGCCTCAGTCCCGGTCATAGGAAGAGTGCGGGTTGGCGGCCGTTCTTTCAGGCGCTTAGCGCCTCAGCTGTGGAACACTTTGCCGGTCACTCTCCGAAGGAACACTAACCTGTTGGCCTTTAGGAAGGACTTGAAATCCTGGCTGTTTGTTCAGTAGGTTCTTCCCCTCCTTGTCTCTGTCCCCTGTTCGTTTTGGGTTAAAAGCGCCGGGACACTCCTCGGAGTAGCCGAGCGCTATATAAAACACACCATAACATAATTTGGTCCGAAACTGTGTGTGTGTGTGTGTGTACATACATATGTGTGCGCACACATATATGTATACATACATTTAGCGTACCCTATTAAGGAAGTGTAGTAGCAGTTAATCAGAGAAGACTAACATGCTACTTCTATCTAACCAGATGCTCCAAGATATTTTTTTAGGGTAACTGAGTGAATATATAACATTTTGTAATTTTAAGGTTCTTTTATGCAGGCTTTTTTTAGTTCATACTCATACCAAGCACACACAATTTTATTCACTCATACTTTTAAAGAACACCTCTTTTGAATGTCAGTGCAAATGCTTTCTATTATGTTCCATATGTTGAATTTATTAATGCATATGATATTTGTATAGCTCTTCTCTACCCAAAAGGCTGTGCAGGATCAAAGGCAAAGATACCATTTTTAACATAACTCTACTTGTACAGGCAGGTATTCGAAAAAAAAAAGTAGTAATGTGAACTCTCAGTGTTAGGCTAGTACTCTGTTGTATTTGTTTTTGTGCAGAGTACAGCATTTACTTAAAAAAGGCTAACCATTTTAACTCTAATGTTTTCCACAAGATTAGTATAGTACCAGTGGTGCGACCTTGAAGGCTGCAATTTTTGTTGTCTTAGAACTTTGACATGTAGTAGTAGACAAGACCAGAGATATAAGCCCCCACAATACCATTACTGGCGTATGTCCATCTGATGGACCTTTGTGCATAAAGCATCAATGTGCAAATTTTTCACAGAATGGTCAGCAGTGCAGCCACGTCTTGCTTTCCTCGTGCGGTGGCGTGTGTGTGTTGGTAGTTCTAGCACGCTTGTAGAAGTCAAGATGTGAGGGTTACAGAGTGGATTACTTTCCTTATCTGTACGAGGAACTGTGTTCCTGTGAGAGGGGACACAGGTCTTCAGCATCGACGGTTAAGAATATTAGGGCTGACAAGTGAGGTGTCCATGTCCATTACTCGACTGCAGAGAGATTTCTATTGTTTGAATGCTTAGGGTACACCAGACAAGGGCTTCTGATATGGCGACACATGATATACCTAAAGTGAGAAATAATATTCAATAGAGTTTTTAAACATCACAAATCTGCCAAAACTCTCCATTTTAAAACTGTGAGCATCTGTTCTCTGCACTGATGTTAAACCTGGGGTCAATCATAAAAAAGAACAGATAATTGAACTTCTTTTCTGCATCAATGATATTTCAGCTTTGATACCGCCTATTGGTTTTATCTTTAAAGGAAAATATTGCACAGTGGTACTTTGTCCTTTCCTAGCTATAGAGGCCTAAATCATATGTCTCTGTTATGTGCTCTGAGAAAGAAACCATTGCTGAGAGGATCAAAATCATGAGTGTCATGTGAATTTTCGAAAATATACATTTTATTTCCTCGTCATTTTGTATCCTTTCCATGCCCAGCACATCTATCCCTTTACCAGTATGTTATGTGCCTAGATTGGTCCACACAAAGCAGTGGATTTCCCTGAACAGATTCCTATAATTAGCAGTGACTCATCGCGGATCGTGGTCTACTGACCAGACCCCCACTCCGAAGCTTGAACACCGGACTCAGACGGTGCTCTGACCTCTACTACGGTCCTCGACTGGTAACGGGGCAGCAGATCTCCTGACCCTGCCGCCACATTTCGCTTGCATTCCTTTCACCCCGGATACGGGGCAGTGGATCCCCGAACACTGCTCCCATTAATTACCAATTGTACTTGCTTTACGTCCCGGACAGGACGGGGACCCATTCCTGCCGCCTCCACTGACTCCAGTATCTCCTGGACCATGCCTCATTCGTCGCGCTTTACGGGGCTCCGTAACTGGCACATGTTCCCCCATCACTGACGTAATCCGGCAACCCGGTTCTGATAAAGATCCTAAATCTATAGGATCGAAACGCCATCGACCCACTATACAGCGCAACTCATGGCACATTATCTACTTTGGTTCCCTAAATACTTACCAATACCAACTCACTAAAGAGGAACCAACAAATCTTGTATATACTGTGTTTTTCATTTTTGTTGTCAATTTGCGTCCCTCGCTGTGTTCACCCTTATGTCACTTGCGCTGACACCGTTCGTCTCACTATCACGTAGCACACTAAGCCACCTTGGGTTGCCTTATGCATTATATGCCTCCAGAGCTGTTATCGTAAATTGTTCTGACGATTGTTTTTGTTTAAACATGTCCTTGAATATATGATGCTATGTGCACTTCCAAACTATTTGAAGTTTTGAGTCTCTCTTCCTTCCCAGTTCTCTTGTAATGTCTTGTACATGCAATTGTTTCTGATGTTTTAAATGAATCCAATTGAGATATTGTTGTTATTTACATAGGTACACCCAGATCTCAATCTGGTTTACGGGTTATACTCCTGTTGTTTGTCCCCATATAATAAACGACAAGTATGTCTGTCCCCGCCAACAATGCACTGATTCAAAACATTCATAAGTAACCTGCCTGTGTAAGCACACTGGGTAAGTTCACTCAAATGAGTAACGTAGAAGTAGGCCAGCTAAGAGTGTCCCTTGAAGTTACAAACTGTTAGACCCGTTCACAAAACTTTATTCTATGCAAGTTTGTTTTACTTGTGGAAATTGAGGAGTTCATAAACAGGAGTATTACACAACTGCTCATAAAAACAAAATATGTGAATTGGGCCCTAGAATTCGTTTTTTTTTCTTTTAATTTGTTGCATTGGTGGGTGCTGAAATGTGAATCATTGTAGGGGTATTCTTTGCAATGCTTCTAATTCCTGTATTCTCTAGAATGTTGGGGAATGCTCATGAGGCTCTACTGCAAGAAAATAAAATGGACCCCCCAAGAATGCTTTGCATTTTCATGCTATGGTTTATTTACTTACAGCACATTCAGGTGTCAAGTATTGCGTCGCTAAATTGACAGGTCTTGTTCTGAGAGAAAACAAATGTACTCATATATAGCTGTGTAACTATGTAGAATCAACATAGACATAGACACAACTACTCACAGAAAAAAGGCTTTGCAATTTGCACCCTTCTTGTGAAAGCTTGTGTACAGGAATGAGGAGCAGAGTCTGACATTTCCCTCTCACAAATAAAAATATTCTTCCCAAAAAGGTGTGTGTGCCCGGTGGTTTCAGAAGAAGTGCACTGGGAGGCTGCCATAGTTTTTTTTACATCTTGTTATGTAGAAGGCTTGTGGCTTTTGTTCTAGGTTGTGATTTCACAACAGGCTCTTTGTGGTCACCATAGACAAACCTATTCCATTTCTCCTTTAGATCTTTGTCCACAAAAACAGATGGGCACAGAAAGCTAAATAGGGAGTGCAGTCATACATATCTCTGCTCGAAAATAAGTGGTTTTGATGCTTGGTCAAGGGAAAATAAAAAAATACCATCTGTGTTTTCTGGAAGTATGTCTTAGAAACCTAAGGTAGCATCCCACGCCCTTTGAATTGGCCCATCATTGTCTGGGGAACAAGAGTTGCTCTCAAGGCGATATTCCTTCAACAGATTGGAAGTGTCTTGCAATGATTGACACTTTATGAGCTGTATAAAATCTCCATTTTTTATTTCATGGAGTGTTGGAAGTTATGTTTATTATTGCACTCTAATTTCCACGTGTGTATGCTTTATATCATAAGTAGCAGTATTCTTGGTTCTTTGATGTTCACATTATTATTGCTCTGCATTTGACTTGAGGGTGTATTTTAATTCTTTACTTCTGCTACTAAGGATTTCAATATTTCTTTGAAGTGCATTGCCATTGCGTGCTGCCTGTGGTTCTCAACGAGCAAGTTTCTACTGCTCAAAGCAAGACGCTGACCAACGGGAGACTGTGCAACCATCACCCCATCCTCACAGCCACGCCTAGAGATAGAACCGAAAATTCCTAATTTTGCCTTCCTTATATTATGCCTGTTAATCGTGCATTCCTTCATACAAAGCCCTAAAAGGTGAGCGCCGAGGGGGCATTTTACTGGTGGGTGTTTGAGTGCCCACAACTAACCACTTTTAATGGGTGGATTTTGGCAACCGGATCAAAAGCTTTTTCTGAAAACTATCCAATCACTGTCCATAATGAAGTGCTGTTCAAGAAGGGGTTGGGATATTATGTGTGGTGTATGTGCTCGGCCTCTGATACTACCTGTTTGGGAAGTGGGTTTGACATAACCGTACGAAGGTAGCGTTGCCACCAGTCGTTTTGGTGTTTTTAAGAGTCTACAAAGGCCCAGACATGTTACCTAGTAAGACTATAGACACAATCGAAAGTATTTATTTGAAATATGAATTTTCTGCCCTTGATTACTTTAATAATTAGGGATTGCTAACACGGCTCTAGAACATATTTAGAAGCGTTTTCTATTTGTTGTTTGAAGTATGTACAGATAAGGTCTAAAAATACGGCTTTAAGTGATTTTGCTAATTTTTGCAGCGGCCGGGAAATTCAATACCGGTCGTGCCGGTAGAAAACCGGCTACGTGGCAACCCTATATGAAGGGCATGTGCTGGGCATCTAAATAAACGTTATGCGGCAGAATATGATATTCTGTAAGGAGAACAGAGTATCTTAACGCCAGTGCTCGTCAGACCTTTTAAAGATTGTGCCTCAACACGCTGATAGGATCCCCGCAAGTTATGCTGGGGACAAATAAATAAATAAACCTCAAGGGCCTAGTGTTTTATGCAATTCATTACACTTTTCCAAAACCTGTCACAATCCACGTTGGCCTGCTCACCCTAAACTGGACCACCGCCTGCAGCTAGGGGTCTTTCACAGCAAGAAGGAAAGAAGGTGGGGATAAGGCTTCTGTTTTTTTATTTCAATGTTTTGTATCTTCTTATGTCCTAGCAGTATGTTCCGGCATGTATCAGTGCACTGTTAAGTGTGTACATTATTAATATTTTTAAAAAATCAATAAAAAACAAAATGGCGATTGAAAAGTGGGAGTTGCTGATGGAAGTTTGGGGTTGGTTTTTTGTTTTCTTTTTACGGCAGCTTGAGCTTCTTGCCTGGAATTTCGGTAGTGGTTTGGTGTTTTCGTTGGCCAGGTCCCAGTGACCCGGTCTTCCTTTGCAAACGTGCTACTCAGAGTTATAATAGTTGTGTCCACTGTGACCGTAGTGGTCATCCTCGTCACCAGTGGTGGGGTAGTTGGGTGAAAGGCAGTACTTTGAGTCGAAGACTTGACGAGGGAGCCCGTAGACGGTCATGCCCTGCTGTGAAGCACCCTTATTGGTGCCCATCTGGAGGGAGATGTTCTGCATGTCGCAGTGCTCCATGCCCAATTTCTGCTCGAAGATCTGCCGCTTTGTGCCAGGAGCTGTCATGCCAGACTGTAAGGTTGGGAGAGAGAAGCAGAAATTAGGCTGAGTGACGGGAATACTTGGATATAAACAGATCATGGTGGCTGTTTTATTGTGTGGTCTGTGCACAGCAGATATGAAAGTATTTGGGCAACATACAGAAAACTCAAAACTGTATGGCACCCCATGAATATGACATGAAATACTAGAGGTTAATTATATAAAAGGTCAGATGGTGCACTGCATTCACGTTGCTTGAAGAACAGTGTGCGTACATCTAGAAGATATACTAGATGCTATAAAGATAGCAGTGCTAATTTAGCTCCATTACTACGAATGACAGAGCAAACCCCATTGGAATCTTAATCTGTGACCTGCAGGCTTGACTCTGATCTTGCAATAAGCATATGAATCTATTGACCAATTAACAGGACTGTGAAATATGACCAGCAGATGCATTAGCCCCAGGAGATGTGTTATTAGTTCTGTACTGAGCTGTCTGTTATCCAGCATTCCTCTAAAAGTGAGCAATGAAGCACTGCTGGGCCTGTTAGTCACTCTACACTAGGAAGTTTAGGGTCAGATGGTAGTGGCTGAAGTAGTCCTAGCCGCATTGTTGCCCCAAACCTTACCTGTGAAGCTCCTTTGTTGGTGCCCATCTGTAGGCTGATGGTGGCCTGGTCCAAAGGCTGGTCTGTACCTAGCTTGGGGTCGTAGAGGTGCCGGCGGGTGCCATAAGAAGTCATGCCCTTTTGACTTGCAAATTTATTGGTGCCCATCTGAAAAAAGAGACAGAAGAATTGATGAATTAGTAATATCACTTTGCCATGTCTGTGTTTCTTGGTACTGCCAGTGTGCACGGTGGACTGGCATATCATGTGGCTTCCCAATTTTAAGTATTCAAGGTATTTCTGCTCTTTTCGTTTTGTAAAAGTGTTTTGGGCAAGGTCATTGAGCATTTTACACTTGGCTGCAGTGGGCTTGGCCACGGTAGCATTACAAACCAAGGGACTGGAGTGCAAGGTGACTTTGTTTGCACCTCATCGCAGGAGAAACGTTTCTTTACGACTTACCTCCCATATAGTGAACTCTTGACCTGAGTTGAACTCCCTGGCTATGCACTTTTTTGTACGTCTCAAACTCAGGGCCCAGATCAGTGGCTGTCTAACTACTCTACCCTGCCAAACTGGTCACAAACAGTAAACCACATGTCACTTTTCCACATTGCATGGAATCCTACCACCAGTGCTTTGATTCTGTCTTGCCACAGAGGTCAATTCAGGTGGATATTTTCTCCTCAGCCATCTTTATGTACCCCAGTCTTTCTCCCGCTCATCTTTTTGTTTCACCCATCATCGACCAGCATCTCCTTCGTCACTTGATCTAGCGTGCAGAGCTCCCCTTGCAGTCCTATACAGATGCCATGCTGCTGAATGTTCACCTCCTCCCATCCTGATCAATGAAGTATTTATCACAATTCCCTGCAGACTGTGCCCTTCTAGCTGGCTACAATGAATTCAAAGTAGGGTGCGATGTACCCCCTAACTATCATGGCTTGGTCTGCATTCAAGAAATAGCACTACAATTTAAACAAAAAATAACTTTCTACCATGGGCGCTATAGGAGCCTGGTTTAAAGGTTCGACCTCACCTGTTTTTGCCGTCCACCAATTAGAGCTTCTTCCCTGCAAACACATGTATGTGGAAATGTTCTCTAATCCTAAACATTCCTTTTCTCTCAAGTTCGCTTTTTTATTTTGTAATTTCTAAATGTCGTTGCAGCCTGCCTTTCCTTCACGGAGCCAGCTAACAAATATGCATTGGCAAGGCCAATATGTCTATCACACAAGGTACGTCTGGATAAATGTCAGGTGAATAGGAGAGGGAGGTGTAGTGTCAGCGAAAGGAGAAGGAAAGCAAGAAGGAGAAATCCCTTTCAGGTCGAGAACCCTCACTCACTGTTAGGTGACGTGCTTCATCATGTGGGTTCCCTCCGCACACCGGGGTGTGGGCTACAACTCCCCGAAGGGAGGAGCTGAGGTGTTTTTCTCAAGGTGAGCAGCATTAGGTGAGAGGTGAATGGGGGGGCAGAGTGCAAAAAGAGAAGTGCTTTGAAAATGTCTCTTTGAGTCCACTAAATCTTTATTCGGTGGTCTCAAGGATACAATAAAAAGAGAGAGGACTAGGGATTGAACAAATATACCCCTGGATGTAGGTCAACATGTTTCTGCCATGTATTTGGTCCCCTAAAGAGATCCAGTGGCATTCAGCAGGACCATATTGAGTAGTCACTCTGCTAGTGTGAAAAAATTATAAATATACTGGCTACCGCAGGACAGGGCGATCAGATGTTCAACGACCCAAGCGATTCCTACTGGGTTTGTCTTTTCTGGAAACCAAATAAAAAACAATCACAACTATAAATACCAAACAATCCTTGGAGGGAACTCGGCATTCTTGAAAACTGAATAGTTTACCTAATAACTGATAGATCAAACCCTGTGAGTTAAGCAACAGCATTTGAAGTTTAGGTTACATATTTGACTGAAAGCCTATGTAATTCCAGGCATACAGGCGTTATGTGACTTACTTCCTGGCCACCTGGTCAAGCCTGGCTGCCAATTAAATATAGTGCCATTTTTAGGGATGTAGTGGCTACACAGGTACGCCTGCTAGTACTGGGTTAGCATGTAACCTGGAGATGATTAGCTGGTTTCAGATGGTGTTACGTGGTATTATTCATCAAATCTTTGTTTTCTTACTATTTGTCTGGTAAATGTCAGGGAGCCTAAGCTTATAGATATTTTTGTGCACCAGCCTCTGAAACTTTCACATGTAAGTCAATAGTGTTTGACACCAGGAGGACTTCAATTAGCTGAAATCGAGTAATACATTCTAAGCTGCTCCAAATAAGGGAGCCCCAAAAATCCTTAAAATGGAAATGCTCCAGCAGTTTGTGCCGCCTACCTAGACCCCTCCTCATCCATCTTCCCCTTTCTCCCTCCAATATCCTCTATAACCTGCTTAGCTCCTGACTTCATATACTGCACAGACCTTTCGAGTATTTTAGCAATTGGCTGCTATCCTCAGCACTAGTTTTTTCTCAGCAAATATGCGTATAACATGAAAACGTATACACTGTCATGTCTCTCTTTATATATTTATTTCAATCATGCACATTTTTGTTAAGAGTGTTTTACGCTTTCTCAAATTTGCTTGAAAAGGCACCATTTTGCCCCTTCTTTTTTCTACATTTTCTCAGGGGGCGAACCCCGTTCCCCCTCCCCCCCCCCCCCCCCCCCCCCTCGATACACCATTAGGTTGTTCGGGCTCGCTCGCTCGCCGCAGTGAACTCGGACAAAAATTTTGCCCTCACCACTTTCAAATGTCACCAGCCACCACTGCTCATGCTTCCACATAGGTACGGAGGGTTTAGTGCCCGTGATTTTTTATCTTAATTACTTGTGGGCGCAAGTGCACTTTGGGCACTGCTGGCACTACCCCACAAAACATACCCCACATTTTGCGATTGAAAGTGACGCTACCACCCCATTCCCCCCAAAGCTATACTGACACATGTAAATACGGACACCTGGACCACATAAATTAACACTACCCACTGCACTTTACGTGTTTGGCATGCACTAACTGCTCGCGCTAATAAGCTCCATTTCTATGCGCCGGCTGCTTCATTGATGCACCACCCTGCAATCTCAGTCGCACAGGTGCCCAAGGCACTTGCCCAGTTGGTCAAGTTGAGTATAGGGTCAATGGGGGACCTATATCGTGTGGTAACATTTCTAGAATTCAGGGACTTTGTGGGCGTGCATAACGCAACCCCTCTTTTGCAATTCATATACCACAGGCTGCGACTGGCGCTGAAGACACTGTTCCCCTCCTTCCCACAAGAACCAGAGACTGTGTGGTTCCTGCAGATGCTCCTCACTTTTACCGCCCGCAAGAAGTTGATAACTAGGCTCTACAACCCAGAGCGAATTGCCTGAGCAGCCCACCACTGCTCTGACACCTGTAGCGTGGCTTTAGAGCAGTTAATCACACTAGAAGATTAGGAGTTCTGCTGTGACCCAATAGGTATACTCATATCAAACTGCAATCTAAGAATAATTCAGCAGAAGTACTATTCTCCTCTACAGCTACACAAATTTGGTTTACGGGAAGATGCAAGTTATCGATGCTGCCGGAGTCCCTCGGCTGGTTCTTGCACTTAACTTGGGATTGGCCTTTGGTTCATGGGTTTTGGAGGGAGGTGACAAATGCCCTCTCAGATATGGTGATGGAGGAGATAAGATGCACACCCAAGGTCTGTCTCCTGGGCCTCATGAAGCCCATCCAGACAGTGAACCATACATTTGTGGCTGTGGCACTGTTTATTGCAAAACAAAGGGTGTCAATGTGCTGGGGCAGGAGGAGGGTTCCCAAATTTGATGAATGGAAAACAGATACAGCTTATTGTAAGGCTCAGTTAGAATCCTATGCAGAGGAATTGCCCTGTGCATCGGGACCTAAGGACTTTTTGGCCCCTTTTGTGTCATATCTCCTAACATCAGATGCTGTAGATAGGAATGCATGTAATGATACTGCAAGACTGCCGGAAACGGAGGCCATGTAGGCCACAGATAAGGTGATCTGGTTCTCTACTTGCTGATGTAAGACACTGCTGGTATCTTTTGTGCAGTTTTTTTATGTCTTGTATTTTCTGTAATCGTCCTAAAAGATCAATGAAAAACTTTAATTTAAAAAAAGTATGAATTTAAGCATGATAAAAGGAAAGAAATGAAATTGCAAAACACAAGAAAGGATTATGTACAATTGTTCCATATCATACATGCTAAGAAATGGGCCATTTATTTTGCAGTAGAATAAATACACTACTGTGGTAGAATGCTTGCCAGGCATATTTTGTAAGAGGTGACTAAGTCAATTACAGTATGTAAAAGTATGTATGTTAATCTGTTCAATTATAAACTGTCTTTTACCAAAGGATTTGGTATCAAAGAGAGGAGTGATGGGCTATTACTGCTCTTAACAGAGTAGAAGGTCCAGTCACGACGTACCCAACTAATATGTCTATACAAAAATTGTCGTGTTGTTCCTAAGGGAGGAAAAGAAAATGATACAGTCTATGATGCAGGTGATTTAAGGCAGGGTAACCAGACGGTAGCCCTGGGAATCCATTTTGTTGGATTTAATGCCCTCACACACCTTTTCAGGTGTCATGCTTCATCATTTGGGCCTGCTTCTCGTTGGGGCGGCGGTGCAATACCCAACGGGCAACACCTCGTAGAGGGGCTCTTTGGCGGAGATCTTTTTCCAACAGCCGTATAGATGAAGTGCGGGTGTGGGGCCAGAACAAAAGGGTAGACGTGGTGTAGTGAATTAAAATAAAGCTAGTGGTACCGGGAATACTTTATTCGGAAGGGCCACTGCTCTAATTAAAAAACGATTTTTCTAGAGGAAAGTTATGGAAAATAATGTTTCCAGCTATCATCTAGAATTTTTTATAGTCCGGTCAACATGTTTCTTTCTACTGTGAAGTTTGACTAGCGATTCTTCAGGACCCAGATGACTATTAGCAAGCTTCTAATGGTGGAGGCAACTGTCTACGCTGATACCCTAAAGTGTGGTGTCTGTATGCTCATACCGTCTGGTTACCCTGCCTTAAATCACCTGCATCACAGACTGTATCATTTTCTTTTACTAAAGGATATCAGAGATATTCTTCTCTTTGTCGCTCTTCACCCCAAGCTCTTCCTGACTCCCTTCTCTCTCTCATTCACATTGCCACCTCTGTGTTTCATATGGATCACTGACATAATATCGAGGGACAGAATATCAACTATCACAAATATTGTGTAAAAAATATCGACAGACAGAATATTGAGTTTGTATCTACAAACAGGTAAGTACAAAAATATTGAGTATAAAATATTGTTTACTAAAATATAGTTTATAAAAATATCGACTTTATTAAAAACAATGTTAAATTAAATTAATATTAAAAATTAATTACTAAAATATACTTAAAAATACTTACATTAACTTATAATAATTAAATAATTAATAAAAGTTATAAAAATATTTTTTACATCACATTTGTTAAAACATATATATATAGTAACATAAAATAATTAAATAATATCCAATATTATTACCGTACAATAGCAGAAGTGTTAAAATTACTATTCCCACTCCAAAGAGTGCAATCGTAGGGAAAGCGTTGGATAGCGTAGGGGTTAAAATTACGATTCCCACTCCAGTGGGTGCAACAGTAGGGAAAGCGTTGGATAGCGTAGGGGTAAAATTACTATTCCCACTCCAGTGGGTGCAACAGTAGGGAAAGCGTTGGATAGCGTAGGGGTAAAAATTACTATTCAAACTCCAAGGAGTGCAACAGTAGGGAAAGCGTTGGATAGCGTAGGGGTAAAAATTACTATTCCAACTCCAAGGAGTGCAACAGTAGGGAAAGCGTTGGATAGCGTAGGGGTAAAAATTACTATTCCCACTCCAGTGGGTGCAATAGTAGGGAAAGCGTTGGATAGCGTAGGGGTACAAATTACTATTCCAACTCCAAGGTGTGCAACAGTAGGGAAAGCGTTGGATAGCGTAGGGGTAAAAATTACTATTCCCACTCCAAAGAGTGCAACAGTAGGGAAAGCGTTGGATAGCGTAGGGGTTAAAATTACTATTCCCACTCCAAAGAGTGCAACAGTAGGGAAAGCGTTGGATAGCGTAGGGGTTAAAATTACTATTCCCACTCCAGTAGGTGCAACAGTAGGGAAAGCGTTGGATAGCGTAAGGGTAAAAATTACTATTCCCACTCCAAAGAGTGCAACAGTAGGGAAAGCGTTGGATAGCGTAGAGGTTAAAATTACTATTCCCACTCCAGTGGGTGCAACAGTAGGGAAAGCGTTGGATAGCGTAGGAGTAAAATTTACTATTCCCACTCCAGTGGGTGCAACAGTAGGAAAAGCGTTGGATAGCGTAGGGGTAAAAATTACTATTCCAACTCCAAGGAGTGCAACAGTAGGGAAAGCGTTGGATAGCGTAGGGGTAAAAATTACTATTACCACTCCAAAGAGTGCAACAGTAGGGAAAGCGTTGGATAGCGTAGGGGTTAAAATTACTATTCCCACTCCAAAGAGTGCAACAGTAGGGAAAGCGTTGGATAGCGTAGGGGTTAAAATTACTATTCCCACTCCAGTAGGTGCAACAGTAGGGAAAGCGTTGGATAGCATAAGGGTAAAAATTACTATTCCCACTCCAAAGAGTGCAACAGTAGGGAAAGCGTTGGATAGCGTAGAGGTTAAAATTACTATTCCCACTCCAGTGGGTGCAACAGTAGGGAAAGCGTTGGATAGCGTAGGAGTAAAATTTACTATTCCCACTCCAGTGGGTGCAACAGTAGGAAAAGCGTAGGATAGCGTAGGGGTTAAAATTACTATTCCCACTCCAGTGGGTGCAACAGTAGGGAAAGCGTTGGATAGCGTAGAGGTAAAATTTACTATTCCCACTCCAGTGGGTGCAACAGTAGGGAAAGCGTTGGATAGCGTAGAGGTAAAATTTACTAGTCCCACTCCAGTGGGTGCAACAGTAGGGAAAGCGTTGGATAGCGTAGGAGTTAAAATTACTATACCCACTCCAGTGGGTGCAACAGTAGGGAAAGCGTTGGATAGCGTAGGGGTTAAAATTACTATTCCCACTCCAGTGAGTGCAACAGTAGGGAAAGCGTTGGATAGCGTAGTGGTGAAAATTACTATTCCCTCTCTAAAGAGTGCAACAGTAGGGAAAGCGTTGTATAGGGTAGAGGTAAAAATTACTATTCCCACTCCAAAGAGTGCAACAGTAGGGAAAGCGTTGGATAGCGTAGGGGTCAAAATTACTATTCCCACTCCAAAGAGTGCAACAGTAGGGAAAGCATTGGATAGCGTAGGGGTTAAAATTACTATTCCCACTCCAGAGAATGCAACATTAGGAAAAGTAAATAGTTCATATATTATTGTAAAAAAATTATATTAATATAAAAAAAATTATTTAAAAGTAATTACCAATTTAATATAATATAATAATTATTCAATTAAAATTACTAATTAACATTAATTATTACAATTAGTTACCTATTAATACAAATTAATTACTAATTTACTATTAATTATTTAATAATTAAAAATTAATTAACAATCAATTAGAATTAAATACTATTAAATTAATGTAACTATTTAATTAATTTAAAAAAAATTACTTCCCACCCTATTCCCCTATAAACCAACAACCCGCTACAGAGAATAAATTAGTAAAATTAACATAATTAGCAATTAATCAATTAATTACCAATTAAAATATAATTAATTACCAAATATAAATTAACTATTAATTATAAATTAATACCAATAAATACATTTACATATTTAAATAATTATAATTAAATTACTTCCCACCCAATTCCCCTATAAACCCACAACCCGCTACACAAAAATTTAGTTAAATTAACATAATTAGCAATTAATCATTAATTAAATTTAATTACCAATTAAAATGTAATTATTTACCAAATATAAATTAATTAACAATTAATTAAAAAATAATACCAATAAATAAATGTACTTATTTAATTAATTATAATTAAATTACTTCCCACCCTATTCCCCTATAAACCCACAACCCGCTACAGAATTAAATTATGCAAAAAAGAAAAATACAAAATTCATCAATAAAAATTAATTATAACATAAATACACACTTTTCACACATATTATAACATAAAAAACACTAAAAAAAATTAGATATTATTAAAAAAACGATATTTTTAACAATCTATATTATATACTTCGATATCTTAACTTTCTATATTTTTAACATTCGTTATTACATTACTTACCTTAAAAACGATATTTTGGATAGCTATATTCTGTCCATTCGATATTTTGTCCAATCTATATTTAAAACTCAATATTATGTCCAATCGATATTTTGGACTCGATATTTTGACTGTTCACCGTTTCATATACGTCACTTTCCTTTTTCTCTCTCTCCTCTGACCCTCTATCCTTTGGTTTGTCCCATATATTTGACTTGCACTTACTCCCCTGTTCTCCAGTATTAGGGGTGTCTTTCATAGATTCACATGCTTGAATATTCCCCGTCGTCGAAGTGGGAGTCCCACGGTACATAAAATAGCAATAATGCTAAATATATATATATATATATATATATGTGAAAAAACATAATACATAATAAAAGAAGAGGTAAATACAAATGAAAAAAACCTCCAGAACAATTCCTACATAGGAATGCATGGTAAAGAGAAAAACCACTTGTAACACATTAGTGTCATTAGTTAGTCCAGACTACAGCCAATCAGGCGCAAGCACCCTCTAGAACCTTCTCCTCAGAAGCCCCAGTCCTCAGATTTTCTACCGCACGTCGTGTGAAGGGAGTCTCCCTGAGCTCTGCACAGTTCTTTGCTTCAAATCTTCTACTTCCAGTCTTCTCAACATGTCAAGTAAGAAGTCTTTATTCAGACCTTTCTCTTCTTGTGGGAAGCTGTGTCTTTTTGATAAAGACCCCCACCAGAAGTGTATTTATTGTCTATACCCTGACCATGAAGTTGGCAGCTGCAAGTTCTGTAGAACTTTTTCTACAAAGTCTCTGAAGGACAGAGAAGGCCGGCTTCTCCTTTGGCTCCAGCATCTTAAAGACAAGGATTCTGTTCTGTCAGACGCAGAAAGTTTTCACTCTGGTCCTTCTTCAGCAGCCTCTAAGCGTGGTAGTGTTCAGGATATTCCTTCTCCTTTCCTCAAAAGGAAGAAACTGGCCCTGCCTCTGGCCTCTGTGGTGTCTCCTACCACTCCTACTACCACTGCGCCCACGAGACCTGGCTCACAGGCGTCTTCTGCTGCCTCTAGGAGTGTTTCCACGCCTCTTAGGATTCCGTCGTCGACGGGACCGTCTACGAGCGTGCCGCCGCCGACGTTGACGACATCAGCTTCTGCTTCGTCGACGACGGTCTCGTCGTCAGCCTTCACGTCAATGAGAGTGTCTTTGCCTTCTCAGCCTGTCTCGTCGACGATACCCATCACCTCGTCGACGAAGAAACATTCCTCGTCGACGAAAGCCATTCAGAAATCTTCGTCGTCGACTAAGATTCCGTCGACCAAGGCCTCGTTGACGAAGACTCCGTCGACCAAAGCCCCGTCGACGAGGGCTCCGTCTACGGAGATTCTGCCTGCGTCGACGACTCCATCGAGGACTGCACCGTCGACGGCTGTACCGTCGACGACAACATCTACGATTCGCCCTTCGACGGTACCTCTGACGGCGACTCCGTTGACGGCCACAGCGTCGACGATGGATTCTTCAAAATTGACTACCAAATCAACACCGTTGACGATAGCGTCGACGGAACCGTCGACGGTGGTACCGGCTTCCTTTGCCTCGTTGCCTTTAGTGCCTTTGAAGTCTTCAAGATCCTCTGGAGCTGCTGATCTTTCCCAACGTCGCAGTAAGGCTCCGTGCCACCAGTTATCTGCTCCAGAGCTGCAACCACCCTCTCCAATGTTTGCCTCTACCTCTGAGCATGACACTGATTCTGAGAATGAAGATGACACGTTTGGGGCTGCCCATAGTCCCTCTGATTTGATCATCAAATGTCAGGAGTCTGACCCCGACGAAGGTGGCGGAGACCAGGAGTCTCAACCTGAAGAACAGTTTGTCCAAGTCCCTATGGCTACATTAACATTGTCTTTGATCTCCAATCTCCAGCATATGCTGGATGACTACAACCGTCGTTTCCCAGCAACGCCGCAAGGTACTCCTGTGCAATCTCCTGCTGCCGTTGCACTACCTCCACCGTCTCTTCCACCAATTTTACTGCCTACAACTTCGTCTCAAGTTCAGACGTACATCAGAATTCAAACAACCGTGTATCCGCAGGATGCGGATTATGAGGCGGTTCCAGAGCGAGAGGACGGAGAGGTCCCTGAGGATTCGGATTCGGATGCAGGCGAACCCGGTATGGCGGAGTGGGACGACTACCGAACGCAGACGCCCTCTCCTCAGCCTGGAGACTCTGGTGATTCACCTCCAGTAGATATCGCCAGTTTTCATCTTCTAATGGACAAAGCGGCTCAGTGTTTCAAATTACCTAGAACACTTCGTGAGGAGGACTGTTTCCCCAACGATTTTAAAAATAAACCTTACAAACAGGTCCACACGATTCCAATCATCGATTTTGTTTGGAAGGAAGGACTTAAACTCATGCTGGCTCCAAACACCTTACCTGCTCAGATACCGCACCTTGAGAAGAAATACAAGGCCCCAACCGGTTCTCCAGCATGCTTGATCTCTCACCCTAAGCCAGACTCAGTAGTAACTCAAGCTGCACAACGTAGAGCCCGGAATCCAGCGTCTCCAATCACTGCGCCTCCCGATAGAGAGGGTCGGCGCCTGGATGCTATTGGCCGCAAGTTTTCTACCATGGCTTCCACTTCTGTTTGAGCAGCCAATGCCTTAGCCATCTTGGGGCGCTATGACCGACAGATGTGGTCGGACATATCTGCATTAGTGGATCTAATACCGGAGGCCTCCAAGGCGAACGCTCAGCAGATTCTTCAAGATGGGAAGAGAGCATCGGAAGAAATGATCGACTGTGCAGTTGATATTGCTGGTACAGGTTTCTGTCTGCTTGCAAGTGCAGCTGCCCTCCGACGCCAGGGTTGGTTAAAATCCACCTCCTTCCGGCAGGAAGTCCAATCCAGGATCCTTGACATGCCGTATGATGGTGAGTCGCTGTTCGGGTCTCACATAGATGACGCTCTGGAGTCCATTAAGAAGGACACCGATTCGGCGAAGTCATTGTGCATGTTGCAATTCCGAAAGCAGCCCTTTCTAAGTGCGCGCGGACGCAGCACTTCTTCCACTTTTCGAGGAGGACAACAGTACCGCTCATACAATCAGGTTAACCAGCGTTATGCCTCCAATCAGCAGCAGTCCAATCGCCAGCAGTCCTCCAGACCCTATAGGGGTAAATCCTCCTATCTCGGATCCACTCCTAAGCGCCAATGACTTTTATCATCCCCAAAGTGTTGGAGGTCGAATCTCTCTGTTTTATTCCCAGTGGTCCTCCATCACCTCGGACCGCTGGGTTCCAGATATTGTACGAAGGGGTCATACCTTAGAATTCGTCAAGATTCCTCCTCGTACTCCACCATCTGGCCGGCCTCCTCCACACCTCAAGGAGCTTTACCATCAAGTCCATCTTCTTGTTCAAAAAGGTGCAGTCGAAGTGGTCCCTGTGCATCAAAGAGGAGAGGGGTTCTACTCTCGATTCTTCCTCATACTCAAGAAGACCGGAGACTGGCGGCCCATTCTGGATTTGAGGGCTCTCAACCAATTCCTCAAGAGCCAATCTTTCCGCATGCTGACACTACTAGAGATCCTGCGTCTTCTATCCAGCGGGAATTTCATGACCACCATAGACCTTCAAGACGCGTACTTTCATGTCCCGATTCTCCAACAGCATCGCCAGTACCTGCGTTTCAAGGTGGGACAAACGCATTATCAGTTCAAGGTCTTGCCCTTCGGACTTCGATCAGCTCCTCGTGTGTTCACAAAGGTACTGGCTCCTGTGGTGGCTCACCTGCGTCTCCAAGGTGTTCAAATCTTCCCATACTTGGACGATTGCCTCCTCAAATCGCAATCCCGCCATCAACTATGTCAGGACACTCGTCTTTGTCAGCAGGTATTTCAATCCCTGGGGTTGGCCATCAACGTCGATAAGTCACAGTTTGCGCCGCTGCAAACCAGAAATTTCTTGGGAGCTATCCTAGAAACGAGACTATCAAAAGCGTTCGTCTCGCACAAGCGGCAACAGAAGATCCTTCGTCTGGTCTCCCTCATCCGAACAAAACAGTCCGTTCTGTTCGGACGTTAAAATCATTTTTGGGGATGGCATCATCTTGTATAGCACTGATCCCAAATTGCAGGTTGCGAACCCGTCCCATTCAGGAGGAACTGGACGGACAGTGGCGTCAGGTCTCCGGGTCCTTCAACGACCTAGTTGCAGTCACAGCCCGCATGAGAAAGAGTTTACATTGGTGGGCGCAGCCAACCAACCTGCAGATGGGGACTTCGTTCCTCGTTCACTCACCAGGTCTCACGCTCACGACGGACGCCTCTCTGGAGGGCTGGGGCGCTCATCTCCAAGGCCTATCCATCAAAGGCAAGTGGACTTCGCCCCAAAGCAAGTGGCATATCAACAGGCTAGAGTTGATGGCGATCTTCCTAGCGCTCAAATCATTCCTACCTGTAGTTCACGGAGAGTCAGTGCTTATCCAAATGGACAATACCACTAGCATGCACTACGTGAACAAACAAGGAGGAACCAAGTCTCCACACCTGTCTTGCTTGGCCCAGTCAATCTGGGATTGGGCTCTCCGTCATCAGATCACCTTGACGGCTGTCCATCTGCCGGGCGTGTCCAACATCCTAGCGGACTCTATAAGCAGGTCCACATCATCGACACACGAATGGGAACTGCACCAGCCGACTCTGGATCTTGTGTTCCACCGATGGGGTCGCCCAGCTCTAGACCTCTTTGCAACGCCAGAGAATCCAAAATGCCCATCTTAAGCAAGCTGGCATCCCCACTACGGTTCGTGCGGGAATGCCCTTTTGATCGATTGAAGCGATCTATTCGCTTACGCTTTTCCGCCGATTCCGTTAGTACCGCGGGTGCTGTGGAAGATGCAGAGGCAGCCCTGTCACATCCTACTGATCGCACCTCGTTGGTCCAGACAGGCATGGTTTTCGGATCTGCTTCTGCTGTCCCAGTGCGAGCCCATCCCTCTGCGTCCTCGTCCAGACCTCCTAACGATGGACAGAGGCCAAGTGTGCCATCCCGATCCCTCCACGCTGCAGTTATCAGCATGGAACCTGAGCACCTTGAATTCGCAGACTTAAACATATCTCTAGAATGCAGGGACATCCTCGCTCATGCTAGGGCTCCCTCTACCATCAAAACTTATAAACTCAAGTGGAAAATATTCTGTCATTGGTGCCTAGCAGCAAATGTCCATCCAATCCATTCTACTCCGGAGCAACTTCTTCCGTTCTTCTTAAGTCTCGCTCAGTCCGGACTTTCACATGCTACCTTGAGAGTTTTCCTAGCTGCAATCTCTCGCTTCCGACACGATGGCTCTTCCTCCCTCTGTTCATCCAGAATCATACGCCAGTTCTTCAAAGGGCTCTTCCGTAAGTTCCCACTTGTTCGGCACCCTCCTCCACCATGGCACCTCAATGATGTTCTATCTCAACTTATGAAGGCACCAATTGAACCTATCCATAGGGCTGATATCAAGTTCCTCACTTGGAAGGTTGCGTTGCTTTTAGCTTTGACTTCATTTCATCCCGTGAGCGACCTTCACGCTTTCACTATCAAGCCACCTTATCTGCAATTCAAACCTGACGGCGTGGTGCTTCGCACCAACCCCTCTTTCCTACCTAAAGTGCCTACGGATTTTCATCTGAATGAGCCTGTGTTCTTAAAGACTTTCTTTCCGGACCCAAAGTCTCCGGCGGAGCAGCGCTTGCATTCTTTGGACATCAAACGATGCCTTAAATTTTACATTGCCAGAACTGCCTCCTTCCGCAAGTCCGACCAACTGTTCATTGCTCATGGGCGACTGCGTAAGGGGCATCCAGTTACCAAACCAACAATTGCCCGTTGGCTTTCTTCAGCCATTACCTTCTGTCATCAACAAGCAGGGAAACCATTGCAGTCTTCAGTGAAGGCTCATTCTACGAGGGCGATGTCTTCATCCACCGCCTTGTTTGCCGGTGTGCCACTTAATCAGATTTACAGTGCAGCGACATGGTCCAGCAGGCACACTTTCACCAAGCATTACTGCTTGGATGCCATCAATGAAGCGGATACCACAGTGGGGCAGCCAGTGCTTTGTCATCTTTTCCAATAAGGTGAGCCTCTGTTCCCTCCTCCTTGTGTTCTCCTGTGATTGCTATTATTGTTACATGACTGCATTATTACTGTCTTTGGTTTTTTCCATATGTGCCTAGCAATCTCAGCTCTACGGAGGTTACTGCTCTCTATTCTATTCAAGCATGTGAATCTATGAAAGACACCCCTAATACTGGAGAAGAACAATTGTTACTTACCTGTAAACAGGTGGTTCTCCAGTATTGGTGTCTTTCATAGATTCACATGCGACCCACCCTTTCCTCCCCTCAGAGGCTCTCATCTCCTCATGCACTCTAGGTCTCTTTGGTGCTACGAAAACCTGAGGACTGGGGCTTCTGAGGAGAAGGTTCTAGAGGGTGCTTGCGCCTGATTGGCTGTAGTTTGGACTAACATAATGACACTAATGTGTTACAAGTGGTTTTTCTCCTTACCATGCATTCCTATGTAGGAATTGTTCTGGAGGTTTTTTCATTTGTATTTACCTCTTCTTTTATGTATTATGTTTTTTCACACATATATATATATATATATATATATATATTTAGCATTATTGCTATTTTATGTACCGTGGGACTCCCACTTCGACGACGGGGAATATTTAAGCATGTGAATCTATGAAAGACACCAATACTAGAGAACCACCTGTTTATAGGTAAGTAACAATTGTTCTTCTATGTCACATGTTTCATCTTCCTTCCATGCCTAGTCTCTCTTTTTCCATGCATTTCTTTCTCTTCCATGTCTCTCCCCTTCCACTCCCATTTTCCGCTTTCTGGCCATCCTGACGGAAAACGGGACCGCCCGCCATATGTACGGCGGTCCCGTGGGGGGAGATTAGGATGCGCCCGCCACACTGGCGGGCGATTATGCATTTTTAACTTTGTGGAGGGCAGTGCTTTCAGCAGCACCTGCCGCAATGGTAAAAATGCATGTTGTGCATTTGCATGCACAAAGTGGCAGGCACTGCGCGGTGCCTGCCGCATGTGGATGCAAATTCAGGGGGGTACCATAGGTACCCCCATGTGCACCCCCCACCCCCCAACTTCCTCGGGCCCTCAACAGGCCCTCAATTGGGAACTCCGCATGCCTTGGCAATTGTTCCGATTGCCGGCTGGGCGGACTGGTGTCTTAATATGGTGGCGGTGCCTAGCAGGTACCCCCATCCATATTAGGATATGTGTTTTCAAAGGCCTTTCCATGGTGGCAATGCCGCCATAGAAAGGCTGGTGGGGAATTGCTTTAGGGGCCCGTTGTGGGCCCCCGGGTGGTAGGGGGGCTGCACTTGGGGGGTACCTATGGTACTCCCTCCATTGCCATGCACAAGGTGGCAGGCACCACGCGGTGCCTGCCACGTAGTGCATGACAATGCACAACATGCCATGGTGGCATTGCGGAATGCGGCCACCAGGGTGGCAGTCGCATCCTAATCAGTGGTGTGGGTCGGCCGCACGTCTGGCAGTCGGTCCCAGCACCGCTAGAGTGGCGGGTGTACCACAATCCTAATAACCCCCTAAGTCTTTCTGAAAGGAAAAAAGAGGACTTGTCACTGTCTTTAATTAAAAGGATGCACGTTTTCCCATATAGGAATACAAAAGTAACGTAAATAGGTACGAAACCCAGTAACACCCAAAGTTTGCTTTAGGTACAATGGAAATAAAACCGAAGGAAGGGTGAATGCTGAATTTAGGGAAAAGAGGACAGGAAGGTTTGAAAAATTCCTGAGAATCTGACTTACAAATGTGATGGATTCACTGCAGAAGGTGGCTCCAAAAACACACGCTAGCAAAGGCAGCATGCGTATTCACTGTTGGTGCATTGTTAAACCATTTACCAGGATCTACGAAGGCCAGCAATGAACATTCAATGTGAATTTAACCTTCGTGGATGAATCAGCAAAATTCTGAGGCTAGAGATGAAAGTTGTGATGGTGGGTTTCAATGATTTAAAAGAGCGAATCAAATATCCCTACTATTGTATTGATAAAACCACCCCATCCGTACTAAACGCTGCCCAAAGCACCCATGACAGAATTGGAAGACCAAAAATCTAAATGAAAGCTTCGGTAAGGTCAGCGGGTTGGGGTCAATAGTTCAAAAAACATATATTAATTGCAAGTATATGCAAGAAAGTGAAGAAAAGAATGGGAAATAGAAAGCATACTACTCACTAAGTGTGGCGGGCATATGATTTTGCAATAATATGTTTTAATTTAAAAAAGATTAACCTTCGCTTATAATTTTTATTTAATTTTAATTTAGATCAATATGTGTACTTCTTTGCTGGCAGGCACACTGGGAACACGTATAGAAACCATTTTTTATTTTTATTTTAAGACACTTCATGGAAAGCAACTCTCACTGGTTCAATGCTTAGTCCTGGCTTTGTAGTAATGTAACGTGAGACAGTTTAAACACACAAAGGTGGCAAAAAAGAATAAAGAATGGGAAAAGGCATTTACTAAGTGAAGTATTGGCCCACCAGCCCCTGCACTGAGGGGCACGGCTTTTAGTCGTTGTGCACACATGATGAGGAAAAATTCCGTCACTCACAGTGCAAGAGTGCAATGGCTGAAGTGGGCTAACTTTACCCATAAACCCATGTTTATGCTGGGGTTGGCGGTAGCAAAAAGTAACAGATAACTAAATTGACCTGTGGATCAAGAGAACTGTCCTAAAACCACTTAATGTATGTATGTAATTCTATTTATGTGTTATGTTCATAACTACATGAGGCCGGCAAAACAGCATAAGCTGTTTATAGGGTAACCTCTCGCCTCCCGAGTGAAAACAAGCACTGGCGTTGCCAATAGGTCTCGCAGTAGGAAAGTTTGAGCTATTGGTTGTGTAAATGACAAAGCCCTTTATGTATTCTAAATGATAACAACAGTGAAAGGCATTGTTATTTGCCATTGTAATAGTTCCACCTGTCGTACTGCGCGATCTATTGGCAACGTGAGTGTTGTTCGTGTGTGAGTGGCGTTGTGTGTGTGAGTGGCGTTGCGTGTGTGAGTGGCGTTGCGTGTGTGGCGTTGCGTGTGTGAGTGGCGTTGCGTGTGTGAGTGGCGTTGCGTGTGTGAGTGGCATTGCGTGTGTGAGTGGCGTTGCGTGTGTGAGAGGTGTTGCCTGTGTGTGAGGCGTTGGCTGTGTGATTTGTGTTGCCTGTGTGAGTGGCGTTGCCTGTGTGAGTGGCGTTGGCAGTGTGAGTGGCGTTGGCAGTGTGAGTGGCGTTGCATGTGGCAGTGGCGTTGCATGTGTGCGTAGTTGAGTGGCGTTGCATAGTTGAGTGGTGTTGCGTTGTTTAGTGGCGTTGCATGTGTGAGTGGTGTTGCATGTGTGAGTGGCGTTGCATGTGTGAGTGTCGTTGCGTAGTTGAGTGTCGTTGCGTAGTTGAGTGTCGTTGCGTAGTTGAGTGTCGTTGCGTAGTTGAGTGTTGTTGCGTAGTTGAGTGTCGTTGCGTAGTTGAGTGTCGTTGCGTAGTTGAGTGGTGTTGCGTTGTTTAGTGGCGTTGCATGTGTGAGTGGTGTTGCATGTGTGAGTGGCGTTGCGTAGTTGAGTGTCGTTGCATAGTTGAGTGGCGTTGCATAGTTGAGTGGCGTTGCATAGTTGAGTGGCATTGCGTAGTTGAGTGGCGTTGCCTAGTTGAGTGGCGTTGCGTAGTTGAGTGGCGTTGCGTAGTTGAGTGTCTTTTAGTAGATGAGTGGCGTTGCGTAGATGAGGGTGAGGTGTTGAGGGTGAGTAAGGATGAGTGAGAGTGAGGGTGAGTGAGGTGTTGAGGGTGAGTGAGGAGTTGAGGGTGAGTGAGGTGTTGAGGGTGAGTGATGGTGAGGTGTTGAGGGTGAGGTGTTGAGGGTGATTGAGGTGTTGAGGGTGAGTGCGGGTGAGGAGTTGAGGTGGAGGCGTTGAGTGTGAGTGAGGGTGAGTGTGAGGTATTGTCATTGAGTGTGAGTGAGTGTGAGTGAGGGGGTGTGAGGGTGATGGGGGGTGATGGTGAGGGTGTGTGAGCGTGAGGGTGTGTGAGTCTGAGTGTGAGTAATTGTCATTGAGTGTGTGTGAGTGTGAGTGAGGGGGTGTGAGTGTGTGAGTGTGAGGGTGAGGAGTTGAGGGTGAGTGCGTGTGAGGGTGACTGTGGAGTTGAGGGTGAGTGAGGTGTTGAGGGTGAGTGATGTGTTGAGGGTGAGTGAGGTGTTGAGGGTGATTGAGGGGTTGAGGGTGATTGAGGGGTTGAGGGTGAGTGAGAGTGAGTGAGCGTGAGGGTGAGTGAGGGTGAGTGTGAGTTTGGGTGAGGTGTTGAGGGTGGGTGAGGCGTTGAGGGTGAGTGAGGATGAGTGAGGGTGAGTGAGGAGTGAGTGTGAGTTAGGGTGAGGGGTTGAGGGTGGGTGAGGGTGAGGGGTTGAGGGTGAGTGAGGATGAGTGAGGATGAGTGAGGGTGAGTGAGGGTGAGTGAGGGCGAGTGAGGGCGAGTGAGGGCGAGTGAGGGTGAGTGAGGGCGAGTGAGGGTGAGTGAGGGTGAGTGAGGGTGAGTGAGGGGTTGAGGGTGAGTGAGGGTGAGTGAGGGTGAGTGAGTGAGGGTGAGGGGGAGGACCCAGGACCTAATTGGGACACAGACTGGCATTTCTGCTCCAGACGACTAAGAAGCGGCCACAGAGAGCCAAACGATAAAAGCACAACTAACGAGAGGCTGAAATTCTACTTGAATATTCTGCCCGCGTTGCCTTGTTCCTTTTGAAAAGGAGATACCAACGCTGAGCGCTGAGATACAGCGTGGCACTTCCTAGCATTTTCGTGGACCTCAGTCGCGTATTCTGCAGATGCGTACAGAAAATGCTCGTCTATAGATCCCAACATGGGAGTAGAAAACGGAACATGGGGACTGAACCACCACCACAACGGACACGACCATCTGTCGGGCCAACCCGAACCGTTTGCTGCAAATGGCGGCATGTGCGCTGCAAAACAAGGGGGTGGGGGGCTGCAGCGCACAGACCACCCCTCCAAAGCAATCGACAGAAGAAGCATGGCGTCCTTTTCTGACCCAGGTGCACGCGAGAAAAGGGCGCGCGTGCAAAACGAAAGCAGACGCCTTTCACGATGTTGATAAACACGATTGATTTTTGCCATGCATGAAAAACCATGAATGGAGGGAGAGGGAGCCAGCGAGCAGCCAGCCAGGCGGTGGAAGCGGTGCGAGCACTCGGACAGGAGAAACGCGACGTGCACCCAACATGGGAGTAGAAAACGGAACATGGGGACTGAACCACCACCACAACGGACACGACCATCTGTCGGGCCAACCCGAACCGTTTGCTGCAAATGGCGGCATGTGCGCTGCAAAACAAGGGGGTGGGGGGCTGCAGCGCACAGCCCACCCCTCCAAAGCAATCGACAGAAGAAGCATGGCGTCCTTTTCTGACCCAGGTGCACGCGAGAAAAGGGCGCGCGTGCAAAACGAAAGCAGACGCCTTTCACGATGTTGATAAACACGATTGATTTTTGCCATGCATGAAAAACCATGAATGGAGGGAGAGGGAGCCAGCGAGCAGCCAGCCAGGCGGTGGAAGCGGTGCGAGCACTCGGACAGGAGAAACGCGACGTGCACCAGAAACAAAAAAATGAAACGCCGGATGGGGGCGGGAAAGCCTGGTGGGAGGCGTGAATGCGCGAGGGGAGGCAGGCGGATTGGGAGAGAAGCCTGATGGGGGCGGGAGAGCCTGGTGGGTGGGCGTGAATGAGGGGAGGACTGGGCTGGGCTTGCATGCGGATTGGGAGAGAAGCCTGATGGGGGCGGGAGAGCCTGGTGGGTGGGCGTGAATGAGGGGAGGACTGGGCTGGGCTTGCATGCGGATTGGGAGAGAAGCCTGATGGGGGCGGGAGAGCCTGGTGGGTGGGCGTGAATGAGGGGAGGACTGGGCTGGGCTTGCATGCGATGCGCGTGCATGTTGACGGGCACTGCATGAAAACCGCGGGCTGAAAGCCCTTTGGTTTGAAGAGAAAATAGCCGACTTGAATTCTCCCCATTTCCCATTCCTGCGGAATGGTAAAGGCTCGACCTAAAAAATCAGCGAGAAGTCCTGAAAGGATAGTTTGGACTGGCTATGGTAGTACTGCAAAGAGCCAGCAGATGGCAGCAAAGCTCCACCAAAAACGCATCGTGGAATAGCCTGTCACCCTTCGAGTTGCAACATATCGCTGTTGTTTTAGTAACTTTGATCCATTTAAGATAGAAACAAAATTAGTTTTTTTGTTAAAATTTGCAAATGATGCTGTCGTTGACGGATTATGTGTCTAATAAGGCAAATCCATAATTATATTGAAAATTCTGAAGCCTAAACCACGCATAATTCCCTTGGCCAGGTCTATAGGTTATACTCTCTTATGTATCGGGCCCTTATGTCAGAGATCTGTTTTATTGACTCAAACAATCATACGTTCTGGCAATATTTCACAAGCAGACAGTTATACTTTGAATTTGTAAGCTCTCGATGCTCTTTCGAGCAAATGCCATCGCGTTGTCAGCTGAGGCACTGGTTTCAGTAGACATGACAACAAGGAGATCGTGAGAGGCTGGTCTTCATATTGTATTGTAATTGCATTTATATAATGATTACTGCCTCTGATGGGGTGTTGAAGAGTTTTTGTTAGAGCAGGCAGCACGCTAAAAGCTGGAAAGGTCTTTGGAACAGACTTCGTCTATATCTGACCCAGGTTCATAGAAGTGGAAGTTTAAGCATTTTGCCTGGCTGTTGAGTTGAAACAGGAGTTTTCACAAAAAAAGCCCTTCCTGGTGTATGTGTATACTACAGGGTTGGACAGTCGCAGGGTTACAGGGCTATAGAGTCGCAGTCTTTCAGAGGGAAGAGATACCTACTGCATCAGCCCTACTCATATTTCAGAGATAACTTTGTCCTGACAAACAATCTCATTTCCCACCAGGCCAGTCTGACTTTGATATCGCCACAGTTCTGCTTTGAATTTGTGAGTCTCCCACGTTCAAACACGGTGTACCCATTTATCAATTTAAAGTAACTTGCCCCTAAATATAAAATTATCGCATCCAACACTTTCAACAAAAATTTGCATAATTGTATTTTACTGTATTGTATCATTTATAAAGTGCTTCCTGTGCCTCTTGTCAAGGCCTCAAAGAACCCACCATGTCAACGAACAGATCAGGCCCCATCTTCCAGTTCTAAATAAGGATGGCATTGGTTGTGGTGATAACTCAAGGGTAGAGGTTTCATGTTGTACATGATGTCAGATACTCCAAAATGTCTACATTGAATCCTGCCAAGCCCCTCACAAGTTCTCAACTGGGAACTCGTTTCTGCTATATCAAATTCTGCATTGCCTATTTTTTTTATGCAAATCCATATTTTACAAAGAACTCAGCTTGAGTTACATTTGACATCAGGAGTGTAAAATTAAGCACGGAAATGGGGGTCGGGCGCACATACCTGCAGTCCAATGATATTACGGCCTTCCTTCAGTTTTTCCGGCTGGAAGCGGCGCTCCACCTTGTCTGCATACTTGAGGCCCATGTTTACTTTGGCACCCTTTGTCTTGGCCTGCATGGTGAAAAGAAGTGGTTATAATAGACCATAGGAAGAGGGAGAGCAGGTCACCCTAGCATTGTGGTGTGCACGCAGCACTAACAGCTATTGGATTCCAGTTTCAAAGCACTGTACATAACAGCTTTTATCCCAAATTGGTGGTACTCATTTCAATGATCTTGGACGGCTCAAACATAGAGTAGACTGTACCTGGGAGGCTAGCCCACCATCCTCAAATCTCTTTTGTTGTTTGTAAATTAGAAATGATTGATTTCATAGAAAAAAATACTGCAATTCTTAACAATACAAAACGAGATCAACATGATGTGGCACTACAAATATATAAAATGCATTCCTTCATATCCATCTAAAAATTATACAGGACATTTTTGCTATGACCAAGCAACACACATTTTACAGTGATTTCATGTTTTTCAATTATCCCTAATGTCCCTAATATGTGTTATTAGGAGCAAACCTCCACAGACTTTTTATAGGTTACTTATAAGAGTAAGAGCTCTCTCTAACCTGTATGCGTTTCTCATTTTAAGTGGCACCATATCATCAGCCTTTACTGATTTTGCCCCCAACATTGATGAAAATACACACTTACGGACTATGACATTGAAATAGCTTGTCTCCCTGACACTTCCTATCATAGCAGAAAGAGTGTTAAGGAGAACAGCAGCAAAAAACAAACATGAAGGAGGGCCCTAGGGGAATCTATATTTATAGACCTGCTTGTATCTTGTCCCCCAACTGAACAATATACCACACGAAGAGATACCAAGGGTCTTCTATAGTTTTGTCAGTGTTCGGTACCAATTTTTAGTATCCAAAACGACACATACCAAAAGGTTATTATAAAGAATTACAGAGGAGAGGAGAGAAGAAGAATGAATGTTCAAACGATGAAGGAAAAATTTACCCATCAGCCCACATAATAGCGGAACTTCATCATCTGGGTTGTTGAGAGAAGTTGGTATCCGATAAGCACTTCCACAGGAAAATTCCTGAGGATAGCTAGTGTCGGATCCACAGGTTGGACCATCAACAAAAAGATGAGAGTTTTTAAGGCTGTAAGGGCAAGTTGCAGTGCTCAGAAAATGTGAAAAGTGTAAACAGATATAGTGGTGATCTAAAAATGCCTGTCTTGATGTCTCAGGAAACTTTATTAAATACGACCATCAAAACGACATAATTAAAAGCAGAGTGGAAATAGTATGTAAAAAATTACTATTCACCATGAATGGTAATGGGTCAACATGTTTCAGCCCCCACGGGCTTTCATCAGGACCTATGATGTTCACTACTGCAACACTTACCACGTGTCGTGATAAATAGTCTCGAATATGTAGACGTATCAATTGTGAAATATCTTTGTTTTCTCAAAACCTCTCCCAAAATTGTAGGGAGGAACAGCCTCACCTCGCCTGGCACTCGCTCAGGTCAAAGAGGCCACGCACTCTCCATCGTTGCCTCAGTCTGGCATCTGAGCCGAGGGGGGCCACCTCCCTCTCCGCTCAGATGCCAGACCGAGGCAACAACGGAGAGTGCATGGCCTCTTTGACCTGAGCGAGTGCCAGGTGAGGTGAGGCTGTTCCTCCCTACAATTTTGGGAGAGGTTTTGAGAAAACAAAGATATTTCACAATTGATACGTCTACATATTCAAGACTATTTATCACGACACGTGGTAAGTGTTGCAGTAGTGAACATCATAGGTCCTGATGAAAGCCCGTGGGGGCTGAAACATGTTGACCCATTACCATTCATGGTGAATAGAAATTTTTTACATACTATTTCCACTCTGCTTTTAATTATGTCGTTTTGATGGTCGTATTTAATAAAGTTTCCTGAGACATCAAGACAGGCATTTTTAGATCACCACTATATCTGTTTACACTTTTCACATTTTCTGAGCACTGCAACTTGCCCTTACAGCCTTAAAAACTCTCATCTTTTGGTTGATGGTCCAACCTGTGGATCCGACACTAGCTATCCTCAGGAATTTTCCTGTGGAAGTGCTTATCGGATACCAACTTCTCTCAACAACCCAGATAATGAAGTTCCGCTATTATGTGGGCTGATGGGTACATTTTTCCTTCATCGTTTGAACATTCATTCTTCTTCTCTCCTCTCCTCTGTAATTCTTTATAATAACCTTTTGGTATGTGTAATTTTGGATACTAAAAATTGGTACCGAACACTGACAATGTTAAGGAGAACAGCCTCGATTAAACATTCCCCTTTGTGGGGAAAATTCTGCCTCCGATATCTTTCCAGGAGCGGAAATGATCATATGTATCAAGTTGCACAGATCTGTAAAATTGTTATTAAGCATGTTCAGGAATCAGGCGCGCAACACCCATTGGACTCAAAAGGCTTCAGCCCCCTCCCCGGTCGTGTGTGGCAGCCCGGGAAGAGACAGCTTCCCGGGCACACAGACAGCCGCACCTGAGCACTTCACAGATCTTTAAAAGACCATTTGCATGTTAATGAGGCCTTGCTGTTGTTTCACCCATTCTAAGAGCCCCTGCAGCTCCACTCTGCCCTTTGATTAAAGATTCAGCCCCCCCCCCCCCGAAATTTCCAGAGCAGAAGCATCTGGATTTAATTTTATATCTCCCAATGAAAAAAGTCTTTAGGGGAGAGAGGCTATTAGTAAAGTGTAAGTCGCAAAGAGGGGCGATAACTTGCTGGGATGGTATCACCAGTGTGATCTGGTTACCCGTTCATTCCAAATGCACCTGATCAGCTAGTGATAATTGCCCATTTCTGCAAGGATGAAGATATTGTCAAACTATTCCATGAGGAATTTGAAAGCTAGTTGGGTCTCCTCTGATATCTTGAGAATCAATTAATGCTCAAGAGGTGGACAAGACTGCAGATTCAAAAAGCCCAAAGTGTTCCACACTTGATCCTGGAAACACTGAAAGTAGAGCTTGAGAGAATGGGGGAACCAGGTGTGCTTGAGGAAATTGAGTCCTCAGAATGGCTCACACCAGGTGTACTGGCACCCAAGGAGTAAAGGGAAACATGCATATGTGAGTGTAGATCTTCAGGATCTCAACAGAAACATCTGAGTAAAAAGACACCCCTAACCCAACATTTCACAGGAGTCATTGATGATAGGCAGAGCACAGATTTTCACTGTAATGGGTCTGTCATCAACATATTATCAAGTTGTACTTTGAAAAGAATCTAGTCCTTTAGTATCATTTATGACGCAGTTTGGAGCTTTCTATTTTGTTAGATTGCTGGTTAGGCTAGCTCCGGCCGTGACTTATTTTCAACTGGTTTGTGATAATTATAGAAGTGAGCATGATAAAACTGTTATGGACGTATTTACCAGACTGCAGAAAGTGGATTAACAGTAAAAAAAAGAAAAATGCATGTTAAGGTTAGGTTTTGTAACTTACTTCAGGCTTACCCTTTTTGGCGAAGGGATAAGTTCCAGAACGAATTTAGCAGTGTCAGTTGTTAACACCCAATACCTGGAGACAAGGTGCTGCAGTGGTCTTTTTTATGTCGAGCCGAATACTACACCAATTTCATCAAGAATTTTCCTTTGCTTGTTCATCCCAGTCAGTATGATCAAGAGGATGCTCAGATCCATTTGAACAGGTAAAGTTAGATTTAGTAAGAATGACCACACCTTGGGCATTTAATTAGCATAGAAGGACTATTTTGACAACTGTTGCAACTCTACTCTTAAAGTTCTCAGTGTGATATTGGCCCAACTGGAGGATGATGAAAAAAAGTGTTTCCTTTGCTTCTTCTGGCTTCCCTTCTTCTACACTCAGGGTTACTAGAATTAACTATTCAGTGATAAAGTGTGAAGATCTTGCATCCACCTAGCCTATGCAGTACTTCAGATTTTACCAGGGGTTTGCTTAGGGGTGTATGTATTTTAATGCAAGGGTAGCGAATGTGCAACACCAAGGATCATTGGGTAGATCGAGGGTGTTCAAAAATTCAACTTCTCAGTACAGTATTGGGCAGGCTGTAGAAATTGTGCTGCTGATTGCCTTCTATCCCACTGCTGGCTGATGACAGTTTAGGAAGAGGAAGTTTTTTAATGTTGTGGGTGCAATCTGATGCGCTTAATGAGAAACAATTGGAGAAGACCAAGGTTGAAGACGTGGTGTGTAAGATAAAAGAGCGTGATGAAGGAGTGGCCCTGGATTGGCGTGCTGGCTGCTACAGTGAAATGGTATGGGCAGGGATGAGATGTGCGTGATGAAGGCTGACTTGTATAGAGGTGAAATGAGAATCCCCCCAGAAGGGGTGAGGGCAATTTTAGTCAATGTTACCCAAAATGGTTATCTTGACAGGTATTTGACCTTGGTGAGACTTCGAGAACAATTCTGATGACCTGATATGGACCGGATGGTGAAGACAGTTTTGCAGGAAGGTTTGTTATGTGCAT
This sequence comes from Lissotriton vulgaris, assembly GCF_964263255.1. Classification (NCBI taxonomy): domain Eukaryota; kingdom Metazoa; phylum Chordata; class Amphibia; order Caudata; family Salamandridae; genus Lissotriton; species Lissotriton vulgaris. The sequence continues at coordinate 1,044,694,965 of NC_141685.1, forward strand.
ATACGGATAGGAATAAGGTGGTAAAACAAGTTCAAGTTCCACTTGAACTTGCCTATGCAAGTTCAAGTGGAGCCTTGGTAGAATTTGGCAATCGATATAGTTAGCCCTTTTGATGTATTGCTGGCAACAGAGAGGTTTGTGGTATTTCTAGATGACTATGCAACTCAGTGTGTCCCGACCAAGTGTTTGAATTCTGTAGCCAGTCACACAATAAATGTGTTTGTGATCGAAGTGTTTACCAAAGAAGGTGTTACCAGGACTACTGTAACAGACAATGGGGTACAGTTTATCTCAGAGCAGATCTGTGAGTTTTAAAGGGTCTCTCAATATCTTGGCAACATGCAGCATTGTATTTACTGCTGGCTAATGGATTGGCAGAAGTCAAGACCCTCATGGTGAAGTGATGTGTACAGAGCTTTGCAACAAATGGTGCTCTTGGTGGCAGTTTTGAGTGAGACTTTGTGGGCACACATTACCACACCCCAAAGTGTCTTAGCGGAGTCACCTTTTGAAATCATGAGGGGACGGAAGACCTTGACTAAGTTGAATCCTAGGTTGCTGCGATTAGTGAAATAATGATGAGTGCTGAGGATGTGAGGAAGAGTGCATGAGTGGTGAAACATCAAGGGAAGGACAGGGTTTGGTATGATATCTCCTGCAAGGTGGAAATTGCAAAGTGTGATATTAAATGTTGTGGCCTGTGAAGAAAGGAGCTTCTGGTCCTCCAAAATCAAAGAGATGAAGAAGAATGTGGTGGTGCTGGAAACAGTAGAGGTCTGCAGTATATCTCGCCTTGCGAAATTCACATGTAGTGTGACGTAATATAGGGACATATAATTGTGGACACAAAGGTTGGCTCTGTTCGTGTAAATTCAAAAGCTAACAGTGGCCCCAGAGAAGCTCATCTTGTGAAGAATAAGAAAAATCTGTTTTTGTTGATAGATTCTGTGTTTGAGTAATGAAAGATGTAATACTATTTGCCAACCTTGAATAAGTGAATTCCTTGTCACCCACGTGTCATAGTGACTTTTAGTGCTTTTTGCATCAGGTATTACATTGCACCAGATTTTTCTTACTTTTCCCTCTCCCTGCTGTTCCTTCCTGAGTTGTCCCTATTGCACTTCTAGTTTACTTCTAATAGTGCCTATTTTTTGCAGCGCATTGTTAAGTCTTTCTAGATATTCAACCTAAATTACTGGTATTGATATTTTTGTTTGATTGGTAGGGGGATGTTTTTCTGGCTAGTTCTTTAAGGGTGGGGGTATTGACTTATATCACTGCCTTTTGCCATGGAATATAGGCTGGAATCTCCCGAGTGTCATTTGGATAAGGAGGCCCAGGAGAGTGCAGTCCCGTTTCTGTTTAGTTGTGTTGTATGAATGGCTCAATGCAGGTGAAAAAACCTACATTGGATGCAGTCATATGTGAGGAGCACAGAACTTAACGAATTTCTTTCTAAAAAATATGGTGAACTTTTATCATAGCTTATATTGCATCTGTACAAAGAACATACAGTAAAACTACTTCCAAGTCCTCTCTAATAGCCATTATTCCTCCCATTAACCCCATTTTGTGCTTCACCTCTAATTCTAGCATGAAACATCAATTTACTTGGCTTACTCTTCCGGTGTAGAACTCACCGCATTGGCTAGAGCCAGCAGAGTGGACTGCACTTGAGTGTGGTTGAAGGTCTCAAAGAGGTCGTTGGCTTCAAAAAGGTCGTGGGGTTTCACCCCATAATCTGTGATGGCTTTTAGGAAGTTACCAATGTTCTCCAGCTGAAATAGACAGGGTGGGTTAGATCCAAAACGAGAAAAAAGCTGAAACTGCCAGGGAAACACTGATTCACGCATTATATTCCCTCAAAAATAAGTTGTATCTGCATACACATTCCCTCCACCTCAATCCTCCGCACCCACCCACAATTTCTACCCGGAAATTACCACAACCCCTGGCAGCAGTAATTCTCGAGTGGGGACACATGGGGGTTTAACCCGGGGCATTCATAGTGAGGCTAAGGCAGGAGAGACACTAGAAAAAGATGGCACCAGAGAGCAACATTAGACTATGTGGGTACATTGAGAAAACCTAGAGAGGGGGAAACACAGATAGATACACACGAGGTAGCCACATTGTGAGAAGAATCAGGGGGCAGGACTATGCTGAGGAATGAGTGAGACACTCGTAATGGGGTATGAGTGAGGCTTCAATTAATTTTATGAGGATAGTGATGGGGAATTGCAGTGACTCCACTGAAATGAGTGAGGGTAGCTACAGGGGAATTATTGAGCCTTCTCTGAAGTATGTGAGACCATGGTAATGTAATGAGTGATACACCACTGGTGAGGAGTGAGTGAGCCTCCATTGAAGTTTTTGAGACCAGTGTTTGCGAAAGAGTGAGATGCCACTGAAGTCCTTGAGGGCATTGATGGGAAGGAGTGAAAATGCTGTGGAATATATGAGGCTAGAGATGAGGGATGAGTCAGACTTCATTGAGGTCTATGAGGATAGTGATGAGTGGTGAGTCAGAGTCACTTGAAGTGTGTGAGGGTAGCTACAGGGGAATTATTGAGCCTTCTCTGAAGTATGTGAGACCGTGGTAATGTAATGAGTGATACACCACTGATGAGGAGTGAGTAAGCCTCTATTGAAGTGTATGAGACCAGTGTTTGCGAAAGAGTGAGATCCCACTGAGGTCCTTGAGGGCATTGATGGGAAGGAGTGAAACTGCTGTGGAATATATGAGGCTAGAGATGAGGGATGAGTCAGACTTCATTGAGGTCTATGAGGATAGTGATGAGTGGTGAGTCAGAGTCACTTGAAGTGTATGAGGGTAGTGGATGAGGGGTGAGTCACACTCCATTGAAATGTGTGGCACAAGATGTAGAAGTAGTGGGCAGGTGTTCACTCTTACCTGGTGCCAGTTTTGAGTGGATTCGTTAACTTTCTTCACAGAGCCCGGGTGCAACTTGTTGATGAGCCTAGAGGGGACAGAGAAAAAGGTGATAATTGTCCTTGCACTTAGAAACCTGATATGCATGTTGTTGCAGTGAGGTGAGTATTGCCATGGAAGGTTCTTAACTGGAGGCAAAAATCGTATTATTGCAGGTTGGCACAAGAAAGTGAATGGCACAATGGAGGGTTGCTACAGGCTGTTTAACTATGGGGTGGATGGCATTCTGGTACAAAATGTGATGTTACATAAGTACCCCTAATCAACAAATGCATGTGCTTTACAGATTCCATTTAATTTATTGAGGACCTGACTGCCAAAAGCGCCAAAGCTCCAAGAGAAATGTATGAGTATCCAACCTCGCAGAGCGACTATTTAGTACTCACCCTTCACAAAAAAACGTGCCCAGTGCCTGAACTCCAGAATATTTTAAGAAGTGCCGAAAGGCAGTGCCGAGCTTTTAAGGGGTTTTACTGAGCATCCAACTCACCCAACCTCTGAGAGCTTGCAGTACACAAGTGCTTGATATTTTATTAAGCATCCAACTTCAGAGAGAGTTTATTGAACACGTAACCTCTGTGAGAGTTACCTGAATATCTAAACTTCAAGTGATTTTATGCAACATTTAAGAGTTTACGGAATGCCCAACATCAAAGAGGTTCCTGCGCATTCCTTCCTCAATTGAGTTTTCTGAATACTCAACCTCTGTGAACATTTACTTAGCACCTATCCTGCAAAATAAATAACTGAGTGCTGATCTCAAAGGAAAGTTTCTGAACACTTCACCATGAACTTTAGTAAGCTGACCTATTAGAAAGTTCAATGAGCACGAACCTCTGAGAAAGGTTAGTTAGCACCCGATCTCCGAAAGAGATCAGTGTACACCCCCCACCAGAGAATTCACTGAACACCTACCTTCAGTGATAGTTTACTAAGCACCGACTTCAGAGAGTGTATTAAACACCTGACCTTGAGTTTACTAAACACCCAGTTGCTGTGTGACTTTACTGACCAGCTGACCTTCGAGGCATGACTGGACCGGCAACCTTCAAGAGAGTTTAGTGAACAATGGCGCTCTCCGAGAGACTCAGCACCCAACCTCCAAAAGAATTTAGTGAGCACTAAATTTGTTTAAGAGATTACTAAGCACCTTGCCTTTGTAAGACGCAAGCACGTGATCTCCAGAAGCAATTATTCACCTCCCAACCTCTAAGAGTTTACTCATTGCAACCTTTGAGAGAATTTACTGTCCAATTGACCTCCTGGAGAAGTTACTGATCACCCAGTATCAAAGAGAGTTTGCAGAACAGCCAGCCTTTGGGAGACTTCACTGACACCCAGTCTCTGAGGTTTATTGAACACCTCATCTCCAAGCTGGTTTCCTGAGACCCAGATTTAGTGAGAATTTACTGAACACTGACCTTTCGAGAGTTTACTGAACACCTGGCCTCCAAGAGAGTTTAATGAGCACCAACGTACAAGAGTTTGCTGAATACCTGGCTTCAGCCAGAGTTTACTAAACACCCAACTTCTGTGAGACTTTAGTGGAGGACTTGCCCTCTAAATGTATCCTGAGCATCCTGCTTTGGAGAATTCACTGAACTTCTGGTCTCCAGGACATGACTTAACCACACGCCTTTTAGAGAGTATACTGAACACGGTCTCTCTGTGAGAATTTACTCAGCATTTGACCTCCAAATGAATTTATCGAGCACCAAATTTCTTAGAGAGATTAGCCAGCACTTGGCCTTTGAGAAATGTTAATGTCCACGTGACTTCCAGAAGTGGGTATTGACCACTCAGCCTCCAAGAGTTTACAAAGCACTAATCTTTACAACCGATATTTTCATATCACCACCATCCTGATGGAAATCCTTTGACTCAACTTGCACCCCCCTCTTCTACCAACCAGCTGCATCATTTACAAAGCCATCACAGTCAGCACCCCCTGCTTACCTTATAGACAAGCTGAACATCTCTGCTGGTTATGGGCTCACCCGCAGCCAAGACACCATCAGACTACAGATTAAAAGGTTTTTAAAAGAAAAAAGAGGCAGCATGCATTGTACATCTATGCACCCAGGATTTGTATCAACATCCCTGTATCCATCAGAAGTGTCCCAGTGCTGCTCCAATTTTGGAAGGAATTTAAGCCAGACCTCTATAAAGAACAATGTATCACAATACATTAAACATCCACAAATCAGCTACCTTTCCTTTCATTTGCTGACTTTAGTGGTGTTTGAAACTGTACAGCTCTCCGCTGCCTTTGGCTAGGTTCTCGAATTAGAAATAATACATACATACATACCTATTTAGTTTTCTCAACCCCTGACCTCCAACAGTTTACTGAGCACCTAACCTCTGAGAGGAATTACTGAACACTTGACGTCTGAGGGAATGCACTGAGCCCTCGACCTCGAAGAGAATTTAGTGAACCCCTATCTCCGAAAGAGTTTGTGAGCATCCAAGATAGTTCATTGAGCACTTGACTTCAGTGAGGTTTTACTGAACGCCAGACCTCTGAGAGGTACTGGACCCCCGAATTCTGGAAGAGTTTGCGAAATACCTGGCCTCTGAGAGTTAACTAAATTATCCACATTTGACAGAGTTTGATGAACTCTGGCCTATTAGAATTTACTTTAAAGCCGACCTCAGAGACAGTTCACTGGAAATCCAATCGCAGAGTTTAAAAAACACTTGATCTTTGAGAGTCTACTAAATACTCAACTTCCAATGGAATGAACTGAATGTCCAACTTCAGAGAGAGTTTACTGAACACCTGACGTGAGAAACTTTACAGTATACCGTACTCCTGTCAGAGTTTACTAAACGCCTGGATTCCGGCAGAGCTTACAGAAAACACACCCTGAGAAATTTTAATGAACACCTGACTGAGATTTTACTGACTAATCAGCGCCTGAGAGTGAATTGAAAATCCAATTCATGCGAGTTTGCTAAGTACCTCCCTTCTGTGAGTTTATTGAGCACCTACCTAATCTCCGAGGGTTTTCTGAACACTCTTCATGTGAGAGTTTATGAACAACTTCAGAGTTTACTGAAAACCCTCCTCTGATAGTTTTCTACACACCCAACATCTTAGAGTTTTTTGAACACCAACTTCAGAGAACTCAGTGAGCACATGACTAAACCGAGTGAAAAGTGAAGGCCACATACTCAGTGAGACACAGAGAAACACAGCCTCGGACCTCCTCGGAAGGGAAAAAAAGGCCAGCAGAAGCCTAGTATTAACAATGGGAGGAAGCACCAGCCCTGGCACCTTGAATGAAGTAGTTAGCTCTGTTCCAGAGCAGCACACAATATCCTACGGTGTCTCCAGCCATGTGCAGATCACATGGCAATGCTGCATGCAGTCCTCACTTCCAGCCCCTTCCTACTCCTTCCTAGACTCTAAACAACTCACTCCCTACTGCCCCCCATGTATTCCACACACTGGCACTCCAAAGAGTAGAAAATGTAGAGGTAAAGGATTCCTTAGACAGAGAAAGAGATCCGAGGGTGTCTAAAAATGGCAGTCCGTTCTCTCCAGCTCACGGACTTCCATGACAGGTTAATGGTGGCACAGCAAGGTTGCAGAAGGGTGGCATAGCAGGTTGGTTCAGGAAAGTGAATTGACTGGCGGCCTTGGAGTACAGAAGTAGTGACGCCAACGGAGGTATTTAAAGCAAGGAGAAACCATGGCAAAATTCAAAGTGGTCGGGTGAAGTGTAACTATCAAGACAAAGGCTAGATAGTGATCCTAGGATAATTAAAGAATGGTATCGGAGAATAATGAGGTAATGGGAAATGTTAAGGTGAAGAGGATATATTTTTCTAAACAGGAGGTTCTGGGGCAAAGCAGAGGAATTAAGTTGAGAAAGATGTTAAAGCCAAGGGATGGCATTGAGGTGATATTCATTGACAAAGCCCTCATATGCAGCAGAAACCACATAATATGCAGGCAATACTTACATGCAGAGGATAAGACCATCCTTGAGGCCCTCCATGAAGTTGGCCCCAATGTTGTGCCCTGTTGTTTCTTCAATCCATTCCCTCAGTTCCTGCTCCTTCTGGGGGTTGTACTTCTGTGCTAGCTGTGAAAGAAGGGGAAGGCAAAGCACATGCTTGAGCACACCTAACTCTTGTGTTCGGAGTGTTGCAGAAGACAGAAACGATGGGTTTGGACTCAAACTTTATGTTTTATTGATTTATTTAGCAGAAACTCTATCATTTTGTACCAAAACATTTTACCAATGAACATTTTGTTATGTTACTTAGGTCAAAAATCAGTTGTGCTGGTAAGCATATGCAAGAAAGCTGTGAGATTGAAATAGGGAGCCTGCACACTGGTTATTAGGAGAATCAAGTGATGGGCCAAGCACTATTTTAAGTAACACATACGTATTTCAGATTATCCTTAGGCTATGAGTGAGGAGGAAGAGGCATCTTTACTAACGGGATTCCTGATTGATAAAGTATTTCCTAATGTGGTCTTAAAAGAAGGCATGGTGGGACTGGCCTTGAGAGGTAGGCGTAGGGTGACGTTTCGTTGGAGAGGCCCTAGTAGATATAGTGGAAGTGGGATTGTGTGCAGGGAGTTGAAGTGAAAAGGTTGTGGACTGTCTGTAAGGTGCTTAAAATGGACAATGTTGTTGTCTGAGCATCAACCATCTTTTAGACTATTAGAGAACGTTGACGTTTGGTAATGCATGGGCAAGAGTACTCATTGTGAAACTCTTAACTTTGTGACGCCATGGAGGAAGTAGTTCACCCTGGTCATAATGCATGCTTTTAAAATGTTTTTAGAAGTATTGATTGGAAGGAAGGACTGTCTTTATATATTAAAGAGAGGGTCTCACGGGTATTTATCTATGTTGGAAATGAATGAGTCTAGCTCATCTAGCAATGAAATTATAACCTCAACATTTGTGGCAGTGGAGGAGGGAGGGAGGATGTTATGTAAATGCTGACTTCATGTTTTTGGCTTGGGATTTGTATACCTTCTTTTCCACGTTTAACAGTAGCTCTGTAGGGAGCTGAAGCTTGTTTCTGACACACAAAACAGCTCGTTATAAAAGCCATCAGGTCTAATCCCACTGTCTAATCCCCACTCCTATTCTCCCTCCGCCATCACACCCTATTCCGGTCTTCTGCGATTCCCCCATCTCACTTCTTCTCTATTGGATAGTCATCAGTCCTTCACCCTGATCAAGCCTCTCTCCTTCTCCATCAAAACCTATCTTGTTGGCTCCTTGTTCATCCATCTACCTCTCCGTTCCAATCACACACTGATCTATTCTTTTACTGCCTCACTCCCCCAAGTCAGATCCTCCATTCGGGTCTTTCCCTTACTCCCCATAACCGCTCTCTCCTTCCTGTCATGTATCCAGCAGATCTGCCCCTGGCTAAATCCGCTCTGACTACCCTCTCCTTCTCATTACACACTGTCAGGGCTATCCTCTTTGTGTTTCACCATCACACCCACAAGCCCTTCCCATCACTCACATCAGATCTCTCCATCGCCACATCATTCTTCCTTCTCCCATCACTACAATCACCATCCCCTCCCTTCTTTTCACATCACATACATGCACTCTTCCTTCACTTAAATTCCCCTTCACCATGACACCCAGACACCAGCTGTTTCCTCTTTTCACCTTTCCTTCCCCACCACACACATCATCTCATCTTTTCCTCTCCTCCCGGCCAGAGACCAGTTTTCCTTTTTCATCCTTGTCTTCTCGTTCGTGAAATATGATGCAGTGTCAGACACATGATCTGTCACTGGAATGCACTGACCCGTCCTAAACTGTGTAATGTTTAGCTGCAGCCAGAAACGCTGAGCCCGCTCGCCAGATTTGCTATAAAAGGGCAGGCTGGGAGGCTTGAAGCAGCTATTGTTTATGGGATACAGAGCCGTCGTTCCCTTCGGATTCTCTTTCGGCGACTCCTGTGTAGACATCACTTTTAGGCCCAAGAGCCTCCTACGCAACCACCACTGCCTGCCCAGTGTCTCCCGTGCACCGCCCACAGCCAGCTGAGTGTCTCCCATGCACAATCCACTGTCACCTGACTGTCTCCCGTGCACAACCACTGCCAGCCCATTGTCTCTCATGCACACACCACTGCCAGCCCAGTGTCTCTCATGCACACACCACTACCAGTCCAGTGTCTTTCATGCACACACCACTTCCCTCCCGAGTGTCTTGCATGCACACACCACTGTCAACTCAGTGTCCTCCATGCACTCATCACTGCCAGCTCAGTGTTTCCCGTGCACCCCCAATGCGAGCTCAGTCTCTCCCATGCACACACCACAGCCAGCATAGATTCTCCCATGCTCACACCCCTACCAGTCCTGAGTATCTTCCATGCACACACCACTGCCATCCGAGTGTCTCTCATGCACACACCACTGCCATCCAAGAGTCTCTCATGCACACACCACTGCCATCCGAGTGTCTATCATGCGCACACCACTACCAGTCCAGAGTGTGTCCCATTCACCCACTACTGCCACCATAGTGTCTCTTGCACCCACCACTGCCATCCGAGTGTCTCTCATGCACACACCACTGCCATCCGAGTGTCTCTCATGCACACACCACTGCCATCCGAGTGTCTCTCATGCACACACCACTGTCATCCGAGTGTCTTTCATGCACACACCACTACCAGTCCAGAGTGTGTCCCATTCAGCCACTACTGCCACCATAGTGTCTCTTGCACACACCACTGCCATCCGAGTGTCTCTAATGCACACACCACTGCCATCCGAGTGTCTCTCATGCACACACCACTGCCATCCGAGAGTCTCTCATGCACACACCACTGCCATCCGAGTGTCTCTCATGCACACACACCACTGCCATCCGAGTGTCTCTCATGCACACACCCAGTGGCGTAGCTAGAGCTTCTGGCGTCCGGGGCTATCCCCCAGATTGCCGCCCATGGCAGGTAGCGGCGGGGAGGGTGGATCTTGGGGAAAATTTCGGCAAGCAGCAGGGGTGGATTGGCAGGGTTTAAGTTATGACGCCACTCTCTACTCCAATGCATAAGGAAGGGTGTGAAACTGCAGCGTGAGCATAGAGCAAACCTCGAAGGTCAAGTCTCAGTTAATGAAGGCCCACCAGCACTAAAATGGCAGATAGACGCACAAGTAAATGTATCCCTTCCTCCTCTTACACCTCTCCATACTGAACTGCTGCTACAAGACCACAGCAGTAAAACCACCCGCTAGACATCAAGCACACCACCAAAACAACTCCCACATAGGTCACACTGTACACCCACACTCTACCAAACAACGACAGTACTTAGAAACATGGGCAAAGCTATAGCAATAGAACAGCTTCATTTTCTCTTCCATCCATGCATCTATCTATTCATTCTTTTACCCTTCCATCCACCTACTGGCATCCACTATTTCACCTTTAGATTCTGTCATCCATTCATTCTTTCATCCAGCATTCAATATTTCCCCATTCTATCCATTTATCTATCTAGCCATCTATCCAATTTGCCATCCTTCTATTATGTCATCCATCTGCCCATCCATAGTCTAAAAATCAATCATCCACTCTGCCACCCATTGATCTATTCACTCTGCCATCCATCCTCCACTCTGTTATCTTACCATCACCTCTGCCATTCATCGATCAACTGACATCCTTTCTTCAATTTCCTTAACTCTTCCATTCATCCACTCAGCCATCCATCAGCCTACTCTGCCATTCATCCATCCTCCTATCCTCTCTACCATCCATCCATCAATCCACTCTGTCATTCACCCTCTCTGCCATCCACTCTGCCACCCATTCACCAGCCATCCACTCTGTCACCCATCCATTCATCAACTCTTATATCTATCCATTCAACCACCCATTCACTCTGCCATTCATTCATTTATCCATCAATCCACCCACTCTGCTATTCAACCACCCATTCATCCACTCTGCCATCCATCAATCCCCTCTGCCATCCATCCATCCATTCTGCCATCTATCCACTCATCCATTCATCCATTTATCCACTCTGCCATCCATCCTGCCATTCATTCATCAATCCATCCACTCTGCTATGCAATCATGGATACAGTCACTTTGCCTTTAATCCATTCACGCTGCCACGCATCCATCCATTTACTTTGCCATCCATCCAATCTGCCATCCATCCATACATTCATTCACTTTGCCACCCTTCTATTCACCCTGCCATCCATTCATCATCCATCCACTACGACTTCCATTCACTGATCTTTCGCCCACTCATCCATCCCTTTACTCTATCCTCCTTTCAGCTGTCCCTCCACCTATTCATTCACTCAACGATTCATCCATTTGTTCTGCCATCCTTTCACTTGCCCATCCACCTATCCATTCATGCACTCACCCATCCCTTTACTTTACTATACTTTCATGTGTCCATCCATCATCATTCATTTCTTTCACCCACTCATTTATCCATCCACATATCCATTCATCCTCCTACTCCATCATCCCTAATTCCTTTTTTTTCACCCTTTTCTTCCAACATTCCTTCTTTCTTTCCCTGTTCTATTTTTACAGCTGTCGGTTTTCGTCTGTGGCTGTGGGAGTGCTTCCGGTTTCCACTGAGACACGTTTGGTGTCCTTGCTGGTCCACAAAATGTAATTAATTGAATTTGTGCTTATTGTGGCGCTGGGAGTGAGCCTCGCATAACAGAGCACACGAGGACGGAGACGAGAGCAGAGAGACGGGCGGGGCGGCGAACATAGGAGGATATTTGACTTTTTGGGAGCACTGGATTCATCGCGCAATAAACAGACCACGCAGTTTTAAGCGTAAAAGGCCATTTATTAGACCAGAACTGCGCATAACAATAATCAACAATAACAATAACAGCAAACTCCCCAATCATACATCCTCCCCATTTGTTTCATTCATCCATGTCTTCACTGAGCCCTAGCGGCTCCAAACACCCTTCTCTTGTCCGTCAATCACCGTTCCAGCCCCCAGTCATTGCAAACTTCCAATCAAACTTCGATCCGTCCTGCGCCAAGTCCCCCCCCAAGGGATGGGTATGCCCGCTCTTGACCCCCTATCCCTTCGAAACCTGCCTACCGCAGCTCTGGCCTAAACTGGCAACACAACAGACCGTCCCAAGAACCACCTCCAATTGCCGGGTGGGTGGGCGGCCTTTCGAGCTCCCTCCCGATGGTGCCAGGCGCAGAAAAGAGGCAGATCCCTTCCTCCCCCGCGCTTAAGTACCCAACCCCTAACTCCTCCCCTTCCCCTGCCTGGACTATCCCCTGCGCGAAAGACCCCGGGGAAAGACTAGTCTGCGACTCTGCTTTCCCCGGGGCCCGGCAATGTCGGGCATCGGAACGCCTGAGAGAATCCGAATGAACAAGTGCAGTCCTATCCCAACTAAAGCTTACCTAGGAGGATCTCCTTATGTAGGCGGTTTGGAGCGGTGGTGGTCGGTCTCAAACTAAGTGAGACTGGTGTTCTTAATGTAGCTGGACTGTCTGCAGAAAATACCCGGCACTCCAAGAGTGCGTAGTGGTGGCGCGCGAGCGTGCGCCTGCGCATCACTTCCGCATTTTAAAAGCACAGTGCGGGGGCTGGCCCAAAATGCCCAGGACCTTCAATGGTAGCACTTTTGCGCTATACAATATTGACGGCTTGGCCCCTGGGACCAGGTGCGCGTGCACTTAGATACACGTGAGGTGTGCAGTGCACTGTGCTGCTCGACAATGTGCCTAAGTGAATCCTGGGCTGGCCACTAGTATAAGGCAGCTGCCGCCCCCAAAATAGTGCCGCCTGGGGCGGACCGCCCCCCTCGCCCCCCCCCCCTAGCTACGCCATTGCACACACCACTGTCATCCGAGTGTCTTTCATGCACACACCACTGCCATCCGAGAGTCTCTCATGCACACACCACTGCCATCCGAGTGGCTCTCATGCACACACCACTACCAGTCCAGAGTGTGTCCCATTCACCCACTACTGCCACCATAGTGTCTCTTGCACCCACCACTGCTATCCGAGTGTCTCTCATGCACACACCACTGCCATCCGAGTGTCTCTCATGCACACACCACTGCCATCCGAGAGTCTCTCATGCACACACCACTGCCATCCGAGTGTCTCTCATGCACACACCACTTTCATCCGAGTGTCTTTCATGCACACACCACTGTCATCCGAGTCTCTTTCATGCACACACCACTACCAGTCCAGAGTGTGTCCCATTCAGCCACTACTGCCACCATAGTGTCTCTTTCACCCACCACTGCTATCCGAGTGTCTCTCATGCACACACCACTACCAGTCCAGAGTGTCTTCCATGTACTCACGACTGCCAGCTCAGTGTCTCCCAGGCACAACCCTCTGCCAGAGTGTCTCCTTTGCACACACCACTGCAGCCCAGTGTCTTTTATCACTGCCAGCCTGGAGTATTTCACATGCACCCACCGCTACCAACCCAGAGTTTCTCCCATGCACACCCCGCTACCAGCCCAGGGTGTCTCCCATGCACACTACACTGCCAGCCAAGAGTGTCGCCCACACACCCAGCACTACAAGCCCAGAGAGTCTTCTATGCACCCCAAATGCCAGCTGAGTGTTTCACATGCACACAACACAGGCCAGAGTGCCTCCCATGCACACCCCACTACCAGCTCAGAGTGTCTCCCAGGCACAACCCTCTGCCAGTCTCAAGCGTAGCCCATACATCCCCCACTGCCAGGCCAGATTGTCGCCCGGCCCATGCACCCACCACTGCAGGTCCAGAGTACCTTCCATACATCCCCCACTGCCAGGCCAGATTGTCTCCCATGCACCCACCACTGCCACCCGAGTGTCTCCCATGCACACACTCCGAGTGACACTCATGAATACATCGCTTTCACCCATCAGTGTGTCACTCACATGCTGACATTCTCACAGCAAGGTTTAGATGTTATTGTTTGAGTACTTGAAATCATTACAAAGTTTGGATATTGTGCAAGTTCACAATAAACATAAAGGCATTAGTGCCTAAGAGCTTGTGTGGATGTTGAAGACAATAAAGAGTTGTTTTAGCAGAGACCTCTGCAACTGTTTTAATTTTGGGCAAACGCAAAGGATATGCAAGTTGACTCCACATGGTAACCCCATAACCTGCAGCTTTAGCCAGAGTCTGTTTCAATCAATGGAGGAGCTTGTTATTTACAAAGGAATATGCCAAAATGATGCTGGTGTAGTTTTGATTTTACGTGCAATGAAATACGTTGCCGCAGGTACTCTTGCTCCGAACTGCTCGTGTAAGAATTAATAACGGACCAGGCGTGTGAACCTCTGCTGAAAGGGTTCTTATCCGTCGTCCTAAATACCGTTAGTATAGCTTTGTTTGCTAAGATTTTTTCTTCAAAGTATGACTTATGCTTGCCGAGCATGCTTTTTCTAGGTCAAGTGTTTTTATTGCGCGTCATAAGAGTTCAAGCCACAGGTGTTTAGCCAGAGAGGCCTCATATTCAGTGCTTAATTTGAGCAGGTGGTTGCACGTTGGTGCCCACCAGCACTCGTTTTTTTGCCAATGGCACTTATTTTTCCTCATTGGACATGTCCCAAGAGAGAGAAAGAGAAAAACAAACGAATGGGAAAGAAGGAGAAAGTGAAAGCCGTCACACAGGTGGAAAGCAGGAACCTGCAAGAGTGAGAACATGGGAGAGAGGGTGTGGTAGTTGAATAAGGAGGCATGAGGTGGATTCCAGACAATGCAGGCTTGTTATTAGGTACGCCCGCTGCTTCTGCGCAGAGCTTTGGGCACCAGCATTTATTCTTCTACAAATTAAGTACTGTTTGTATTAATTTCATGTCAAAGTTGGAAACCGAGCGCCTGATTCTCAAACTGAACTTTGTAGTATGTTTTGTAGTAGTACAAAACATCCTACAAAATGCAGTTCACTAACTAAGTGTCAAGTTTTACGACTCCACACTCCCTTTACTTACCTGTGCGATGTCTCCGCATCGACTATGGAGTGTCCAGAGACCTCCGCACACCTAAATGTGCTGAATGTGGAGTCAAAACTTTGCATGTAGTTTGTGAATGTGTGAAATGAGTACACTAAATATTTGGGGCAGATTTATGTTGGACTTGCGTAACGCAACGGCGGCCTAAACGTGGCGCATCCCTGCGGCCCATTTACAACGTGACGCATCTAGGCAGATGCGTCACGTTGTAAAGCCCTGCGCCACATGTGGGCGTTCCGGCGCAGGGTGGGCGTTCCGGGGCAGGTGCGCCTCGCAAAAGTGGCTGAGTGAAATCTACAAGATTTCACTCAGTCACTTTTAGGCCAATGCTGCGTCAAAACCCTGCGCCTGCTTGAAGCAGGCGTAAGGCTTGACGCAGTATTGGACAGATAGGGCACCCCCGAGCCTTGCTGGAGCTGCATCGCGCTTGCGAGGCAACTCCAGCAATGCGCCACCTTTACGGCACAGATGCGTCACGCATCGGTGCCGTTTTTGCCCCATGGTGCGCCGCATTGTAAATGCGGCGCACCATGGGTGGTGGAGCTGCGGCGCACAGTAACTGGTGCATCCCTGGGGATGCGCCAGTTATTGTAAATCTGCCCCAAAGTGTAAGTTTACCTTAGAGAATCACGCCCTGAGTGAAATTTCAGAGCTTGGTGTTTTATTTTTCCAGTATTGGATCTTTCATAGAGTCACATTCATGAATCATTCCCCGTCATCAAAGTGGGAGTCCCAATTTACTATAATAAAGCAATGTGTACTACTACAATAGATAAAATGGCAATTAACCATAATTTTTATAGCCTATCTATGTACTTTTAAATAAAGGACCAAACTACAAACTTTAGCCAATCAGGTGACAGAACCCTCTAGAATACCCCCAAGAGAGTCTGAATCCCTCAGATTTTCTACTGCAAATCTACTATTTTTCTCAGCTCTTCAAAATTTGTTCTTCCAGACTATTACTTAATTCTACTACCTACATATTCTGACTGGACAGCATGTCCCAACTCACAAAAAAGCATTATTCAGATCCTGTGATACTTGTGGGAAACAGAGGCTCCATTTCGATGGCCCACTTAAGGAATGTATATATTGCCTCCATCCGGAACATAAGGTGAGAGACTGCAAAATCTGTTGCAACTTTTCTCGGAAAACCTTAAAAGATAGGGAAGGCAGACTTTTACTGTGGCTTCAAAAGCTAAAAACAAGCATTTGCAATGCAATAGGTCTCGCAGTTGTTAGAGTTAGAGCCACTGACATTGTAAATGGCAATGCCTTTTATTTATGTGTTGGTTTTTAAAACGTAAATAAAAGGCATTGTCATTTACAGTGCCAATACGTTCAACTCTCGCAAATGCGAGACCTATTGCATTGCAAATGCTTGTTTCATTTTAGCAATTGGACTGCAAATCTCACCCTGCTCATTGTTGTTGTTGCAAAATCAACGACTAGCTTACAGTCATAATTAAGACAAAGGGTCAGGTGGCAACTTACATATAACCCATTAGCGCATAATATCCAGCCCCATTGGCTTTGCCAATACTTGCTTTTATTTGGAAATCTGATTCTAGATGAAAGGATGGCAAAAGTCTAAGGAAATCAAATGTAAAGCAGAACCTTGTGGACGGGTGTCAAGCTGGTCATCTCAATTACAGATGGCGAGAAACGGCAGGAGGCTGAGTGAGCCACGTGTCAGACGTGTGTAATACAAAAAGACGTGGTAGGCCTTTAACAGGAGATTTAACTCTCTCGTGTACAATAAAGACAATAAAGTGGTGTCAAAATAAATAAATAACACTCACGAGAGACCAGCATTGCAAATTTCTTCCCGTCATAATAGCCACCATTAAGCATCTAATTAAAGAGTGTAGTCAAACAGATGTACGCTATTGTTCCCCATGGGCGATGACAGCATCTGAGCACCAGGAATCGGGCACGCAAGGTGTGGGTGCTTCTAAACAATACAGCTGGCAGTTTACTACGGTGCTATACTTCAATTAACCATAGCCCCGAAGGGTGGATAGAAAAAATACTACACGAGAAAGAATGTGTTAGTCGATGGAAGGCTAAGCATCGTGGAATCAAATTCGAAAGAAAAGAATAACCGTCCTGTCCTTATGTAGCTCAGAACTGTGTCCAATCTAGCGGACTATAACCACCCTTAACATCGCAATTTAATTGTGCGGTTTATTTGAAGAGCATTAGTTTTAATAATGTTTGAAACCAATCTATGCCCCCGGAATCCCGCCGCGGCCGCCCCGGAAGTCAGGCACGGTCGCCTGTGACGGGGGCGGAGCCACGTCCAGACCGGAAGAGGAGGCAGGCGGAGTCGATGCGTCTCGCGGCCCGGGGCTCCTGTGAGCGGTGTAGAGCCCCGGGGCCGCGCTAGCAGGAGGTTGGGCGCCGCGTGCTGACAGCAGAGTCCCCGACATTGGCCAGGTAAGTTCCAAAAGGCTTGGGGAACTTGGTGCACGTGTGTGTGTGTATGCGACGGTGACGGCGGGGGAGGGGAGGGGAGGGGGGGCCTCGGTGCACTTGTGTGTGTGCGCGCGCGCGTGTGTGTATGTGTGAGGGGGGGTGTCTCTGTATGTATGTATGTGCGTGCGTGCATGGGCGCTTGTGTGTGTGTGTATGCGCATGCGTGTGTGGTGCTTGAGCTTCCCAGGAGACAGCGCCTGGCCACAGCGCGCGTTCCCGTTTCAAATCCGCTCCAAGGCGATGCGCGCGACCGGGACTGTCTCCTGGGAAGCACAGTCGCTAACAATAGATCTCTAGCGAGACACAGCGCTGACGCGCTGTGTTTTCGCTACGAGACCTAACAAAGGAGTGCCCTTTATCGGAGGAGAATAGTGATCAGTATTCACAGTCTTCAAGTTCCCTCAAGAGAGACAGATTTAAGGAAAAAGTCTCTTCAGAGCCACCTTCAAAGGCTACACAAAAGACTACACATACCACTTCAGGACAAATAAAGAGGCATAAGGACCGTTCTTCTTCCTCTGACGGCACAGTCATGACTACTTCATCAACAACAGCGATAAGGAAACAATAATGCTATCAATGTCGACGGTTATCACATCATCTTCTCATATGATCGTCTCCTCTTCACCTTTGTCATTGATGACGATTATAATAGCCAGAATACTAAAGCGACTGTCAATGAAGATTCCTCCTCCGATGCCCCTCCTCAAGATACTGTCGACAATGAAGTTCCTCACCGGCGCAATCCAATTTTACTTTGACGCCGCAATCGAGAATGATATTATCGACGATGGTCGTGTCAACAATCATACCGTCCACAATGGGGTTCAATGATGATATTGTTGACAATGGGCTCGTCGATGATGCCATTGACGATGGTACCATCAACGAGGGAGCCCACGACAATGATAGCATCAGCGGAGAAACCATCAGCTTTGGACCAGTCAACTACATCAACAGCAAATACTGCTTTAAAACCAGCATTTCCTCCATTGTATTTAATCCCTGTAGGGGATACATCTTCTGCAGACATTCTTCAAGCCCACACCGCTCCAAGTAAACTGTTGCCCTACCCACCTGCATACCTTTTAGATGAGAATGATGACTCCGATGATGAGGGTCCCTGTGGGGTGGCTCGTAGCCCATCCCATCTGCGAGTGAAATGCCAAGACTTCGAAGATGATGACGCACAGTATCACGAAGAGCACTAGTACTCTGTGAGAGAGCACTCAGAGCAATATCAAGATGAGTATTCAATGTAAGACCAGCAAGAGCCTTCAATTCAAATACCTGTGTCTGGTGAGCAATTTACGAAGTATGCTTCAAGACTATTACCGCAAGTTTCCACAATCACCACCTTGGACTCCTATGCCACAAACCCCAAAGCCTGTGCCTTTTTCACAAACACCGTTCCCACAGCCCTCACGATTGGTTGATGCACCTGTCACTCTTCTACCAATGCTAGCAGATACCCTGACTTACTCCCCAGCTGACATTGCTCCTTCTACGGACGAAGACAGAGAAGAGGGTGAAATATTAGACAATGCCTCAATTCCCAATGAGTGTGACGACTATCTCATCCCAAGTTCATCCCCACCAGCAGCTGGATCAGTACACTCTCGGCCAGAGGACATTGTCAGATTCCATAATTTAATGGAGAGGGCAGCCAAAAGGTTTGAACCTCCACTTCTCACCAAACAAGCAGCTTGTTTCCGCTGTGATTTTAAAAAGCCTACCAAAAAATGTGTGAGGGCAAACCCTATTATTGCTTATATTTGGCAAGAAGGTCTCAAAGCCATGATAAACCCGGCTAAAGTTTCTGCAGTCATCCCAAGATTGGGCAAAAAGTACAAAGCACCCGATGACTCTCCAAATTGTCTGATTGGGCAGCCGAAACTAGACTCGGTAGTATCCCAAGCGGCTCAACGTTGCTGTAAGAATCCGTCCACCCCAGTTTCCACTCCTCCGGACAAGGATGGCCATACGCTCGACAATATCGGGAAGAGATTCTCTTCCATGGCAGCCACGATGGTTAGAGTGGCAAACTACCTTGCTATGTTAGGCCGTTAAGACCACCAAATGCGGTCGGATATTTTCACTTGCATCAACTTGTTACGAGAAGAAGCCAAACTGGAAGCTTGTAAAATTCTGCAAGAGGGTGAAAGAGTATCAGCAGAACTAATCGACTGCACCACTGAGTCTCCACTACTGGATTCAGGCACCTTGCTCGTGCTGCTGTTCTCTGCAGACAAGAATGATTACAATCTACTTCCTTATTCCCAGAGATAGAAAGTAACATATTGAACATGCCTTTTGATGGCAAATTGCTGGTTGGCAAATATGTGGATGATGCCCTTCAGTCCATCAAGGCTGACACGGATACTGCCAAGTCCCTGTGGACTCTACAGTTTAGGAAGCAACCCTTTCGGGGAGCCAGAGGCAGAGGACTGTACTCTTTTAGAGGTTGTTACAAACCCTAAAGGCAACAATATCAGCCCGGCCAAACACAGTACCATCCCAAGTATGCACAACAGCAACAATATAGACAACCACCAGCGGCTGCATATAAACATTCAACCAGAGGAAATGATCTGCCCATGGCAGGGATTCTAGTAGGAAACAGTGACCACAACGTTGTACCGACTACCCCAACTCATCACCAACCTGTATTGGAGGTCGAATTTTTAATCATCTTCATCAGTGGTCCAGGATAACATCCGATAAGTGGATGCTCGATATGATCTCCCAAGGACACATCCTTGAGTTCATCCAAAAAAATAAACACCCCAACATCATCCCCCCCCCCAGTTAAAACAAATCCTGAGTCAGTTATTCATGATGCTGAAGAAAGGAGTGATAGAAGTTGTTCCAAAACTACAGAAAAGAGTAGGCTTCTATTTTTGTTTCTTTCTTATCAGGAAAACCTGAGGAGATTGGTATCCTATCATCGACCTTCGAAAGTCAAATACATTTCTAAAGAAACAATCTTTCCGAATGGTGATGCTCCAGGATATATTACACCTTCTCAACAAAGGAGATCATAAAACGGCCCTGGACCTCCAAGACGGATACTTCCACATACCCGATCCACCCAAAACACTTCAAATTCATGCCCTTCATGGAAGCCGGCACCCACTACCAATTCAAAGTCCTTCTTTTCAGACTAAAATCAGCAACACACATTTTAACCAAGATGCTGGCCCCAGTGGCAGCCCATACTTGGACGACTGGTTCATAAAAGCTCCCACACATCATCAAGCAGCAACATCCACATGCCTCTCATTGTTCACTAGACTAAGTCTCACAGTCAACCAACAGAAATATCACTTAAATCCCACATTAACGATGACATTCTTGAAAAATTTCTCAACACTGTACAAAAGAAAACCTTTCCCTCCCAAGATATGCCAATAAAGATTTAACAACTTGCACACAGAAAGTACACAAAAAGTCAGTCTCTGTTCAGATCTACAGATCGTTCCTTGGAATGATTTCTCCTGCATCCTCCTTATTCCGAATTGCAATCTCAAGATGCGTCCACTTCAAGAGGAATTGGACAAACATTGGCTCCAGACCCATACCTGGTACAAGTTCTCAAATATGTCCTAGCAATGGATGCCTCCCAGGAAGGTTGGGGTGCTCACCTCCAAGACTTACAAATAAGCAGACAATGGAGTCCAGATAAAACTAAGATGCACTACAATCTGACTTTCGCCTAAGCTTTAAAATCTATTCTCCCCAAGATAGCACAGTCATCAGTGCTCATACGCACAGACAATAACACTAGCATTTTTCATCTAAACAAGCAGAGAGGAACACGGCAAGTGCTATCTCTTCAGGTGTAAAACATCTGAAATTGGGCTCTTCAACATCAGATAACTCTCAAAGCAGAACATGTGTCAGGAGTTTCAATATCCTTGCAGACTTGCTAAGCAGGACCAATATTCCTGTGCCACACGTGGGAGCTCGACCAGCACATTTCGGATAACTATTTCCACCACTGGGGCATGCTGAACTTAGACCTGTTTACGATGAAGGAGAACAGGAAATGCCAATTCTTTGCAAGTTGGCATCGCCAAGAGGGACGTGGGGAAATGCATTGTCAATGAGATGGTCAGAAATCTATGCTTATGTTTTTCCCACGGTCCTACTTATCCCAAGGGTGATCAACAAGCTGAAGCGAGAGGCTTGCAGACTTCTCCTCATTGCTCCCGAGTGACCCAGACCATTCTGGTTCAGGGAGCTCCTGCTCCTGTTGGAACTACCTCACATACAGCTCAAACCAATACCAATGCTGCTGACCATGAACCAAGGCCAGGTCTGTCATCCCAACCAGACATCGCTACATTTATCGGCCTAGCTCCTAAGTTCAATGAGTTTGTCATGTTAGATATTCCTTCACACTGCAGGGAAATGCTTGCCAAAGCAGGGGCGGACACCACAAACAGAATTTATAAACTCAGGTGGAAGCACTTCTGCCTTTAGTGCGATGATTCTAAGGTCCACCATCTCACCCCACCGCCGTAGCAAATTCTCCCATTGCTATTTCACCTGGCAAGATCTGGCTTGACTCATTCTTCCATAGAGTGCACCTGGCAACAATTTCTCAAGGGCTTATTCAGGACATTTCCTCCAGTAAGAAAACTTTTGCCATCGTGGTACCTGAATGTAGTGCTGGGACAGCTCCTGAAAACACCATTTGAGTCCATTCTCAAAGCAGAATTAAAATACCTTACTTGGAAAACTGCACTTCTCGTGGCTCTCATATCTGCCAAAAGAGTAAGTGACATTCAGGCTCTTACCAATAAGGAACCTTTCCTTCAGTTCAAGTCAGACAGTGTAATACTTCAGACCAATCCTAAATGTATCCCCTTAGTCCCTTCAGACTTCCACTTAAATGAACCTTCCCAAATCCCCAAACCGTTGCTGAAAAATCTCTCCATTCTCTAGATGTCAAACGATGTCTCAAATTTTATTTGCACAGGACCCATCAAATCCACAAAGCGGATCAGATATTTGTGGTATATGGTGGTCTCAGAAAAGGTCTCCCAGTCTCTTCTCTAAGCAGACCATTGCCTGTTGGATTGCACCCACCATCTAATTTTGTCACGCACAAACAGGAAGTCCATTGCGAGACCAGGTCAAAGCCCACTCCTCCAGAGCTGTCTCCACTTCTACAGCTCTTTTGGCTTGCATGTCCATCCACCACATCTGCCAAGCAGCAGCATGGTTCAGCAGGCACACCTTTACTAAGCATTATTGCCTGGATGATACTATTAAGACTGATGCAGCTGTGGGACAAGCAGTATTATGACATCTGTTTCACTTAGGTGAACCTTTCATGCCTTTCTTTCCCAACATACGCTATGTATGATATTATTGTTCTTGACTTGATTTACTGCTTAGTATTCTGTTTCAAGCATGTGAATCTGCGAAAGATCCAACACTGGAGAAGAAAATTAGTTACTTACCTGTAACTGTGGTTCTCCAGTATTTGTGTCTTTCATAGATTCACATGCGACCCACCCTCCTTCCCTGAGAGGCTCCCCTTGTAATCCAAATGTTAAATTATTACACTTGTGCTTGAAAATCTGATAGATTCAGCCTCTCTTGGGAGTATTCTAGAGGGTGCTGACACCTGATTGGCTAAAGTTTGTAGTTTGGTCCTTTTTTAAAAAGGACATAGATCGTCTATAATACCTATCGTTCATTGCCCTTCTATCCATTGTAGTAGTATACATTGCTTTATTATAGTACCGGGCGACTCCCACTT
Organism: Lissotriton vulgaris; assembly: GCF_964263255.1. Lineage (NCBI taxonomy): Eukaryota > Metazoa > Chordata > Amphibia > Caudata > Salamandridae > Lissotriton > Lissotriton vulgaris. Next base: position 1,044,718,169 of record NC_141685.1, read on the forward strand.
CGACGATGGGGAATGATTCAAGCATGTTACATGTAAGTAACTAATTTTCATATGCATTATTTTTACAGTCAATGACAGCCTCTCAAGATTTTGGTTACACAAGCAAAACTGCAACCTGATTTGCGCTCGTGAGGATTTTGGCAGAAAGCAGAATACTCTCCTGTAAAATTTACAAATGAGTGTATGTATCAATGCGTTTTTTCCATGTATGTATCGCTCACATTCTCACCCATACACAAATTAGTCTCAGAACTGCATTTCCTACATGCACACACCCTCTCAGCCCGTCTCTTTTCTATTTATGCATCAATCCCAGCTGAATATGCCTCATTTTCACGCAGTCTTTTTCCCCGCAGGGAATTACAACGTGGTCGTTACAGTGACCACGTTGTAATTCCGCATACCATTACCCCGCAAGTCGTAACAACTCCAGTCTGTGCTGACAGTAGGGAAGGTATTGGATTTTAAATCCAACACCTTCTCCCCCTCTGCAAGTCGTTGTTCCTACTTGCGGAGTAATGGTATGCGGATTTACAATGCAGTCGTAACAACCGCGTTGTAATTCCCTGCGGGAAAAAAGTTTTGTGGGATACGTTGTTTACCATCCCAGCTCATCCATGCACACCTCACTCCTAGTCTTGTATGTCTCTATTGCACACATCACTCCCAGTTGTGCACATGCGCACAGATCTCCCAGTCCAGAGTGCGACCCAAGCGCATACCAGTCCCGTTCCATGGTAGTCCCCATGCATATATCTCTTCCGTTCCTCTGTTCCTTGGGGTCTCACTTCCATGTGCACAGCATTCCCAGCCCTGTTTCCTGATGTACGTGGCCTCTCCTTTTCCTAGCTCTCACTACTGAGCATTGGGTCTTCAAAGGAGCATGGGGTGAGGGCGGCGAACCCTGTGTGATGAAGGTGAGGAGGGGGCTCCAGCCCTGACTGCCACCCTCAGTACTACATTTACGTATTCTATGTGCCACCTCCCAAGGTTCTGGAGGATTGTTTCCCTTTTGAGACAAAGCCACAAAGAAATGGCGTCGTGGCCTACAATACCTCCTAATGATGCTGCTCATCCCTTGTTGTCAATTCTTCCTCCAGTGCACCAGTCATACTCCTCTCATTCTTTTGCAACAAAAGAGAATGCACGATGCTCTCTCACCATAAACTGTTAATAACACACTCACCAATTCTAATACTTCTTCAATAAGTATTTAGTTCAGAAGGATGATGATTTTCTTATGTTTACCGGATTATTGATGAAAACCTTGATGTCGAACTAGTGTAAGAGGTAAGTAACATTTTCATATAACAGTGGATCACAACAAAATGAATGAAAGTTAGCCGGATAATTAAGATAGTAATCAACTCAAACAGCAATACTTACGAAGGGATGGCTAAACTGACATATCTGCGGCATTGTTAATAATAATATTAAAAAGTAGGCATGAGTGTTTAGGTGGGTAATAGTTGAAGTTGAAAATCAATTGTTTAAGGTAACAATTGCATGTTTCTATTTTCCGGCAATAGTAGCAGCAATTCGCGTTGAAGAAAGGTCCATGGACTTTCCTGATATACTAACTAACCCGGTTTACTTTGAAGACGTCTTAAATGATGCAATTTAATAAAGAAAGGATAAGACCTTAAGATACGCAGATGATACATTTTTTCCAATGTTTACTATTTATAACAAGCATTAGAAAAACTGGAATTACTACTCACAGGTTAAAGGAGCTGAGGAGATCACACAATCCAAATTCAAGAGCGTTAATTTTTAATTAATTTATGTACAGATTGTATTTGCCAACCAAATATTGGTTTGAGGTTTAATAGAACGTAAACACCGAAGCAGATCAGAAATATTACCAATTATACTTTCAGACCTCAATGTAATTGGTGTAATGATAGTACTAGAGATAAGAAAATGCAACTCTAAGATAGTATGGGGCAGAGCCTTTTTTATAAGACAATGCTTTCCTGGTCTATCTAACTGTACATATTACACATATTAAACATTCAACAGAAATCCCCCTGATCTAAACAGATATTGGGATTTGTTTAAGGCATGCAGTTACTAGAGGCCAAATAACAAGCTAATTATTGAACTTCATGCAGTATTTAAAATTACAAGATATGCAGAAATGTAACCCGAAACAAAGAATTTAGAACATAGTATTAGGAATATTTGTAGTTTTGATTTGGTGCAATTCTTGAAAGTTCAAATGGAGTTAGAGATAAGAAAACATAAGAACACAGTGACAATCTTGAAGAAAAAGTTCAGGAAAAGATTAGCAGACTAAGAATTATTCTCTATAAATTCAGTAACAAGGGACCAATGGCAGCTATCATAGCCAAAACTAGTGCAAATATGATCATCAAAGAAATTACAGATCTGGAAAAAGACCCAAGAGGACAGAGACATGATGGGCTTATTTGTTGAATATTATAACAACAAGACTTTGTGATAGGCAGAGATACGCTTTAGCAAACGTGCATGCTAGCTTTTATGATCTGAGTAGTAACCAGTGAGAAGTCTCAGCTAGTGCTTAATTTGAGCTGGTGGTTGCAGGTGAGGCCCGCAAGCACTTTTCCTCCCTTGAGCCACTGAGCTGACAAGCTTGTGGAGATGCACCTATGCGCCTATGAGTGGTACTGAGACCTGAAAGGTTTGTTGCAGCCTGCTCAGCAACCCCAGATTAAATTCGTTTTTATCTCTACTGATGGCGGATGGTATCCAGAAACACATGTCTAGAGATTTACAGCACTTATCTGCACCAACTTTGGTGGGAAACTTCAGAAAAATTTCAAGTAAGCATGTACCATGAACTGCATTTACCATAATGCTAAGGGGCGAACTGTGCTGGATGGTGAAGCAGTGTGCTCCCACCCCTTTCTCTTTGAAAAGGCTCTCTCAAGCCATGGAGCGGACAAGCTTGTGGAGATGCACCTGGGCGCCTGTGAGAGGTACTGAGACCTGAAAGGTTTGTGGCATCCTGCTCAGCAACCCCAAATTAAATTCGTTGTTATCTCTACTGATGACGGATGATATCCAGAAACACGTGTCTAGAGATTTACAGCACTAACCTGCACCAACGTTGGTGGAATACTCCAGTAAAATGTCAAGTAAGCATGTACCATGAACAGCATTTACCATAATGCTAAGGGGCAAACTGCTGGGAGGTGAAGCAGTGTGCTCCCGTCCCTTTCTACTTAATTTTCCTTGTTGAATTCTGACCCAGAGCAAGAAAGAGAAAGTCTCAAAAGATCGAAAAAAGAAGGAAGAGAAAGACAGAAAAACAGTGTCAAGGAAAAAAGGTAGGGATAAAAATTAGCCCAAAAGAGTGAAATAAAGGAACAGGGAATGCTTGTTGGTGAATGAGGTGGAATCAAGACTGACATTCAGTAGCGTCGGCTGCGTGCTTCTGAGCAAAACATTTGGCCCAGCACTTTAGGCCAGATGTCCGAAGGATTTTTTTGCTCACCTAAAGCCTGATTCACAAAATCAGACTGTTTGCAACCGCAAAATAGCCTTTTGGAATGTACCATACACAAATTGCAATTCAGTAACACGTTCCCTGATCGCAATTTAGGTTTGTGACAATATGCCAAATCGGGGTTTGGAAGGGGCCTGTTTAGGGCGTCCCTTGAATAATAGGGTGTAATAATGTTTTTTTTTTTTTACTGAATTCCAGTCACAAAATGTAATAATGTTTTACAGACTTCACAAAAATAGTGGTAACTCATTTGCACACGGGAAGGGATCACCAAAGGACCCCTTCCTCTTTGTGAATTTTAATAAAAAACCTTTTTTACGAGTAGGCAGTGGTCCAATGGACTACTGCTTAGTCTTAAACATATTTATTGAATATTTTTAAGGAACACAGGCTGCATTAAAACAAAAAAAATGATTACTTTATTCAACAGCAGTCACAGACATAGTAGTCTGCTAAGTCAGCAGGCCCCCATCGCTGTGATGCCAGCGGATCTTAGAGGGTCACAATTTAGGACCTGCCTTGTTAACATTTATGAAGTGGGTCGAATTGTGATCTACTGCAATTCTATATTTTGCAAACTGACCTATTATTATAAAGTGAAAAGGTAAAGAGTGCTTTCAAGGGAATTTATTTTTAAATATCTTTAAGTTGATATAAGGAAACTTATAAGGACAATTTATTGGTCCTGCAATGGAATAAATCAGCAATAAAACTATCTTCAAGTTATAAAGAAGGTACACACTAATGTTCAACAAAAAACAAATACAAGAAAACAAAGACTAGACAGGCGTATATGAAAATGTTGAATTTATCATCAAGTTAAAAGGCAGAGAGATTTAGATACAAATATTTAACACCATCGATGCTAGTGTTATTTTCCTCCTGTGCTGGTTTATTGAGTTTCCCATTGTTCATGACGAGCTCAGCTCGTCATGAGTGTATGGAGGTGTACATCATGACGAGCTGAGCTCGTCATGAGCGTCCAAGGAGATAAACAGGCCTACAGGAATATCAGTGATACATTAATATATAACTCTGTAGGTCCTGGTGACACCTTTCCTGATTTCCACTGAGAAGCAGGAGAAGGTTTGTACAAATCCTGGAAACTCCGGAGGATGGCGCGTTGCATTGGAACTCGAGGAGACGCTGTCAGCTACAGTAAAGGACAACCGCATCGGCAAAGAGCCCTGGCATAGACTTCGGGGGAACGGCCCAACCCGACCCAAGAGACGCCAAGACCCGCGGACGCGACCAGGCTCTAGAAGAAACAAGAGCATCCTTAGCTGCAGCCGTAAGCACAGAAGACACAAACCAAAGACCCCACACAGAAGCCATCCACGTTCCAGGAGGATCGTGGCTCACCCAGGTACGAAACCACCTGAAGAGTTTTAGAGGGAGGCGGATTTCTAACGCTGAGTAAAGACAGTCCTAAAATGGGAAGGAAAAGAATATCAGCTGCGGGCCCTGTGAAAAAACCCTACAACACTGGTGAAGGCTTTATTAAGGTGCACATTTCCCCTCACAACCCACCCCCATCTTGCTCATGAGCCCACGAAAAGATCACTCATTACGGTCTTTCTTTTACCTGAGGGACTCCTGAGACATGAAGGAGATACGGTGAAAACCCCACAATGCCGGTCAAGAGGAGGAGACTATGCAATAAAATAGTAAATGGAAAGAAAGTAAGGGACATTTCTCGTTATTTTGCCAATTCCCTAAATGTGGTGGAGAATGCAGGCAAGCCTCCATTAGAAAAGGATAATGGAAAACTTGATACAGCAACTGATAAAGGGACAAGAAAAATTGGAATGGGCCCTAGAGAGATAGATGTCTCTGGCACAGGCCGACAGAAACATGGTCAAGGATACCATGGCCCAACAAGTCGAGTGCATTCACAAAGTCGCGGAGGATCAGATTCTATTAACCACCGATTACAGAGTCAACAACCGACTACTAGGGTCCAGAATATTGCCTTTCAGAAATACGTTCCAGGGGAAGATCCGGATGCCTTCCTCCTGAATTTCGAGATGGCTGCCAGGGCGTGTGGATGGCCTATAGCCAAGTGGTCATTTGGTCAGTCTCTTTTTTCTAGCCCTTCTCCTAACAGGTGAAGCCCAAGCCGCCTATCAGGTTGCCAACACAGGGGAGGTACCCCCTACACGGAAAATGAGGAGATAATACTAGACCATTTAGGGATGGATGCAGAGGCATACCAAGTTACATTTAGAAAAGAGAGGGGAACCCCAAGACTCTCTTTTCCAAATTAAAGTTAGCTGCAGACAAGCAGTTAAGACCCCATGAAAATACAAAAGAAGACATAAATGCCGTCATCTATCTGGAATCCCTCCCTCTTCCTACCCAACTTTGGTTGCGGGAACACACCCACCTAATCATTGAGCAGGCAGTAGACATGGCTACTACCTTTTCACAAGCGCAACCCCGGTCGTTTCCCTTGGAAAACAAGAAAACCTATAGAGCGGGCCAACAATGTCCAGAACCGAAAAGAAGATAATAAAGCCTATTCAAGAACCCATAAAGACTCATCCTCATAAGGTAAGGATCCGGGCTCGCAGAGGAGACGAGCACAAAGGCTGGGGCAAGTGGAGGTGACCAATCGAGGGGTGCTACGACAGTGTGGGTCATGGGGAGGTACCGGAGACAACTGTGGATCCACACCCTTTGGGAAGACCCTTTCCTGGGCTCAAATAGGACAAACAGGCCATTGTAAATAAAGCGGAAGTAGGTAAGAGGTCAAGTAGTCAACTACTATTATAAATACAGCTTATTGAATTTACCATTTTTTGTTCAGACTCACTGACTACTATACTAGTGATACAAAAATTCTTCCTCACGCATACTAATAATCAATATACCGGGGATGCGTTCGGGGAAGGAAAGAACAGTAGGTCCTCAGACAAGACGGGCACGAAAAACTCAAGCACCTAAGGTGCAAAGAAAGGTAAAAGCCCAGTTAAAAGGTCCAAACCAAACTTTAATCTCACCAATAGCACGGATGTTCGAAAGATCGATGAAAATACCGCAGAAATTCGACTTTATGGTAGATCCAGTTGGAGCACTTATATCAATGGAATTAGGTAAACCAAAAAACGTTTGCAGGACCCAATTGAGCCAATAAATGTTTTTGATGGAAAAAAACTGAAATATTAGAATCAGACCATGAGGATAACAACACTAGCAATATGCAACAAAAAAACTCATTGTGCGAAATTATGGAACTAAGTGGGGAACTAAAAGATCATTGCTCAGTGCAGTTAACACACACAGAAGAAATAAATATGGATAAAAACGAGATGAAAGTGACAATACATAATTCGCAACTACCAGAAAATTTTACAGGATCAGTAATACGAGAAACTCCAATACCACTAGAAGTCAAAGTTGAAATAAAGAAAAAGCAAGAACTAGGAAATGTAATCAATATTCACACAATGAATACGGTTGTAGTGGAGTCCACACCATTAAAAAAATCAGGAAAAAAAGGCAATGAACTAATATATGAATATCAAGACTGTGCCACTCCAGAACTTTTCAATATCAAGAAAAAAGACGGGGATGTGAATTATGCAAAATCAGATTGGGCTATCCCAAAGGGAATAAATGTCGAAAGTAGAGGCCATGGTGAACTCCAAGCACATTGTATAGGTAATCATGATAATTCAGTTAAAATGAAAAATTTGGAAGGAGATGATCACATTGATGAAACGGATATTAAAAACCATCCTACTAATAACAAAAGGTACCCCGACCCAAAATCCAAAAATACAATAGGTCAAGATCTAAGAGTTACATGGGATATATTTTATCAAATATCAACCTTAACATTAGAGGCACTGACATACCAGTCAAATAAAATGGACACTCAAATTGAAATACTTGGAGTAATGGCCAACGCAGTGACCGGAATAGACCGAAAATTGGCAGAGTTAAATAATCTAATTAACAAAGCCCAAAAGGGAGGAGGAGCCAAGATGGCGATCTGAACAGACGTGCGGACGCTCGGCTCCGCCGGCTCACGAGTCCCGCACCTACATCCTGATCTCTATCCTGCTGATCCTTTTTGCCCACAAGGTGCGGGAAAAGGTGCCGAGTCCGACGGTGTCCCTCCGGTCTCTCCGCCCGCCCGGGGTCGGAAGTTACGGGACGGAGTGCCCTTGCCCGGGTCCCTGCCCGCACCACAGCGCCTGCCGGACCAGCGCCTGCCGGACCTCGCGTGCCCGTCCTGATGCGGCGACTGTGACAGAACGCGGGGGTGCCTCCGCCTGCCTGCTGCTTGGCCGATACTTGTTTTCTCCACCCGGCTGAGACTACGCGGAGCTGTACCGGAACGGCTAAGAAGGGGCTTCCCTGGGGTTCCTTTGTTCACGGCCGCCATGATGCTGGTCGGCTCTTCTCGCCAACGTGCCTGTCGCCGGTGAGCTCCCCACGGCTCTGCCTATTTCCTTCACGGCTGACTGCTCCCTAATTGAACGACGGACGGCAGCGGATACAGTATGCTACAGGGACGACGGCTGCCTAACGATCGGGTCCCGTGGCCCCCTTGTCTTACTTCCCCCCCCCACTCTCCATGCACTGAAGTAAAGATGGCGGCTCCTGCTCTCCGGTGCTGTGAGGACGACTGTGTGCTTTCCCTCTGGGATGACGAGCACGCTTTCGTGCAGGGGGCTGGGGCTGATTTCTCCCCTGGGACTATGGAGCTACCGGACCTGCAGCCGGAATGGACCTACAAAGATGTACTGAAGGCCTTGGGTGAGCTACGAACGGAGATGTTCTGCACCTATACAGTATTGAGCGCGGCTCTTGATGCATGTGCTTATGATGTATGCCATGCGCAGGGAGCTCACCCCCGACAAGATCTTGTATTGTTTTTGTCACAGTCTGCCAGCCCACCGCCACCTCCGAGTGCTACTGTTGCGATTCTGGAAACTACTGCTGAGGCTTGTGGAGATCTGTTGCCGCCCGTCGATAACGCCGCTGCAACATTGTCTCCCCTTTGTTTCCTGGCTGGCTGTCTACCTCGTGCTACAGTCTCACTGCTTTGTTCATTGCTAGCCTGCCCTCCTGCCTTGTCTTCTGCTTCGTCCTTGTTGGTTTTGACTTCCCCATCTCGTGACTTTTGCCGCTTGGTTGCTTCGGACGAGTGTGTCATCAGGGGAGAACTATCTAAGGCAGGCAGGCGATGCCTGTTCAACGACTGTGCACTTCCCCCATCCTCGGAGCGGCCATGTTTCTTTGTTGCCTCGGACTACATCGGAATGCCGCGCAGGGTAGATGTGAGTTCACCTCCCAGATCGGGCCAGGGCTAGGTGGTCCACTTGCTGCACTGATATACTGGCGGGTGGGGACCGCGAGGGACCCGACTCTTACATGTGATTTTGTGTATTGATTGTTGTCTCTCCCTAATGGTCAGACCTTTGGTGCAGCTATCCGTTATTGTTATTGGGGTAGAGAATGCTTAGCGAGCCGGTGGTGTCCGAGCGTTTGCGATATGGCCCTCCTCCCCGCCGTTCTTTTGTGGGAGTTCTGGGACAGATTTCTTTCCTTGCTCCCCATAGCACTAGTGCATATTTTTCTTTGTTTCTTCCCTCTTTCTTTCTCTCCACTTCTCTTTTCTTCCTAAATTTCGAGTTTTTTTGGGGCGACAGACACTCTGCTGGGGGGGGGGCAGGCCGTAGCCTCTGCATGTGTGTAGGGTGGGGGGTTATATTTAGTTTTTGTTAGTTTCTATGGTGCCTATGTACGATCTCTTTTATGATTTCTTCCCTTTTCTTCCGTTCTGGGTCTGTTATAGGGGGTTAGTTAGGAGTGGGTAGCGCTGGGGGTGGTACGTATATGTGAACTGCTTCTCCTGTTGACGTGTGCAGTACTGCCAGGCTGACGAGGTGGGTTTCATTACGGTTGTTTCGTCTTGTTGCTGCCTGCCCATGTAGTGAGGTTAATGTGCGGACTCAGTTCTCCTTGACTCTATTCTTCACTGATTTATCTTTGGACTGGAACAAAAATTTGAAAACTTAAACCTCAATGCTCCTTTTCCCTAGCGACATGAATCCGTTTAGTGTAACTACTACTGATTGTTGCTATATTGCCTGATGTCGCTGGGGAACCGTATTGCTTGCTCCTGTGCTTCACAGTTTCGTGGCCGGCCTGGTGGTTGTAGGCCCGTATTTGTTTCGATTTTCATGCACAATAAAGGTTTTCACAAAAAAAAAAAAAAAAAAAAACAAAGCCCAAAAGGATGCAGCTTCCAACTACTTTGAATGTACTAGTGAACCTATCATAAATAAACTTTCGACTATTCCAGATGTAGTAAACACCATACTGGAAGATGTCAAAGACATTGGGCCAGATGTAGGTGGGAGATTTTGGCCATTTACCGGCCGGTAACGGCCGAATTCGGCCGTTACCGACCGGTAAATGGCCATGGAGATGTAGGGGGATAAAAACATGCATTTTCGGTAATTCTACCGATTTGGTAAAATTGCAGAATCGGTAAAATTACCGATTCTGTATATTTTACCGAATCGGTAAATATACCGGTCGGTAAAATTACCGAAAATGCATGTTTGGTATGTAGGTGCCAATTTTCACATTGAAACAGGGCTTTGAAAATCGGTATTTTACCATGCAATACAATTGCATGGTAAAATACTGATTCAGGTGTACATGCACATCTGTGCATGTACACCTGTGCCAGGTGGCACACATACATGCCCCTAGGGCATGTATGTGTGCCACATGGCACACAAGCCTAAAACAGGGGTGCCAGAGGGTGTCAAAGTGACACCCCCTGCACCCTTGCAAAATTCTGTATTTACCGATTCGGTATTTCATATTGAATCCTATGGGCTTCAAGGCCCATAGGATTCAATAGCAAATACCGATTCTGTATTTAGCGAATCGGTAAATACCGATTCGGTAAAATTTACCGAATTGGTACCTACATTAGAAATACCTACTCTTAATTACCAAATCGGTAAAATTCTGTAATTAAGAGTCGGTATTTCTGATTTTGCTACATCTGGCCCTTAGTACACAAAAAATACGACAAAAAAAAAAGAGGAGATATGTTACTCATTGTGCAATAAATACGATGAGCATAACAACGAACTGGGATCTTCGGATAAAAATCAATTTACACCGATAGAATGGAACAAACTGATTCAAACGGGAAAAGGAATAGTCCCGAATATGGAAATTGAACTGATAACATAAACTATACAAGAGGGCCATGAAAAGACAAATGCAGATAAGGAAAATCATCGAGCTCACAAAATATCAAAGAGACAAAGGAAAACAATTTGCAAAGGGAGAAATAAGGCAAAAAATGAGAATACAGTAAAAGTATATCCTAATTTGGAGTTAAATAATCTAATTAACAAAGCCCAAAAGGATGCAGCTTCCAACTACTTTGAATGTACTTGTGAACCTATCAGTCAGTCAAGAAATACTTTATTCGGTTTGAATTTTCAAAACCATAAAAGTACAAGACACACATAAACAATGGTCCAAAAAGCACAATATATCATTAAAAAGGATTACAATTATCAATCAGAATAAAAACATTACAAGATTTTTAAAAACTAGATTCAATTTTACAGTGAGCGTGGTTGTTGTTGGTAGGTATTCTACACCCAATTAATCTTTTTACCCAGTCTGACTGCGATAGTTAGAAATTTGGCCACATTATAGATTTGCCAGATATCATTTAGCATCTGAAGGTATAATAACGCTGGTTTGACCTGCCTAAACCCTCTCCCTTTTAACAGGGGAATAATAAATTTTTCCCTAATAGATTTAAAGTGGATACAAAAGAACAGGTAGTGGGCAGTGTCCATAATTGAATGTCCATCACAAGTACATAAATTCAGTTCCGAGTCCCTGGTCCAACCAGGGCGGCCAGAAATTAACAAGTGAACTTTGTTCAGGCGGAACTTGGTGAGAAGGTACCTATGGTTTGGGTTGTTTACGACCTTCAAATAAAGCTCCAGATCATGGTCTGAGGAAACAATCAATTGATGCGACCTAACCGAAGGTTTTATCAACTCCCTGTTTTCCCTGTCCATTCCACTATACAACAAAAAAGTGTTCTTTGTCCACTTCAAGTCTGCCTTCACAAGGGCAGAGGGGTTATGGAACAATTCAGGTCTTCCTAGCTTAGCACACAACTGCTCAACATAATTCAGCCAGGGGATCTTGTTCCAGTGATCTAGTTTAAGGCAGTCCTTCAGGATTTCATGATTGACTTCAAGCTCTGGGTTGAGCCACACAGATATCCATTTCAGGAGGGGAGCCATAGCGACCCGATCCTCCAAAAAATCCACCCCACATTCCTGATGTACAATAAAGCTTGCCGTGGATTTTGGTAAGGAAAGAATGGATTTTAAAAAGTTGTCTTCGATCACTTGAAGAAATTTGACAGGCCTAAAACCCCACAGGTCTGCGCCATACATAACGATAGCTATGCATTTGGCAGCGTACACTTTTAAAACGGCCTCTATAGGTTTCACCCCGATTTTACGTGAGAAGCCGAGAACTGCAGATATGGATCGTGTCAAGACCTTTTTCTTCTCCAGCATTTGGGGAAGCCATGTAGAGCGATCGTCAAACACTACACCCAGATAAGGGAATCTGGGGACTCTAGATAATTTGTGACCATTACAGTGTAACGTCATGGCTTGTTTTTTTACCTTTGTTTTAGGCCCTACTACCATTACGTGGGATTTACCAAAATTGATGCTTAAATCCAGCTTTATCATAAAATTATAAAAGGAATTCAACAGACTTTGCAGACCTACTGCGGTTCTAGCTATAAGAGCAGCATCGTCTGCGTACAATAATGCGGGCAGTGTATATTTCCCTGCCCTAGGTATATCTATGCATGCTGTACCCAGTATTCCGCCCAGATTGTTGATATATAAAGTGAATAACAGGGGGGCAAGGATACAGCCCTGCCTAACACCGTTGGTAATATGAATTTTCCCTGTGCAGTTCCCTTTTCTGTCATAACGAACCTATCATAAATAAACTTTCGACTATTCCAGATGTAGTAAACACCATACTGGAAGATGTCAAAGACATTGGGCCAGATGTAGGTGGGAGATTTTGTCCATTTACCGGCCGGTAACGGCCGAATTCGGCCGTTACCGACTGGTAAATGGCCATGGAGATGTAGGGGGATAAAAAACATGCATTTTCGGTAATTTTACCGAATTGGTAATTTTACCGATTCGGTAAAATTACAGAATCAGTAAAATTACTGATTCTGTATATTTTACCGAATCGGTAAATATACCGGTCGGTAAAATTACTGAAAATGCATGTTTGGTATGTAGGTACCAATTTTAACATTGACACAGGGCTTTGAAAATCGGTACTTTACCATGCAGTACAATTGCATGGTAAAATACCGATTCAGGTGTACATGCACATCTGTGGCACACATACATGCCCTAAGGGCATGTATGTGTGCCACATGGCACACAAGCCTAAAACAGGGGTGCCAGAGGGTGTCAAAGTGACACCCCCTGCACCCTTGCAAAATTCGGTATTTACTGATTCGGTAAATACCAAATCGGTATTTGATCTTGAATCCTATGGGCTCAAGGCCCATAGGATTCAATAGCAAATACCGATTCGGTATTTACCGAATCGGTAAATACCGATTTTTACCGATTCGGTAAAATTTACCGAATTGGTACCTACATTAGAAATACCTACTCTTAATTACCGAATCGGTAAAATTCGGTAATTAAGAGTCGGTATTTCTGATTTTGCTACATCTGGCCCTTAGTACACAAAAAATACGACCAAAAAAAAGAGGAGATATGTTACTCATTGTGCAATAAATACAATGAGCATAACAATGAACTGGGATCTTCGGATAAAAATCAATTTACACCGATAGAATGGAACAAACTGATTCAAACGGGAAAAGGAATAGTCCCGAATATGGAAATCAAACTGATAACAGACACTATACAAGAGGGTCATGAAAAGACAAATGCAGATAAGGACAATAATCGAGCTCACAAAATATCAAAGAGACAAAGGAAAACAATTCGCAAAGGGAGAAATAAGGCAAAAAATGAGAATACAGTAAAAGTATATCCTAATTTGGAAAAATCAGTAGAAATGAGCCATGAGGGACCAGTGCAAGAAGAACCAGAAATACAAAATAGGGAGCTACTGGAGACCAGGCTGTCAAAAACAGCAGAAAATAATGGAAACTACTATGATATATTTACAAAGTTGGCAAAATATCAGGCCAACTGTAAACTACATACAACCAACACAACTACGTTAGCGGACATTACGGATTGACAACCGGTCGTAAAGCAAACTAAAGGTAGCAAAGATCAAGCCCAAGATGAAAAAGTCATATGCGGTCAAAAGGGAAACGGATGTGTTGTTAGGAGCCATATAAGTGAAATCGATAATAGCCCGAAGGAAAAAAAGAATTATGTGACTTCGGAAGAGTCTAATACTCTATCCAATAGGGATGAAAAGCGCTCAGTTCAAAGACTACAGAGAACAATTCAACAAGATGAAAATAACTCTCTAAAAATAAACGCAAATTTGCCACAACAAAAAAACATCAAGATCTTGAAGAACGGCGGTTAGATGAATCTGTGTCCAACACTGAAGTATCAAAAAAAGAGATCAACGATAAAGATTACAAACGTAATAAGGAAGATATAATTATTACAAAAGTTGGTCAAGAAAAGCATATTATGTTTAAAAACCATCAAACTTGTGACGACAAAAAAACAGATTAGTTACATTTAAAGAGGACGGCACAAATAATTTTTACACCATTATGTGATTCAAGAGGCAGCACCGATATTTTGAATAGAGGTAATATCCTACAGCTGATGAAAACGATACCCTCATTAGAAAAAGTTACGACAAGAGATATTGAATCTGTGGGGTTTGTGCAAAACCCGGAAGGCAGTCAACCGCTCACACTCCTTACCGTAAACTCAGTTTCACTAGTGGATCAAATTCTGCAAGAAGAAGAAGTTTTCCAAGGCTGGGGGATAAAAATTAGTAAACCTGAATTCAAGCCTTATGCGACTCCGTTTATAAAGGAAGACCTTCCAACAAAAAACTCTAAAGTGATAAAAAACAATCCAGTATATTCAATATTAAAAAACCCCTTGGGTATCACATATCAAGATGAAGAAAAAGCTATGGAGGAAATAAAATTTGTCGAAAACAAAACAAATAAATGAAAATTGGATTAGGACAGCATTACAGGAACATTGACAGGACAGAACGCAATATAAATTAGAAGAAGTGAATGATGATCATCTATCAATAGGAGTATGTTCTTGGAACATAAACGGATTATGTAAAAAAATAAAAAATGCCCGAATAGATTCCTTGTCAAACCTCTATCAAATCGTATTTCTGCAGGAGACATGGGAAACTGACCCTTTTTTGTTACAAGGGTACAAAGGATACTATGTGCCTGCAATTAGGTATTCCAAATTTGGTCGTCCATGCGGAGGCTTGGCAACATTTATTTTGATTGATTTGCGAATTGAACATGAACAGTTGGTTACCAATAATAAGAACATTCAAGCAGTCAAGTTAAAATATCTAATAAAGGAGGTAAAAAATATGAGAACGTTAATATTAATTAATATATATATCCCACCAAATTCCAAATCGAGGAAGAATATAAGTGTCGCTCTAACAGAATTTTTATTGGAACAAATAATAGTTGACCCGACTGTTAACTTTTTCGTTACAGGTGACTTTAATATAAACCTGCTAATACAACTAACGCGGGATGATTTTAAACAGTCCCAAAATCACCAATGGTCAATCCCTGAAGAAACGCTCAACATCGGAATAAATACTAAACATGACCCAATTGGAAAAAATTATTGATGGATGTGGAAGCATTGGGATTAAGAGTATTAAATGGCCGGTTCTCAACAGACACACCCGCAGGTTGGTCTTTTCACACACAAAAATCAAAATCAAGAACAGATTTTACAATGATATCTGTAAACGTTTTTGATAAAATCCTTTCCTATCGGTTAAACAAAGTGAAAGATAGTGACCATAGCCAACAAATAGTGGAATTGAAACTGGCATTTTCGAAACATTCAAATTATCCAACTACAAATGGCCACATTGGTACTATCAACCATAGGAAACTTATATGGAAGACTGATAACAAAGATGACATGAAAAAAAAGGCACAAGAATTAATTAAAGATTGCTTTAAATAACATATTATGCAGTCCGGAATCAAGCAGTGGGAACAATTCACGCAGAACGTAGTTCAACCGAAGGAAGTTACTTCTGGTAGTAGGAAAACGCCACAGACTAAAACGGAAAAAATAGATAGTCATATTAATCCCCCATATGCAATCAAAAAAGTCCAGCGGATCCGTAATAGACTGAGGAAGCAGCGAACCAGGCTCCCAAATAATGAAGAAATTCAAATGCAACCTAAAAGTACCAATAATAACCTGAGGAAATTATTGTGGAACGAGAAAAATAATATCCAATAAGAGCTATGGACAAAAATCTTTTTTTCCCGCTTGTAACCAAGTAAACTCAAGGGAATTTTGGAAAATTATTAACGGTTTGAGTAGTCCCAATAAATCCGTGGTGGCTTCCCCCTTAACTGAAGATGACTGGTTAGAATTCCTCAAAAAGACCCTCGACCCTGAATCGGGACTAAATACTCAGGATGATAAGAAGACAATGATGATAGGAAATGAACGTGAAATTGATCTGGAAAACGCTTTTACAGAAACTGAAGTAACAAATTTTATAAAGAAACAAAAAGATGGAGCACCAGGACCTAACGGAATCCCGTTTGCTCTCTACAAGGAGGATCCAGAACTGTGGGCTACCTATCTGGTAAAGGTTTTTAACGAAGTTGTCCGAACAAGCCAAATACCGAAATCTTGGAGAGGGTCACTAATATCACCCATCTACAAAAAAGGTAATTGGCAACTACCCGAGAACTATCGCCTGATCACCCTCCAAGATACTGACGCAAAATTGTTTGCGGGCCTTTACTATCAAAATTGTCAGGTTGGGCTAAAGAAAAGCAAATATTACCCCCAAACCAAACTGGGTTTATCAAGGGTTTAGGAACTTCCACAAATATACTAATTCTATCAGTTCTAATGGATAAAGCACTTTTAGCCAAACAGTCCCTCTACTTTTGTTTTGTTGATTTTAAATCTGCGTTTGATTTTGTAAATAGGAACCTTCTATGGAAAAAACTGGAAGACCAAGGAATTACGGCCTCACTACTGAAGCTTATGCAATTATTGTACTCTGAAAACTGGGTCAGGGTGAGAATCGGTGACGGCAGAACACTATCTAACAAAATACCTACAACGCGAGGACTAAAGCAAGGTTGTGTCCTTGCCCCACTACTTTTTAATTTATTTATAGCCGACCTCACCATTGCATTGAATGAAGTTAATGCACATCCACCGAAGCTAGCAGGAAATTAAATATCAAATCTGCTGTATGCAGATGACGTTGTACTTGTTAGTCAAACTAAGGTGGGCCTGCAAAGACTAATTGATCGAATATCAATGTATGCAAAAGAGAACCAAATGGTAATAAATGAAGCAAAGACAAAAATAATGGTTGTTACAAAGAACAGACAACAAAAAAATAAAAGCAAATGGATGCTGGACCAAACACAGCTAGAGCAGGTTGATTGTTACCGGTATCTCGGTGTTATATTCAATAATAGTGGAAATTTTCTCCCGCAAAGAAAAGATATTACTAGGATAGCAAATTGCTTGGTGAGTGCATTTAGTATCATACAAAAAAACTAACAGCACTATCTTATGGCCCTTTATTAAAGATCATGGGCCAGATGTAGGAGCCGAAATACCGGTCGGTAACGGCCGATTTCGGCCGTTACCGACCTGTATTTAGTATTTGGCATGTAGGGGCCCTATTTTACCGATTCGGTAAATTTACCGAATTGGTAAATTTACCGAATCGGTAAAATACGGAATCGGTATTTTTACCGATTCGGTAACTTGCAGATGTAGGTGGGACTCTTCTGAGTCCCACAGGCCTTACTGAATCTGTATTTTACCACCCAATCCAATTGGGTGGTAAAATACCGATTCCAGGTGTGCATGCACATGTGTGCATGCACACCTATGCCATGTGACAGACAGACATGCCCTTAGGGCATGTCTGTGTGCCACATGTCACACGCACCTGAATTCGGGGCGCTAGAGGGTGTCAAAGCGACACCCCCTGCACCCTTGCAACATTCGGTATTTACCGAATCGGTAAATACCGATTCGGTAATGCCCATTGATTCCTATGGGCTTCAAGGCCCATAGGCATCAATGGGGGATACTGATTCGGTATTTACAGAATCGGTAAATACCGAATCTTACCGATTCGGTATTTACCGATTCTGAATTACCTACATTCCCCCCCCTCTAATGTACCACTTCTTAAATACCGAATCGGTATGATTCGGTATTTTAGAAGTGGTAAATTAGAATTACCTACATCGGGCCCCATATCCGCTAAGTTATTACCAACCTTAACATATGGCTCCGAAGTTTTAAATGGTAAGGATGCAGAGATAATTAATAATGCAGTCGCTAAAATCTATAAAATGTTATTCCAGCTACCTTACAATGCCTTGCAAGCAGAGGTGAGGTTCGAGTTTGGGATAAATAATCAGCGACACGCTTGAAAAGGTCAAATCTTGAAAGTCTGAAATCGAATAAAAAATGACCTCGACAATCAAATGTCCCGAACACTATGGCAAGAAGTAAAAGACAACCGGAAACTGCAAGCTTGGGCATATCTAAATGAGGCAAAGGAAGAATTCGAAGTTTTATCAATTTGGGATAATGTAATTACCCAGGAGAGTTTCAAAAGAACAATCAATAAGCTGACAAATCATCTTTCCCTGATAAAAGACAAGGAGATACTGGTAAGAAGAAGGCATGCATGGCCAATTATAAATGGATTTAAAAAAAGCAAGTCCAAGAATATCTTGTAACAGCATGGTCACAGCAAAGTAAGCACATTTTTATAAGAGCACGTTTTGGACTTTGGCCAGGTTTGTGTCATCTGCCGGCATGGAAGACTAGTGACGACAATACTATGTGTAGGCTATGTAAATGTGGCCAAGAGGAAATTTTTTATCTGCTATGTCTTTGTCCTGCATTAGAAGTGGAAAGGAAAATTACCCTTAAGAGATTATTTAATGCTCGTGGAGTAACATGCAGAAAAGCATTAATGGCATGCTTAAACCCGAATGGCGTATTAATGAATTCTGCTTTTGTAAAACTTCTATCTGTGATTGGTAAAAAACTTGAGGAAAACTTTTATTCTTTTTTTTTATATTATGCAATATTAGAATAATTATTTACATTTTTGTAAGATTTGAATTAATAAAACAAATAAACTTGACTTGACTCATAAGGTAGATATTATTCCATCCCGCGGACCCAAGTGTTTTGAGTGTGGTAATTGGGGGCATATCGCTCGGTTCTGTATTCAAAAGAAAGGAACAGAAGAACCCATGGATATCAGCTATCTACCAAAGTCCATCCTCTTCTCTGAAGAACTTGGGGCAAGCTTCTACATAAGTCTATGGGTAAACAGGTAGCAGGTAGTGGCTTCACTAGACTCAGTGTGTCGTCAGTCCGGTATCCAGTCTCACTTAGTAGAGAAATCCCAACTCATCCCGGGGCGGGAGCACCAATTCGTTTTTTACACTGGAATATAAAAACGTCTTTCTTAGCAGATGTCCCCATTAAAAACCCCAATGGCTGGGTCTCCCTGCTTGGATTAGGTGCAATGGATACAGTGCCAGAGGCAGCCATCATAGGAACAGATAACACCAATTTCATTGCACTATTCAGGAACCAACTCGATGGCCAACGTCCTCCTTCAAACCTATTGACCTAAACCACTGGTCAACCAACCCTAATTTTAGGTTTGCTCAATCCAATGAGCCTACCCTCCAGTTTGCTTGGGAACAGGCCAAGAAAAACATTCCCCTACAAACTTATCCCTGTTTTCAAATTCGGAATGATCTTCTTTGCCGTACAGGGAAAAAGGATAACCCTCCTCAGCTAGTCATTCCAAAATGCTTTCAGGACCAGATCCTTTTTTTTGCCCATTCTCATCTCCTTGCAGGTCACAGAGGAGCAAAGAAAACAAGACAGGACATTCTGAAACATTTCTTCTGCCCAGGCATCTTTGCTCACATAGTTGGGTATTGCCAGGAGTGTGAGGTGTGCCATAAGAAGAACCACTATAAACCTCCTGCGGTTCCATTACAACCCCTCTCTATTATAGGGAAACTGTTTGAGAGGGTAGGCATGGATCGTATAGGCCCCCTTTCTAGATAAAAAAAAGAGAATCAATGCGCTTTAGTGGTCATGGACTATGCCACCAGATACCCCAATGCCTTCCAGCTAAAAGCCCCTACCGCAACCAACATAGCAGAAAAATTTGTAGAATACTTTTCCAGGGTGGGTTTTCCCAAAGAAATATTAACTGATCAGGGCACATCCCTCATATCACGCCTTATGCAACAGGTACGATTTAGAAAAGGGGGTGGTGATGAACAGAGTGTCTGAGTTAAACAGACCACTCTTACCCAGTCCAAAGATCAGGGCTTGATCCATCACCGTTATTTATCTCACTGCCCCATCCCAGCTCAGAACCTGGCTATATGCAAATCAGTCTGTCCCTGGCCCAGTGCATCATGGGAACAGGGCAGACTAAACTACCAAGCCAATTCTTCACCAGAAAGGAGACAAGCTACCGGGGACCGGTTTCTGGCATTTCAGCCTTCTTCGGCCCGGCTTGCTTGAATCCTGATGGAGCAGTGAGAAAGGGACTCATGTCTGAGTATACCCTGCCACACCTATAGTGGCCAAAAACGATTTAGAAAAGGGGGTGGTGATGAACAGAGTGTCTGAGTTAAACAGACCACTCTTACCCAGTCCAAAGATCAGGGCTTGATCCATCACCGTTATTTATCTCACTGCCCCATCCCAGCTCAGAACCTGGCTATATGCAAATCAGTCTGTCCCTGGCCCAGTGCATCATGGGAACAGGGCAGACTAAACTACCAAGCCAATTCTTCACCAGAAAGGAGACAAGCTACCGGGGACCGGTTTCTGGCATTTCAGCCTTCTTCGGCCCAGCTTGCTTGAATCCTGATGGAGCAGTGAGAAAGGGACTCATGTCTGAGTATACCCTGCCACACCTATAGTGGCCAAAAACGATTTAGAAAAGGGGGTGGTGATGAACAGAGTGTCTGAGTTAAACAGACCACTCTTACCCAGTCCAAAGATCAGGGCTTGATCCATCACCGTTATTTATCTCACTGCCCCATCCCAGCTCAGAACCTGGCTATATGCAAATCAGTCTGTCCCTGGCCCAGTGCATCATGGGAACAGGGCAGACTAAACTACCAAGCCAATTCTTCACCAGAAAGGAGACAAGCTACCGGGGACCGGTTTCTGGCATTTCAGCCTTCTTCGGCCCGGCTTGCTTGAATCCTGATGGAGCAGTGAGAAAGGGACTCATGTCTGAGTATACCCTGCCACACCTATAGTGGCCAAAAACGATTTAGAAAAGGGGGTGGTGATGAACAGGGTGAGAGCTTTCCGCTTAATTCAGAGACTCTGTCCCTCACCACCCCTTGTTGTAAATATTTTTGTCCACCCTAAGCGTGGAAGGGTATTCTCAGATGTGAGACCCTTGCTCATTGCACCATCAGGATTCAAGCAAACCGGGCCGAAGACGGCTGTAATGCCAGAAACCGGTCCCCGGGAGCTTGTTTCCTTCCCAGTGTAAGAATTGGCTTTTGTAGTTTGGTTTGCCCTTTTCCCATCATGCACTGGGACAGGAACAGACTAATTTGCATACAGCCAGGTTCTGAAACTGGGATGGTGCAGTGAGCTAAAAAACGGTGTTGGATCTAGCCCTGATCTCTTGACTGGGTGAGAGCTTTCTGCTTAATTCAGAGACTCTGTCCCTCACCACCCCTTGTTGTAAATATTTATGCAACAGGTATGCAAAACGCTGAACATATCCCATATAAAGACTTCTGTCTACCACCCTCAAACCGATGGTCTGTGTGAAAGGTACAACGGGACCCTTAAGTTGACACTTAAGTTAGCCAGCAAAGGAAAGGAATTGGATCTGCTCCTACCCCTTGCCCTCTTTGTCATTCGAGGACAAGGTACAGTGTATCCTGGGCTGTCCCTCATTTGAGCTGCTGTATGGCCGTCAGCCTAGGACACTTCTTGAAATGACAAGGGAAGCATGAGAACAGGAAAAAGTGGAGTAGACACAAGAACTTCTCGACTACACTCAGGGTCTGAGGTCCCGTCTTGGGAAATTGAGAGATCTGGTCTATTCCAACCTAGAAAAAGCCCAAAACAAACAAAAAACCTTTTACGACAAAGGGAAGAAGTGGGGATATCTCCAAATCAGTGACTGGGTCTTTGTGCTTCTTCCTCCTTCTCTAGCAAAAGGAAAAACTGAATGAAAGGGTCCATATAAAATTGTAGGGTAAATCGGGCGAACGTCTTATATGGTACAACTAAATTCCAGAAAAACCCAGAGATACCATATTAATATACTGAAAAAATGGATAGGACCCCTTCCAAAACCCATAAACCTAGTACAAACCATTCCCCCTAGTAACTGTTCCTCCCTAGAGCAGTTGTTAGTTAATGAAGCCTTGCCACTGAAGGAGGCATCCCAGCTGCAGGAAGTTGTATGGCCTTTCTCTACCATCTTCTCAGACCTCCCAGGTAGAACATTTCTGGTGGAACACTCGACAGTCACCAAACTGGGGGAAGTGGTCAAAGAATGACCTTACTGAATACCTGCCACTAGAAGAAAGTCTATTAATGATGAAATAGACAACATGCTGGCAATGGGCGTCTTACGCCCTTCCCAGAGCAACTGGTTTTCACCAATAGTTTTAGTCCCAAACTCGGACAGCTCAATATGGTTTTGTATATAATTCAGAGCCATCAACTCCATCTCCAAATTCGTATCCACTTCCTAGAATCGACGAGCTGATCAAGAAGTTTGGGGAGGTCCAATACATATCTGCCATAGACCTCACTAAAGGCTACTGGCAAGTGCCCCTCAGGAAAGAAGATCAAGAGAAAACTGCCTTTGTCTCACTCAATGGCCTATATAATTTTACGGTACTCCAGTTTGAGTTACACGAGGCTCCTGCTACATTTCTGAAACTTCATGATCATCAGAAGTATACCTCAGCGTAACTAGACGATATAGTGATCTTCAGCCCCTCCTGGGAGGAGCATCTTGTACATTGTCGATGAGTTCTCCAGGCCCTTGAGACTGCTAGACTTCACATTACCGCAAAGAAGTCCAGAATGGCTTTTCAGAAAGTGAAATATCTAGGGTATGTCCTGAGGAAGGGCGTCATAGAACCACAGGAAGAGAAAATCAAAACCATCATAAACACTCCCTTTCCCACCACCAAGCGGAAAGTCACAGCGTTCTTAGGGCTATTAGGTTACTATTGTAGGTTTATATCAGGATATTCAGATATAGCAACTCCCCTGGCTGAGTTCTCCATTTTGTTTATCAGCCTAACTTCTTTCCCCGGAAACGTAAATACCTCGTCATAGAGAAAAAATGCTTGGCGGTCAAGTGGGCTGTTGAAAAGCTACGCTATTATTTGGAGGGTTCTTCCTTTACTTTGTATACCGATCATGCCCCCTTGCTATGGATGAGTCGGAATAAGGGCAATAACCCTCGAATACTCCGGTGGTTCATTTCTCTCCAGCCCTTCCATTTGAGGTCCGTCATCAGAAGGGCTCAGCAAATTGGAATGCCGATTTCCTGCCCCGTGTTCCTTTTTTCCCCGAACGTGAAAAATCTAGCGATGGGGTGTGTCACGAGGTCTACCCCCTCTTCCAAAGCAGTGACCCCCGTGGATGTGGACGGAGGCCCATTACCTGCTCATGCTGGACCTTTTTTTTGTTACAGTCATCCCATTCCTTTACGGATTCTACCGTCAAAGGAAAATACTAAAGCAGCTCCTTTAATGAGGAAGACTTCCAGGATTTTCCTCCCGCCCACAGAGAGTTCATCATTTCTGCTATTCCCCCAATCACCCCTGGAAAGCAGCAGGTGTGTACAAATCCCAGAAACTCCAGAGGACGGCGTATTGCATCGGAACTCGAGGAGACGCTGTCAGCTACGGTAAAGGACGACTGCATCGGCGAGGAGCCCTGGTATAGACTTCGAGAGAATGGACCGACCCTAAGAGACTCCAAGACCGGCAGATCCGACCAGGCTCCAGAAGAAACAAGAGCGTCCTTAGCTGCAGCCGTAAGGAAAGAAGGCACGAACCAAAGACCCCACGCAGAAGCCAGCCATGTTCCACAAGGTGCGTGGCTCACCCAGGTACAAAACCGCCTGAAGGGTTTTAGAGGCAGGCGGGTTTCTAACGCTGAGTAAAGACAGTCATAAAAGGGGGGGGAGGAAGGCATATCAGCCTCAGGCCCTGTGAAAAAACCCTATACCACTGGTGAAGGCTTTATTAAGGTGCAAATATCCTCTCACTACCCGCCCCATCTTCTTCATGAGCCCACCAACAGACCACTCATTACTGTCTTTTTTACCTGAGGCCCTCCTGAGACAAGAAGGAGATACGGTGAAGACCCCGCAACGCTGGTCAAGAGGAAAGGAAACAAAATAAACGTTGTTCTGAATATACATATTTGTTGAATCCCACTATGCAATAAACTCATCTTTGTTTGTTTCTTTTAATGGACGTTCCTGAAGCATTTTTTATTTTCATCAGTTTAGAACTCTGTAGGCTGCTGATCTAATAGTTTATGATTATTTTGATTGAGAATATGTAATTTTTGGCGAGCTACTCTTACTTCAATGGGACGGGCCCATCCACGAATAGT
Organism: Lissotriton vulgaris; assembly: GCF_964263255.1. Taxonomy (NCBI): domain Eukaryota; kingdom Metazoa; phylum Chordata; class Amphibia; order Caudata; family Salamandridae; genus Lissotriton; species Lissotriton vulgaris. Next base: position 1,044,742,637 of record NC_141685.1, read on the forward strand.
GCTGCACACGCTGCAGCGAAACCTATACAATGGGCTCTGGCCCTGCCGGATATCAGTGCCTACTACAAAGCGGCCCATCTCATTGTAATTAATGAATGAAACCATGCTCCGCGAGACCACCCCACTTACAGGTTGGAAAGATTACAATTCTGAGAACGCACACAATTACACTATTTATATATGAAGGTAAAGGCTGTAGTTGGCTCCTACCAGCTACCCAAAGATTACTGGAAGCGTGGAAAAGTGTTGAGAAGCAAATGAAATGGGACAGGAAACCGACACGGGAGACCCCTTTATGGAGGGAACTAGGCTAGTTGAGATTGGAAAATTGACAGGCTTTAAACAATGGTATCTAATAGGGATCTCCAAAATAGAGGATGTATTAGAGAAAGGCGCATTGGCCCCATTTACCTTGCTTCAAGTCACATATCAGCTTCACGACACTCAATCCTACGCCTATCTCAGACTGAAACATGCCTGGCAGACAGAGGGACTAGACACGGGGACACTGCCGGAATATGCCCCATTAGAAGGCAGACACTTACAGGAAGAGATTCTGACTCAAGCCATCTCGTTGACATATAAAACACTACTTAACACTATAACTGACAAACTAGGCCCACTTCTAGCTAAATGGGAACTCGCCACTGGTCCAATGGAGGACATTGACTGGGAGGCCGCCCTTATGCACCCATGTGAAGTGGCGATTAAACTACGGCTATGACTCATTCAGTGTAAAATCCTCCACAGGACTTACTTTGACAGAACAAGACTACACACTATAGGGAGAGCAGTCAACCCGGATTGCCTCAGATGCCACTCAGAACGCAGTAGATTTATACACACCCTCTGTGAGTGCAGTAGGGTTCAAACATACTGGAGTAAAATAGTGAAGGAACTAAACAACATGCTGGAAGCCCAGCTTGAGTTGGAAGCAAGGTTCCTCATTCTGGGAATCCCCATGGATGTGAACCTGCTATGTCATAAACCATGTTGGCTAACTTGGGGCTGGTAGTAGCCAAAAGATACATAGCTCGATACTGGGGTGCCCACCAACTCCCTACTCTCAAGGAATTGAGAACATGTTTGGATCTCCATATGGTTGCGGAGAAAGTGACGTATAAGGCAAGGTGTTTACCCCGAAAATTCCGAAAGATATGGGCGCCATGGATAAAATACTATGGCTTAGAACTGGGTGAGAAGGAGGAGGGATTGGCTTTGCCACTGGGGAGATTGGGGAAAGAGCCTTGAAAATTGTGATACCTGACTCATTGTTGATAAAAGTGGATAAGTCAAATGTCACCCTTAGCATATGTACGTGTGCAACACTTGAATCTAACCTCATGCTCTCTTTCAGAGGAACTGTTACTATATTTTTTGTCCTACATCAAATGCTATTGCCCAACAACCAATTTGTATTGTGTATTCATGATTACTTTGATTTTAAGTTCACAGTATCAAAAATAAATAACATTTAAAAAAAAAGAGAATATCTAATTTTCTTTTCATTGCTAGCCGGATTTTCATATGCATGTTGATACCTGCGGTGGCGCCACCACTATGTGAGAGGAGCGTAGCCCCCCCACCCGCCAGCACCCTCAAAAACGTGAAAAATAAAACAATAAGAAAACGGGCTTAAAACCTGTTTTATTTTATTTTTATATCTCTTCTATGTGACTGTGTGCCGGGTCTTGGGGACGGGGCCACGGGGTTGACAGTCTTGGAGAGTGAGTGGTGGGCACTGTTATCCGTGCACATGACGGTTTGTCCGAGCGGCTCAGGCCGGCCAGACCGTCATGTGCACTGAAACTCTATCCAACCCGAGCTGCATTGCTGAGTTGGAGAGAGTAGGCACAGGCTCCTAGCCTGTCAGGAGCACAAATTCACGGTGCTCAGGCAGGGCCGGACTGGGAACCAAAACCGTCCCTGGCAAAGTGCTCGGTCGCCCCCCCCCCCTCCTCCCTCCCGAAGGGGGGGGGGGGGGGGGGTCCGGGGGTGCGGCTGAGCTCGTTGCCAGGGCCTGTTTTCGGCCGATTTTGTTACAGGGCCGATTTTGCAGCTATGCTGCAATTACGGCCCTGTAACAAAAACGGCCCACAGGGGCCCCAAACCGGCCCCCACCTTGCGGCACACCGGGGAATTGCCCGGTGCCCGCAACGGCCAGTCCGGGCCTGCGCTCAGGCCTTTCCTGAAGCTGCTCTCATGCATGAGAGCAGCTTCAGGGTTGGCCGTAGGACAGTCTGGGAACCTGTGCCTGCCTGGAGTGGAGAGGAACAGAAGAGCACGATGCTGGAGGGCGGCAGGTAAGTTCTTTTTATTTATTTATTTATTTATTTTTCTCACCACCCCATCCAGCCCCATCTCTTTTCCTTGACGAGAGCTGTTCTTGGTGGATACAAAATACAGAAAGAAAGTGGTTGTTTGATTGAATGTATTACATAAGAAAGCTACTGTCAACAAAGGAATCCTTGTGAGCTAAAAGTGGGAAGATCTTTTTAATGTTTATTGAAAACAAAAATATGCAAGTAAGATTTGTTTAAGTACTGCATGGAGAAATGTGGGAAGGTACTGGGTTGGTTTAATATTTGAAGGAGGTGGTGACACAGATTAAGGCGACACTTGGTGGATGGATACAGATCCATCTGAAACATGCTTACTGGGATTGATTCCATGATTGCGTTCCAAGAAACATAAAATTAAATGTGCATATCTAGTATTGCTTATTGGTGAAACATAGGATTGCCATACATTGGAATGCACACAGGGCACCACTGATGTCAGCATAGGAACAGATGTGATGTCGCGGGCTTCAGCCGAAATAGCAAACCTATGAGTAAGACCCTCTAAGACAAAAAACTGTACCTCCGTTAAGCTCTGGCAGACAATACTACTAGAAATACAGAAATAATTTAGATAGGTCACCCTGACCCATCACATCTTGCCAGTATAACATTATACTCTGATAAGAAGTCAACAGCAGATTACCACAAAGTGCCATCTTGTTCTAAAAGACTGCAAGTCCCCTTGTACCACTCCCTCTCTCACTCCCCCACTTGAGACAAAGACGCGTGCTGGAAATAAGATGTTTGGCCTCCCATGATTGGGAAAGATGGCAAATTATCGGCCCTGAAAAGCATATTGGAAATATACTCCTCTAGCAACAGCTGTGCTAACAATTATGTAAAATAATGCTAATCTATCACTAGTGACATAATGTTCCTTTTTGTGTGTCTCTTTTTCTTTCTATTTTCATCTATTTGCAATAACAATAAAATGTGTTTTAATATTGTCGGGAGAATCCCACTTTACAGAATAATGATGACTGCAAAACCACTGTATGTCCCAGTCTTAAGTATTTCCATGACATCTTCTGCCACTTTTTTCTCATTCAAAAACTCCAGACTGTGTTAGAAATAATTGTCTAGCATTTATAAAGTCCCATGATATGTTGCCGGAAACTAACTTACCCTAAGAAAAAGGCAGGACGGGACTTGCATGTTATATAGGGGCTCATTATGATGGCGGGCGGACATCAGCATGCTAGCTGCGCTTTGTGTAACGTTTGAACAGTTTGAGCAAGAAACAATTTTTTGTGTTAAAATCTGCATATTATAAAGCAAGTGGTGGATTATGTGGCAAATGCTGCAAATGTATAATTTGGTGAAAAACGCCACCGCCGCACAATCGCATGATTCCAGTGGCCCTGGATGAAATGTCATATATTAGGCCTTCTTAGCCTGGGCCATATTATATTCATCTATAAAATGATTATAAAGCGGAACGTCTGAAGAGTAACACAAGAATTACTCAAGCCAGGTACACTGTAGTAGGGCCGTGACATTGAATAGAACCTTTGCACTATAGTAATGCGAGTGAATCAATATTTATAACGACAGTTTCTTGTTCCAAATAACATGGTTTTAGAGCTGCATTTATTTTCACTGGCATCGCCGGAATGTCTATCTAGCTATATACATCTACCGATTTTCTTAGAGTAAGCATACCCAAGTAGATTGTATAACTGGGTAAAAGGCATAACATGTATTCATTTCTGCCTGTAGGAAAACCAGAGTTTGATCTTAACTATGTTGTAAAAAAAACAAAAATAGATCCGTGTGTTTTCATTTCCATCAACCAAAGATGAACTAACATTAGTAGACAGAATAAAATGTGATTTATTGCTTCACCGTGTAAAATGATCGGGCGTATTTAGTGGCAGAAGCCTAGTGTATTCGCAGCCATTGGTACTATCCTTCGAGTAATGGCGTAAATATATAATATGCTGTCTACCGGTACATATATTGTTTATCTCGATTATTACAAGCAGTAGGAAAGGATTCTGGCATGTTTATTTCGGCACAAACACGTAGATTGATTTGTCAATATAGATCTAGATACGTATGTTGCCATGGGAGGTCAGAGAGTAGGGGGGGTTCCTTACTTTGACAAACCTATTTGTACCAGTGTGCCTAGAAGGCCGGTGACACCCCCTGTAAGTCTCCCAGCTCCCTAGACTCTACCATATATAGGCTGCACAGTCGGCCTCAGAGAGAACTGGAAATCTGTCCATATATGGTGCAAGACGAAGCGAGGAACCTGCCAGGACGGTGGCCCAGGGCCTTTCAGAGTGGGGAGGAGCTGGCACTCTCACTGTAGGCCCTGGCACTGCCAGCCAGGCGGGATGCCAAGGGGATCCGAGGCGGTGAGCCAGAGAGGCGAGCCGCCACTTCTAATCCCAGGTTAGAAAAGCAGCTGCTTGACAGAGAATATTCTGCTTTAGGCATGGACGTAGTGCAGCTCTGGGTTACATAGCCTGGGCCGTTTGCGGAACTGCAGCTCATGGCTACAGAGCTCGTGCTCCTGAAAGAGTGGGAGGAGAAACAGACATTTACCTGTAGCTCAGGTAACAGTACTGTTCCTGCTTAAAGAGGAGGTTAGGCATGCGTCAGCAGCTCGGGTAACAGTACCCCTCCTTCTTAGAGAGGAGGTTAGGCATACGTCTGCAGCTCGGGTAATAGTACCGCTCCTGCTTAAAGAGGAGGTTAGGCATGCATCTGGAGCTCGGGTAACAGTACCCTTCCTGCTTCAAGAGGGGGTTAGACACGCGTCAGCAGCTTGGGTAACAGTACCCCTCCTTCTTAGAGAGGAGGTTAGGCATACGTCTGCAGCTCGGGTAATAGTACCGCTCCTGCTTAAAGAGGAGGTTAGGCATACGTGTGCAGCTCGGGTAACAGTACCGCTCCTGCTTAAAGAGGAGGTTAGGCATGCGTCTGCAGCTCGGGTAACAGTACCCTTCCTGCTTAAAGAGGGGGTTAGACACGCGTCAGCAGCTCGGGTAACAGTACCGTTACTGCTTAAAGAGGAGGTTAGGCATGCATCTGCAGCTCAGGTAACAGTACCGTTACTGCTTAAAGAGGGGGTTAGACACGCATCTGCAGCTCGGGTAACAGTACCGTTACTGCTTAAAGATGGGGTTAGACACGCGTCTGTAGCTCGGGTAACAGTACCATTCCTGCTTAAAGAGAAGGTTAGACATGCGTCTGCAGCTCGGGTAACAGTACCCTTCCTGCTTCAAGAGGGGGTTAGACACGCGTCTGTAGCTCGGATAACAATACCCTTCCTGCTTCAAGAGGGGGTTAGACACGCGTCTGTAGCTCGGATAACAGTACCCTTCCTGCTTCAAGAGGGGGTTAGACACGCGTCAGCAGCTCGGGTAACAGTACCCCTCCTTCTTAGAGAGGAGGTTAGGCATACGTCTGCAGCTCGGGTAACAGTACCGCTCCTGCTTAAAGAGGAGGTTAGGCATGCGTCTGCAGCTCGGGTAACAGTACCCTTCCTGCTTAAAGAGGGGGTTAGACACGCGTCAGCAGCTCGGGTAACAGTACCGTTACTGCTTAAAGAGGAGGTTAGGCATGCATCTGCAGCTCAGGTAACAGTACCGTTGCTGCTTAAAGAGGGGGTTAGACACGCATCTGCAGCTCGGGTAACAGTACCGTTACTGCTTAAAGATGGGGTTAGACACGCGTCTGTAGCTCGGGTAACAGTACCATTCCTGCTTAAAGAGAAGGTTAGACATGCGTCTGCAGCTCGGGTAACAGTACCCTTCCTGCTTCAAGAGGGGGTTAGACACGCGTCTGTAGCTCGGATAACAGTACCCTTCCTGCTTCAAGAGGGGGTTAGACACGCGTCAGCAGCTCGGGTAACAGTACCCCTCCTTCTTAGAGAGGAAGTTAGGCATACGTCTGCAGCTCGGGTAACAGTACCGCTCCTGCTTAAAGAGGAGGTTAGGCATGCATCTGCAGCTCGTTAACAGTACCCTTCCTGCTTCAAGAGGGGGTTAGACACGTGTCAGCAGCTCGGGTAACAGTACCCTTCCTGCTTAAAGAGGAGGTAAGGCATGCATCTGCAGCTCGGGTAACAGTACTGTTCCTGCTTAAAGAGGAGGTTAGGCATGCGTCTGGAGCTCGTGTAACAGTACCCTTCCTGCTTCAAGAGGGGGTTAGACACGCGTCAGCAGCTCGGGTAACAGTACCGTTACTGCTTAAAGAGGAGGTTAGGCATGCATCTGCAGCTCGGGTAACAGTACCGTTACTGCTTAAAGAGGAGGTTAGGCATGCATCTGCAACTCGGGTAACAGTACCGCTCTTGCTTAAAGAGGAGGTTAGACATGAGTGTGCAGCTCGGGTAACAGTACCGTTCCTGCTTAAAGAGGAGGCTGGAAATGCGTCTGCGGCTCGGGTAACATTACTGTTCCTGCTTAAAGAGGAGACTGGACCCGCGTATGCAGCTCAGGTAACAGTACTGTTCTTGCTTAAAGAGGAGGTTAGACATAAGTGTGCATCTCGGGTAACAGTACTGTTCCTGCTTAAAGAGAAGGTTAGACATGAGTGTGCAGCTCGGGTAACATTACCGTTCCTGATTAAAGAGGAGGCTGGAAATGCGTCTGCGGCTCGGGTAACATTACTGTTCCTGCTTAAAGAGGAGGCTGGACCTGCGTATGCAGCTCAGGTAACAGTACTGTTCGTGCTTAAAGAGGAGGTTAGACATAAGTGTGCACGTCGAGTAACAGTACTGTTCCTGCTTAAAGAGGAGGTTAGACATGAGTGTGCAGCTCGGGTAACAGTACCGTTCCTGCTTAAAGAGGAGGCAGGAAATGCATCTGCGACTCGGGTAACATTACTGTTCCTGCTTAAAGAGGAGGCTGGACCCGCGTATGCAGATCAGGTAACAGTACCATTCCTGCTTAAAGAGGAGGTTAGACATGAGTGTGCAGCTCGTGTAATAGTACCGTTCCTGCTTCAAGAAGGGGTTAGACACGCGTCTGTAGTTCGGGTAACAGTACCATTCCTGCTTAAAGAGAAGGTTAGGCATGCATCTGCAGCTCGTGTAACAGTACCCTTCCTGCTTCAAGAGGGGGTTAGACACGCGTCAGCAGCTCAGGTAACAGTACCCTTCCTGCTTAAAGAGGAGGTTAGGCATGCATCTGCAGCTCGGGTAACAGTACTGTTCCTGCTTAAAGAGGAGGTTAGGCATGCGTCTGCAGCTCGGGTAACAGTACCCTTCCTGCTTCAAGAGGGGGTTAGACACGCGTCAGCAGCTCGGGTAACAGTACTGTTACTGCTCAAAGAGGAGGTCAGGCATGCATCTGCAGCTCGGGTAACAGTACTATTACTGCTCAAAGAGGAGGTTAGGCATGCATCTGCAACTCGGGTAACAGTACCGCTCCTGCTTAAAGAGGAGGATAGGCATGCATCTGCAGCTAGGGTAACAGTATCCTTCCTGCTTCAAGAGGGGGTTTGACACGCGTCAGCAGCTCGGGTAACAGTACCGTTACTGTTTAAAGAGGAGGTTACAAAAAGAGGTGGTAATGGACGGAGCGTCTGAACCAATCAAACACTCACACCCAGTCAAAAGATCTGGGTTTAATCCATCACGGTTCTTTAGCCCACTCTGCCACCCCAGCTCAGACATGGCTATATATGCAAATCAGTCTGACACTGTGCCTCATGGGAACAGTCCAGCCCGAACTGCCAAGCCATGCCTTCCCTGGACCGGAAACAAGCTTCCGGGGACCGGTTTCTGGCATTCCAGCCGTCTTCAGCCCGGCTTGCTTGAATCCAGTGGCAAAGTGAGCAAGGGACTCACGTCTGAGCATACCCTGCCAAACTTATGGCGGCCAAAAGCAGTACAAAAGGGGGTGGTAATGGACGGAGCATCTGAACCAATCAAACACTCACACCCAGTCAAAAGATCTGGGTTTAATCCATCACCGTTCTTTAGCCCACTCTGCCACCCCAGTTCAAACAAGGCTGTATGCAAATCAGTCTGACCCTGTGTCTCATGGGAACAGTCTAGCCTGAACTGCCAAGCCATGCCTTCCCTGGACCGGAAACAAGCTTCCGGGGACCGGTTTCTGGCATTCCAGCCGTCTTCAGACCGGCTTGCTTGAATCCAGTGGCAAAGTGAGCAAGAGACTCACGTCTGAGCATACCCTGCCACACTTATGGCGGCTAAAAGCGTACAAGTGGGTGGTAATGGACGGAGCATCTGAACCAATCAAACCCAGATCTTTTGACTGGGTGTGAGTGTTTGATTGGTTCAGATGCTCCGTCCATCACCACCCCCTTTTGTACCGCTTTTGGCCGCCATAAGTGTGGCAGGGTATGCTCAGACGTGAGTCCCTTGCTCACTTTGCCACTGGATTCAAGCAAGCCGGGCTGAGGAGGGCTGGAATGCCAGAAACGAGTCCTCGGAAGCTTGTTTCCGGTCCAGGGAAGACATGGCTTGGCAGTTCGGGCTGGACTGTTCCCATGAGGCACAGGGTCAGACTGCTTTGCATATAGCCATGTCTGAACTGGGGTGGCAGAGTGGGCTAAAGAACGGTGATGGATTAAACCCAGATCTTTTGACTGGGTGTGATTGTTTGATTGATTCAGATGCTCCGTCCATCACCACCCCCTTTTGTACCGCTTTTGGCTGCCATAAGTGTGGCAGGGTATGCTCAGACGTGAGTCCCTTGCTCACTTTGCCACTGGATTCAAGCAAGCCGGGCGGAGGAGGGCTGGAATGCCAGAAACCGGTCCTCGGAAGCTTGTTTCCGGTCCAGGGAAGACATGGCTTGGCAGTTCGGGCTGGACTGTTCCCATGAGGCACAGGGTCAGACTGATTTGCATATAGCCATGTCTGAACTGGGGTGGCAGAGTGGGCTAAAGAACGGTGATGGATTAAACCCAGATCTTTTGACTTGGTGTGAGTGTTTGATTGATTCAGATGCTCCGCCCATCACCACCCCCTTTTGTACCACCTAAAGAGGAGGTTAGGCATGCATCTGCAGCTCGTGTAACAGTACATACGTGTGCATGTCAGGTAACAGTACCGTTACTGCTTAAAGAGGAGGTTAGGCATGCATCTGCAGCTCGGGTAACAGTACCGCTCCTGCTTAAAGAGGAGGTTAGACATGCATCTACAGCTCGGGTAACAGTACCCTTCCTGCTTCAAGAGGGGGTTAGACATGCGTCTGTAGCTCGGGTAACAGTACCATTCCTGCTTAAAGAGAAGGTTAGACATGCGCCTGCAGCTCGTGTAATAGTACCGTTCCTGCTTAAAGAGGGGGTTAGACACGCGTCTGTAGCCTGGGTAACAGTACCGCTCCTGCTTAAGGAGGAGGTTAGACAGGCGTCTGTAGCTCAGTAACAGTACCGCTCCTGCTTAAAGAGGAGGTTAGACACACATATGCAGCTCGGGTAACATTACTTTTCCTGCTTAAAGAGGAGGTTAGACATGCGTCTGCAGCTCGGGTAACAGTACTGTTCCTGCTTCAAGATGGGGTTAGACACGCGTCTGTAGCTCGGGTAACAGTACCATTCCTGCTTAAAGAGGGGGTTAGACATGCATCTGCAGCTCGGGTAACAGTAGTGTTTCTGATTAAAGAGGAGGTTAGTAATGGTCTGCAGCTCGGGTAACAGTACCCTTCCTTCTTAAAGAGGGTGTTAGACACTCGTCTGTAGCTCAGGTAACAGTACTGCTCCTGCTTAAAGAGGAGGCTGGACGTGCGTATGCAGCTCGGGTAACAGTACTGCTCCTGCTTAAAGAGGAGGCTGGACCTGCGTATGCAGCTCGGGTAACAGTACTGTTCCTGCTTAAAGAGAAGGCTGGAAATGTGTCTGCAGCTCGAGTAACAGCATTGTTCCTGCTTAAAGAGGAGGTTAGACAAGAGTGTGCAGCTCGGGTAACAGTACCGTTCATGCTTAAAGAGGAGGCTGGAAATGCGTCTGCGGCTCGGGTAACAGTACTGCTCCTGCTTAAAGAGGAGGCTGGACCTGCGTATGCAGCTCGGGTAACAGTACTGTTCTTGCTTAAAGAGGAGGTTAGACATAAGTGTGCAGCTCGGGTAACAGTACTGTTCCTGCTTAAAGAGGAGGTTAGACATGAGTGTGCAGCTCGGGTAACAGTACCGTTCCTGCTTAAAGAGAAGGCTGGAAATGCGTCTGCGGCTCGGGTAACATTACTGTTCCTGCTTAAAGAGGAGGCTGGACCCGCGTATGCAGATCAGGTAACAGTACTGTTCTTGCTTAAAGAGGAGGTTAGACATAAGTGTGCACCTCGGGTAACAGTACTGTTCCTGCTTAAAGAGAAGGTTAGACATGAGTGTGCAGCTCGGGTAACAGTACCGTTCCTGCTTAAAGAGGAGGCTGGAAATGTGTCTGCGGCTTGGGTAACATTACTGTTCCTGCTTAAAGAGGAGGCTGGACCTGCGTAGGCAGCTCAGGTAACAGTACTGTTCTTGCTTAAAGAGGAGATTAGACATAAGTGTGCACGTCGAGTAACAGTACTGTTCCTGCTTAAAGAGGAGGTTAGACATGAGTGTGCAGCTCGGGTAACAGTACCGTTCCTGCTTAAAGAGAAGGCTGGAAATGCGTCTGCGGCTCGGGTAACATTACTGTTCCTGCTTAAAGAGGAGGCTGGACCCGCGTATGCAGATCAGGTAACAGTACTGTTCTTGCTTAAAGAGGAGGTTAGACATAAGTGTGCACCTCGGGTAACAGTACTGTTCCTGCTTAAAGAGAAGGTTAGACATGAGTGTGCAGCTCGGGTAACAGTACCGTTCCTGCTTAAAGAGGAGGCTGGAAATGTGTCTGCGGCTTGGGTAACATTACTGTTCCTGCTTAAAGAGGAGGCTGGACCTGCGTAGGCAGCTCAGGTAACAGTACTGTTCTTGCTTAAAGAGGAGATTAGACATAAGTGTGCACGTCGAGTAACAGTACTGTTCCTGCTTAAAGAGGAGGTTAGACATGAGTGTGCAGCTCGGGTAACAGTACCGTTCCTGCTTAAAGAGGAGGCTGGAAATGCATTTGCGGCTCGGGTAACATTACTGTTCCTGCTTAAAGAGGAGGCTGGACCTGCGTGTGCAGCTCAGGTAACAGTACTGTTCTTGCTTAAAGAGGAGGTTAGACATAAGTGTGCACGTCGGGTAACAGTACTGTTCCTGCTTAAAGAGGAGGTTAACAAAGGAAAACCAAAGGAAATGATGGACGGAGCTTTGACAATACAATCACTCACCCCCAGTCAACTGATCTGGGTTTAATCCATCACCGTTCTTTAGCCCACTCTGCCACCCCAGTTCAGACATGGCCTTATGCAAATCAGTCTGACCCTGTGCCTCATGGGAACAGTCCAGCCCGAACTGCCAAGCCATGCCTTCCCTGGACCGGAAACAAGCTACCGAGGACCGGTTTCTGGCATTTCAGCCTTCTTCAGCCCGGCTTGCTTGAATCCAGTGGCAAAGTGAGCAAGGGACTCACGTCCATCATCCCCTTTTGTATCGCTTTGTTCGCCCTAGGTTGGCAGGGTATGCTCAGACGTGAGTTCCTTGCTCACTTGGCCACTGGATTCAAGATAGCCTGGCTGATGAGGATTATGAATCCGAAACCGGTCCCAGGATACTTGTTTCCGGTCCAGGGAAGACATGGCTTGGCAGTTCAGGCTGGACTGTTCCCATGAGGCACAGGGTCAAACTGATTTGCATATGGCCATGTCCGAACTGGGGTGGCTGAGTGAGCTAAAGAATGGTGATGGATTAAACCCAGATCAGTTGACTGGGGGTGAGTGTTTAATTTACTCAAACGCTCCGTCCATCATCTCCTTTTGTATTGCTTAAAGAGGATGTTAGACATGAGTGTGCAGCTCGGGTAACAGTACCGTTCCTGCTTAAAGAGGCGGCTGGAAATGCATCTGCAGCTCGGGTAACATTACTGTTCCTGCTTAAAGAAGAGGTAGGACAGACATCTGCAACTAGGGTAACAATTCTACTGCTTAAAGGGGCGTAAGGGCAGGCATCTGCAGCTAAGGTAGCATAGCTCTTGAAGCTTAAGGAGGGGGAGGACATGCATCTGTATCTCAGGGTAAAAGAAAGCTTACAGCTGAACGAGGAGGAAGATCAGACACCTGCCAGGTTATTGGGTCCTTGGGGTGCACAGACATCAGTAGCTCAGTAACAGAGCTCCTACTCCTTTTAGAGATGTCAGACCTGCAGGTTAGGGCAACACGGCCCTACTCTTATAGAGCCGGTGGACCAATATTGTGGTAGATAGTATTCCACCACGTTTGTGGCGTAATACCCTGTCCTGCCAACTATAAGTAAACCGTCCGGGTATTCACAGTCTGAGAGTCGGTCCTTGGAGTTGGGTGAGAGAGGGAAAAGGGGAAGAGCCGTAGAGGTAAAAGAATCTCAGGTACCCAGATGATCTGGTGCGAAAGGCAGAGAGAAAGATGGGGAAAAAAGACAAAGGGTCTAAAATGTGTGTAAGAAAAGGAGGTATCCCCGACTAAAGTTCCTAAATCGGGATCACTTCGTTATTTGAAAAGACAGGAATTTAGGAATGTGGATTACAAATGGACACAAACTGACAACAGGAAATACTGACTATGGATTAACTGACAACAGGAAGTAATGACTATAGATTAACAATACACATTAGAGCATATTGTTAAAAGGATGCTTTATTTAATAATATTATTGAGGATCTAACTTTTTAACATTCATTGATTTAGATCCAGCAATTAGTTTCATGTTGTGTACTTTGTAAATTTTTATGTGTCACAATACATTACAGTATAAATATACAATTCATAAATAGATCCAAAAGATACAAAAATACAAGAATACTTAATATTAATCAGAAAACATGGCTAGAAATAAATTATAATTGCTACGCGCGTTTCGGCTATTAGCCTTCATCAGGAAGCCATGATGTATGTTCCAAATGTACCGATCTTGTATTGCAGCCGCAATACGAGGGGGTAGACTCTAAATGCACTTGGAAGTTGTGCTGGGGCCAAGGATCCGACATCCGGTCGAGACGCCGCAGAGCCAGACCCCCCCATCGGAGGACGCTGCCGACTCCATCTCCAGAGACGCACTTTTTTCATCACCCGGAGCGAGGGACTACAAACTCTGAGCCGTCACAAAACAAGTCCTAACCAAGATGTCCTTCTCTCCATGATATTTCTCAGACCCTCCTGCGTTACCCTATGCTGCCACATCGCCAAATTTTTAAGAATACAGAAGACCACATGGTAGCATCGTATTAAACTCTACACGACCAATACCCTACCAGCAGCGAAGAGTTAACCTCTGCACCCCAGACTGTGTAATATCCTTGGCCCCAGCACAACTCCCAAGTGCATTTAGAGTCTACCCCCTCGTATTGCGGCTGCAATACAAGATCGGTACATTTGGAACATACATCATGGCTTCCTGATAAAAGCTAATAGCCGAAACGCGCAATTATAATTTATTTCTAGCCATGTTTTCTGACTAATATTAAGTATTCTTGTATTTTTGTATCTTTTGGATCTATTTATGAATTTTATATTTATACTGTAATGTATTGTGACACATAAAAATTACAAAGTACACAACATGAGACTAATTGCTGGATCTGAATCAATGAATGTTAAAAAGTTAGATCCTCAATAATATTATTAAATAAAGCATCCTTTTAACCATATGCTCTAATGTGTATTGTTAATCTATAGTCATTACTTCCTGTTGTCAGTTAATCCATAGTCAGTATTTCCTGTTGTCAGTTTGTGTCCATTTGTAATCCATGTTCCTAAATTCCTGTCTTTTCAAATAAAGGATCTAAAATGTGCCTCATCAAATTCAACAAATGTTCTGCTGCTCCACCTATTTCACACATATATCTATAAAACTTTCGAACTTCCGAATGTGCATAGAATATACATTAAGACTACGTCTCTTGGAACTGTATCCTATGTAATTTATTTTATGGCCTACATTCATTGATCGATTCACTGATCCAGACCAGAAGTATTTAGTGGTGTGAATGAGCATTTGATTCAACAAATGTATATTCTTTAGAGCATAGGTGAGTTCAGTAGAGCGAGTGTAAATCCCTTTTGAATCAGTTTCATGAATTTTGGACACTGTACAATGCAAATTGACAGATAGTTTGCGAACTTACATTGTTAGTAACTTTGCAGTGTTTGCCATAAACTTGCCAAATATCACTTGGTTTGCTCGGTGCATTTCTGAATCATACATACCTTCAAGTCTTGTTTAAAATCTTTCTTCATAAAAAAGGATGGATTTGTTTCACAATTGTTAAAGCGTGCTAATGATTCGAGCAAGTTCTTTCTACATGTTTGTCAAATGTGGTGCCATTTGCTGTGGATAGTGCTGAAGTATTTATTTCACTTTGTGCAGGCCATGATTTAAATGTGCTGCACAAAAAGTCCTTTTAAGATATAAAACTCTTCATCAGTGTTCACCAAAATTCAGATGTACCAACCGCATGTGAATTCCTGAATCTAGTCCAGTCTAGTGGAAGTAATGGTGGTTTCGGCTCCTTCTGTGAGGGCAGCGGACGCGCGGATAGCCCGATGCACGCCTTGTCCTGGAGGAAGTAAACAGCTGCAGCGGTTGCCTTCTGGACAGCATTGCTTCCACAATTCAGTGACTTGCCAAACCTCTTTCAATCTGGCCATGTTTCTGTAATGAGTGTTGCCGATGCAGGAGGAAGTCAACTGCAATGTCAGCTGCCATGGACGTCAATTCACCAAAATGCCTGGGGTAGCGGAAGTGACATCAGATGCCCTTTGACCTGTGATATGCGCAGGATCAATAAAATAACAAAAAAAGTTGCTTTTATAGGCACAAGCCTATTTTAGACATTAAATATATACAGTGCTGCTACCATGAAGGGAATGCAGCCAGCACACACCTATGGTCAGCCATCACTTGCCGAGGCCCGTGGAACACCACCGATAGGAGCCACCAATGAAAAATTACTGCCCAACAGGAAAAGGCAAAACTATGATTGGAAGGTTCATTCAGGCACAGGCATCAGGAACCGTATCAACTGTTGCAGCAGTGCAGGCATCATTCACACTTATGGAATAGACACAAGAGAGGTAGCAGCAGTGCAAACTACCCTCATCACATAAAGCTTACACAAAACAAGGAGGACTAGTGCAAACATTTATGCCTGCACTTGGGCTGGCTAAGCCTATTCAGGACAGTCTTGGCTTTCACACCCAAGAGAACATGCTCTCTCCTAAAGGCTCCAGCTGACAGCATTGTTGGTGGGAAACAATACCAGCATTGTCTGGTGCTGTAATTAGTATGTTGCTGAATATCACTACTGCCACCTGTGTTCAAGTACAAAATGTACTGGATTAATGTGCCAACTGATCGGTCTATAAACTTCAGCATCTGAATGGGCCATGTAGGTACACACTTCAATACCAGTCTCTCAATGCCCAAGTCAGGCACGCATTTCTATTCCAAACAGTTAGACATCTTACAAACGCCAGTCAATCCTTGCAAAAATTAATTTAGACATTCGTGCAAATGAATGCAGGAAATCTTCCGACAGTTCAGGATCCCCTAAGTGTTCGTATGCCACCAGAAGAATAATTGCAGATTGACATGGCTTATATTCTGTAAAATATGAAGCACCTCACTCCTCTTCTACCTTCAACATCCTACTAGTTTCACATCCAGCACCTTCCATATACATTTTCCGTTATAATATATCTGAACAATTAATTGGAATGCAGTGGGTTATGGGAAGGTAAACATGTACAGATCTCCTCTATTCTTCCTTTATCCAAACAAGCATTTAGTATTCATGGATTTGTAATTTTGCCTCATGGTGTTGGCTAATATAATTATAGGATAAGCTCATGATAACCGTCATCGAATCTTGCATAATAGTAATTATCCAAATTAATGCATTTACCTGCTTACCACACACTGCACACTAATTATTCTTTATATGCTACAGTTGTAGGTAAGCAGTAAAATTAGTGTAGTTGACGAAAGCAGTGTGCCCAAGATCCCACAGTATGGACATGCCAGAATTTAAACCATTTTATTTATTTCAAGCCTACTACAACTTTGCCATCAAATGTATCTGCCCTTCAAAATATATGTCTTGCACAAATGTGCTAGTGAGTAGAACTGCCAAAAATCCATTTAATAAATATTGGTTTTGTCACTTTACTCTTTACCCAAGGATTACAGTCTACTTAAAATAATAAGCATTTTTATGTATAATGCTGTAGACCAGTGATACTCAAACTACGGCCCGTGGGCCGCATGCGGCTCTCCTGACCTTTACATGCGGCCCCCTGAGCAGCAGCAGCACTAGGCTGCTGTTTACCCGACTGAGCATTAACATTAAAAAAATATATATATACAGCAAGCACTTATTTAAAGGTTAATTGCAGTTAAACAAAAGGAAGTAACTAGGCCCTTAACTTTAGGAACACCTTCATTTTTTTAGACACAGCAAAAATGTAAAAATAAGATAGTCTTTTAACAATTAAAAAAGTGTAATTCATTGATTTGTAGAACTATTTTACCTTAGTAAAGCAAATTATAGTCAAAATAAAGCAGTGCATTCAGAAGTGTGTTTTTACAGTGAAATAAATGACATATTAGAGGTCCTCCTATATATGATAATATATTATGTATTATGATAATACAGAAAAAGGAGGGAAACTGAAATAAAACAATTGTCCAGAGTCACACAATTTGGTCAAGTGGAAAGCTGGGATTTATCCCAGGTTTTCTGGTGTCACATTGCACAATTGAGTTCAGCCAGTAGATATATATGCTTTGCTTCCCCTACCACCCCCTTCCTCTCTGGCATCAGTGCGGCCCTCGGTCACACCAAAGACCAAACTCTGCGGCCCTCGGGAAAATGTTTGTGAGTATCCAAGCTGAATACCATTTACTGTTGTATTAGTCAATGCACATTGTATAATGCCAGCCCTTCTGTCTGGCAACTCCGTTTAATGTCTATGCCTTTAGGAAGGTTAAAGGATGTGTATCAGAATAGGTGGGACATCCACTTTTAGGGACTGGAGGCCAGTGAAGGGTTTTTTCTATTCAATAGTGGTGATTTTCAATCAGTGCACACCTGTGCCATATCAGGTGTAATCCCATGTTCCAGAAACCCTGTGATGAGGACTTTGCTGGAATTCTTTCGGCGTAATATGTAATCTATATTCATCCCTCTTAGTACATAGACAAAGTGGACAGCCCTGTAGAGTGGGCAACGCAGAGCCACAATCTTCCTCAGGTGGAGTCGGCAGCCCTTTCCTGTTATGAATCCTTTGCATATACTCCGATGTCTGCCTTGATGCTCTACTGACAGTCCTAAGGCACAACTGTCCTCATGAGAACTCATGTAGCGAATATGAAGAGAACGAATAATAAAAATGACAGTGAGAAACAAAGGGATAGAGGGTTATGATAATAAACAAGGAAAGTGACACTTGGGTCCAACCCTGCCTATGTTAGGTGTCCCTTGGTATCAGTGATGACGTAAGCAGCCCTCATGCGTTGTTAACACTGTCATAACCACATCAGGGGCATAAATAAGCCAGGGCCGGCATCAGCACCAACGCCATTGGTACACCCAAAGTGATGAAACAAAAATTGAAAATTTCTTAGGCGAACTTGTGCAGCATGGCAGTTGGAAGGGCGGCAACACAGATCTGCCATTAACCTTCAGCAGTTCATGGGTTATTCCTGGCAGGTGAAAGTTCACCTGTTGGCGTGGGGCTTCAAGCTGCAAGGAAACAAAAGTGTGTGGTGTACAGTGCTTAATTTGACCCGGTGGTTTCCGGTGCTTGGCACCAGCATTTAATTATCAACACCGGCACTTGTGACAATGTGCCACATGGTGGCGCTGTCTCAGATGGCCAAAACAACAGTCAATTATTGATTCAATATGCATACAAAATTACTATTACCTGCCACCAAGGCCATTCTTATAGCTGTGGGGGCTTGGAGTAGTCTGATTTGTCACACTTGTAGGAGTGTGAGGTTTAGTAATTGTGTTATTATCACTGTCAGCGCTGTCCGGGGCAATGGGTGGTACTAGCTGCATTGGCCTTCTAATGAGAGCTCTGGCACTTATTTATTTACAAATTAAGCACAGGTGGTGTCGGAATGGCAGGAGAAACCTACTTGCAGTCAGAAGAGACTGCCTAGATAGGTACTTCTGTTGTAGAGGGCCTATTTTTCTTCCCTTTAAAACAAGCATATGCAATGCAATCAGTCTCACTTTTGGGACCTTATATGTATTTAGCTATGCAGCTCATTAGCCTGGGTGCTGAAATATCTACTGTTCTTTAACATGGAGGGAAAGTAAGCACCAAACAGTGTGTCACGCCATGTATGGGAACACATGAAAAGAAATATTGCCTTTCAGTTGAAAATGGTATAGTCCAAAGTTCTGTTTTAATATAAAATTAGGGCCTTTGGTGGTCATATCTCTGAAAATACAAGATTTGAAAAAAATATTATTGTCTACTGCTGCTCGTGGAAGACAACTTCTATGGACTGGAATCTAGAGAATGCTATAGTGATTCTGGTATTATACTGACCTCTGCTGGTCGTTTTCTATCAAGAAAGTTAAATAGAGGGAGTTGCCAGAAAAAAGTTAAAAAGAAAGTCCTTCGGCAGAAAACAATTCTGGGATTTTTACTGACCTCTACTGGTCGTTTCCATCAAGACAGTTAAATAGAGGGAGTTGAACAAGAAGAAAGCAATTCTGGTATTTCACTGATCTCTACTGGTCGTTTTCTATCAAGACAGTTAATTAGAGGCATTTGAACAGAAAAAGGTCCCTAAGCAGAAACAGACAAGTCCTGGGGCTGATCTCCAGAGCCCACAAAGTGCATACACATATAAGTATATACAAGAGGTCTTGAATGCTCAACCTAAAAACACTTAGGTGAAACCACACAATGCTTGCTCATCATCACAATTTCTTTTTCCAGTAGTAATAAAGTGTCATTCGAAGTCTCAAATGTAAGCAGTTGTAACATCACACATAGGCACGATGAAAATATGAAAATGTCACCCATAATCACATTGAAAGTGTGACAGCTATGTGGTGCATTAGGAGATACATAAATACTTATTGGTGTAAAATTGCCTTGCCAAGTGTCGGCGATCAAGGATTTTTATTAATTTGCCTCCATCACTATGGGGATTGATGATTGCCATGCTGTCTTAGTTGAGTAAGCAAAACGTATTGTGTTACATTTATTTCTCTCGCCTCACCTCGTGGTAGTGCAAAGATACATTTCTGACAGGGCAGTGACACATCATGACTGGTCAGACGTAAGCTTGTGTGTTGGTTTTGACAGGGTTTAGTGAATTTAGTCTAAGACTGAACTCTAATTGGATAACAACTGTGTGGTTGTAGCTCCTCCATGAAACGGCACTCAGGTCACCCAAAAGCAGTCTCCGCAAAGTAAGAAAGTCTTTATGTCGTCGGTAGGGACCTCTGACAGACAGGTAACTGATAGTCAATGTCCCTAGTTGCCTGGCCCGCCACTAGCACTCCAAAAGACGTAACTTCCTGCTTGGACACTCACAGATTTCCTGAGGTGGTTCAGCCTGGCAGTAACTGACAAACCACAGACGAAACAATGACTGACGGTGCTTTACAGCACTGACAGTGTGCTCTCTGTTGCCTGACTCTTCAACCTGGTTAGCAGATTCATTAGCCCCCCGAGGTGGCAGTTGGTCCACCCACCAACAGTGATCTAGCAACCTGAAACGGCAAAGACAAGTAGACTGAGTGTGCCAGTGAAACAGCACCACTAGATTGTTGTCTACCACTGATCCACTGTATCCATTTCCACACCATCTTTAATTTATTAAGCTTATTAATATATAATTCCTGGGCTGCTGACTGGTAATATCAACACCTACAACAACCTAGGTGCAAAGAATCAGAGAACCAGTTCAAACATAAAATACAGTGGACTAGATGCACGAACATTCTATTCACAAAAAGTGGTTGAAAATTGCACACCAACTTTTTGTGAATGCAATAGAAGTTTTCGAATCACCCAATGCACTAATAGGTCAGTTCATGAAAAGGTCATTCGCAGTCCAATTTGCCTCATCTCATTTGTATTCATGAGGTAGACTGCAAATTGTGACTCACTCCCACTTGTGGCCATCACAGGTATGCTGGGCTGCAGGTATGGTGGTAGCAAACCACGTTTGTGGTTGATGCACATATATACACATACATATATATAAAGAAACGAGCTTGAAGACAAAGATTACTGGCAAATTTCAGGACTGGGCCTTCATCCTAGCCAAGCGTGAATCACTAGCAGGTGGAAGGCACTGAACGACCCCAGTATAACTAGATGGAACCAAGAACTGGCGAAGTGGGGGGGGGGCTGCGAGGATCAGAATCTTGCTCAGGAACGCTAGAAGGGGCCTGGGTAAACGCGAGAGAGCCAGGGCATAGGAGGTACTAGTAGAAGAGACGAGATACATTGACCAGGGATCTGAATCCACTGGTACACAGACAAAATATCGAGTTTTAAATTTCGATATACAATTATATTGAAGTTTAAATATCGATGGGACATAATATAGAAGGTAAGTAATATCGAATGTCTTAATATCGATATTAGTATGATATTAGTAATATCGAAGTTTTAAATATCGATGTCAATAATATAGAAATAAATAATTTCGATGTTACTAATATCAATTTTTAAATAAATATTGTGTATATTATATTGTATTTATTATGTTTTATTATTTATTTTTAATGTAATTTAATTAAATATTGTCTTTTAGTACTGTAGCGGGTTGTGGGTTTATAGGGGAATAGGGTGGGAAGTAATTTAATTATGTTAAATTAATTATTAATTAGTAGGATTTATTAATTAATTAATTGAGAATTAATTTTTAATTAATTTTAATTAATTGATTAATTGATAAATATGTTCTGTAGCGGGTTATGGGTTTATAGGGGAATAGGGTGGGAAGTAATTTAATAATAATTAATTAATATATGTTTGTAAATATTTTTAATTAATAACTAATTGGTAATTAATTAATATTAATTAGTTAATTAATTAATATAATTTTGTACATATTTTTAATTATTAATTAGTTGGTAATAATTAATATTAATTAGTTAATTACATTAATTAGAGTAATTTTTTATATATAATTTTTTGTTATTCTTAATTAATTAATTGGGAAAAATAATATTAATTATTACATTAAATTAATTACAGCTAATGTGCTAATATATTTACTTTATTGTTATTGTTAATTAATAATTAATTGGTAATTAAATAATATTAATTAATTTTGGGTAAAGGAGTATTTTTAGGGTTCAGGGTCAGTTTTGGGTTTTTGAGTAAAGGGGTATTTTTAGGGTTCAGGGTCAGTTTTGGGTTTTTGGGTAAAGGGGTATTTTTAGGGTTCAGGGTCAGTTTTCAGTTCTTGGGTAAAGGGGTATTTTTAGGGTTCAGGGTCAGTTTTCAGTTTTTGGGTAAAGGGGTATTTTTTGGGTTCAGGGTCAGTTTTCAGTTCTTGGGTAAAGGGGTATTTTTTGGGTTCAGGGTCAGTTTTCAGTTTTTGGGTAAAGGGGTATTTTTAGGGTTCAGGGTCAGTTTTGGGTTTTTGGGGTACAGGGATATTTTTAGGGTTCAGGGTCAGTTTTGGGTTTTTGGGGTACAGGCGTACAGGGTAAAAATAAAATAAATGTAAATTAAATCAATTAAATGAAATTTAAAAAAATAAAATTACATTAAATTATTAAGTGTTTAATGTATTTTAAATGTATATGTATTAGTTTTAATTTTTTAATTATGTTTTAATATTTTTATTTAATATTTGTAAAATTATATGTATTTTAAAATTATTTTTACATTATTATTAATACATTTAAAAAAACGATATTTTTAATTTCGATATTTTTGTACTACGATATTAATTTTTCGATATTTTTGTACTTACCTTTATGAAGATATGACTCCGATATTTTTGATTTCGATATTTTTGTGCCGATATTTTTGTATGTAGATATTATGTCTGTCGATATTATGTCAGACATTTGAATCCACTACCCCAACAGTGCCCTCACGACGGGGGAGCCCCATGAGACAGGACCAAGAAGGAGCACTAGAGCAGATACCCTTAGGACAGCAGGAAACATAGATTCGTACAAGACCGGAGTAACCTCCGAAAAATGTGCAACCACACAATAAAAACACGAGGTGTGACAGCTTAACTAAAACAAGATAATTGGACGACTTGCAGTGGAGGCGCAGGAGGAGGGAGTTGGGAGAAGTTAGGGGGAAGAAATAAGACTGAATGTATGGGCCTTATGTTGTAAATTATTTGTAACAAGCAGTACACAATATGTAAGAAATATATGAGACTTAGAACCCAGAATTGAGATCCAGAAAAAGTTATGATATTTTTCAGGAATTTCAATCCGTGGGTTGATATAAGATCAACAGACTGAAAACAGAAATTCTTTTATGTAACTACACAATCAATACTCTGCTTTCAGAACTTCACCTGTGTAAATTTGAAACCCAAGAGATATCTGTGAATATATATAACAGAGGACACAAATAACTTGTTCACATTTAACTATGTACTTTTGATTAGAAATATCAGATTACTTTTTTCAAGGTGGGCACACTTACCTATTATCTTTAATGAGGCCAGCTCCACTGATTCATATGGTCGTGCTACCTTTGTTTAATTTTTTATTAACTACTCTACCCTATACTCTCCTGTTACATTGTTTAAAGAAATAGAGGAAATTTTATCAGAATAGTGTTGAGCACTCTATATCGGCCAGTAAAAAACAGAGGGCTTGGCACTACCCTATTTGAGAGAATGCTGCTTTGCTAGTTTTGCACATTATTTTTACAAATTATTTAACTTCTTTTTTTACATTTTTTTTTTGTTTTCCTCATATACCATTCTGGAAATTCCTGAAGGGAAACTGGGCAGCTCCTTCCGGTTTGGTCAACCTGATCCAGTCCTGATGTTAAAGACCAAAGTCGTAATGGAACGTGCCTGATCCCTCAAGTTGCCACTGCTTTCCCAATCCACTCCCGTTCACACCATAACTGGCCCCCTGTGTTACTTAGGAGATAAGGGAGACCTACAGGGCCCAGGATAAATCATAGGAAGACCTTTCAACTTTCACCCATCTTGCCAAGCCGCAAGAGGCTCCCAGATTTTAACAGAACTTATGGGGTTGCATGCCATGTCAGATTTACTGGTGAGAATAATATGTTTTAGGCAGTTCGAAAAGGTAGGAGGGACTGGGTCTTTCCATGCTCTACATATTTCGCGCCTTGCAAGAAGCATAACATAAAAATTAAATCTAGTATGGGGATCATTAACACTATAGTAATGGCTCAATCCAAAAAGAATAGTTCTATTGGTAATTTCCAGCGGTGACTGGAGAACGTCTCCCAAAAAATCCTGGATCTTAACCCAATAGTCTCTTATCTCGGGACAGACAGCAAACAAGTGTACATCATCTGCGGCAGGGTGTCTCCATCTTGGGCAATAATATTCTAAGTTGGAAAATTTAACTAGTTTTTTGGGAGTTATATATACCCTGTACATAGTATAGAGATGGTTTTGCTTCAATGCGGCTGGCTTGACCTTTGCCTGCAAGATGATAAAAGAGTCAGTCTGGATTTGATGCATTGTTCCAGAGTTTTTGTAGCTCTAATTCTGTGATGTTCTCAGCATCTAACATGGCTGTATACCAGTACGAAATTAGATTTTTCCATCTGCCACTCTTAAAGATTAGATCACATTTTGGATTGGGTTTATTAAGGTTCCATGGTCTCATTGACCACCATCCAGACAGCTGGGAATATTTAAATCTGGTGAGTGTTCCCCCAGTCAGACTAGATAAGACCTCCCAGTTTAGAAGCTGCAAATCTTCCTGTAGGTCCCCCCAACGTTCTAGCCCTGCCTTCCTCAGGGGCCACGATAGTTGATCATCAAGACAAATCGGCGTTCCGGGGGATTCCCAGATGGGGGCCTGTGCTGCATAGTAAGAAATATCTAGCCTCTGCCTGATAAATACCCAATTTCTTAAGGCAGCCCCTAGAGTCTTGAGTCTGACTTTTTTTTAAAACTTCGGATCCCCATACTTGAAAAGAAAATAAGCTTCACCCTGTGGTATGTCTTGCAATAGTGCTTTAAATAATAACCCTAAAGACGATAAATCAGTTTTACCCACAAGTGGTCTAACATTTTTAAAGTGAAAAGCATGGCAATAGACAAGTAAATCTGGAAGAGCCAGCCCTCCTGTTTTGAAAGTTCTCCTGAGATTTTTCCAAGATATTCGTGGCAATTTAGAGTTCCAAATGAAAGATCCAAGTTTACCCTGTAATTATTTAATGGATGGTGTGTGAAATGATAGAGGAATAGAATTGAATAGGAATGTAATTTTTGGAAGGATGATCATCTTGATTAAATTTACTCTCCCAAAGATGTTTAAAGGGAGAGATGACAATCTTTGAAGTAGGGCACAAACATCCTTTGAGACTCTGTCTAGGTTGATTTTTGGAATATCTTCGATTTTTTGAGCCAGGTATACCCCCAGATATCTCATTTTGGTCTTTGCTCCCACTGTCCCTACTTCTTGATTCCACTCTATGATCTCGGTTTTGTCTCTATTGATGTATATCCTGAGACCTCTCCGAACTCCTCGGCTAGATCTACTAATCTGGGAAGGGCATCTCCCGGGTTTGGAGTAAACATGAGTAAATCATCTGCGTATAATGCAAATTTTAACTCTAAATCAGAGATCTTGAAAGGTTTAAATATCAAATCAGATCTAAGCAAACAAACAAAGGGCTCAATGTATAAATTAAACAACAAAGGTGATAAGGGGCAGCCCTGCCTTGCCCCATGAGCGATAGTTACCCAGTTGTTGAGGGAGCCATTGATTAGGATTTTTGCACTCGGTGAGCAGTATAGAGATCTTATTGCTATAATAAAGTTGTTTGGAAAACCAAAACCAGCAAATTATTCAACTTCTAGGGTGTGGAAAAACCTATTGTTTATTTTTTTTTTAACTTAATTCTTCAGGAATATAAGAGAAACGATTTCTTATGCCTCACTAAATCACCCAAAAAGGACTCATATAAATTGTTTCAATGGCTCCTAAAACACTAATAGCAAATGTTTAAATATTATGATATACCAGTTATCAATGGCTCAACACTTTCAAAGATTGGAGTGTAATGGTTTTTGCAGTATCGATGATTTTTAAAATTTTGATACATGGAAAGGGTGGATCAATATTGAACCCAGTTTTAGATATTCGAAAATCCCTATCCAATGGATTTATATTCATATTAGACATTTTTTTAATAGAACTAGACCCCAGGAGAATTAAGACAAGCTTAGATATAGTGAAAGACTGATTGCATCCAGTACACTTAGTTCAGTTAGGTATTGTTGGGCCGTCTTGTTTCCAAAATACAAGGAGGTTGATGTTTTTAGTAAAGCTCGGCAGAACTGGCAGTCCAAGGAGGGTTTGCAAATTTCGACTTGTAATAAGATTAAGCTATATAATTTTTCTTGTTAAAGGGGGGGAATCTCTGCGGCATGCAGTTTTACACCAAATGGCTGCTATACAGTACACCTGCCTTTTTAAATACAATTAATCCCCAGATACAGACAAAATGTTTTAGGTGCTTGATAGAGGGTGATTTGGGCTTCTAAATAGGAATATTGCCTATGCACAATAAAGATCAATTTTGTAAATGATCCTCACGCGATACTATTGGGTTATTCTAATGCTAGCATGAAGTTGGAGTATAAGAAAAAAAATATTTTGATTACTCTAATTGCAAGGTCCGAAATTTTGCCAAATTGGCAGACTGAAGCTCTTCCCTCATTTGAGAACTATCGCTCCAAAATGACGAAAATAAAGGGATTAGAATGTTGTTAACACCGAGGTGAGGGTCGTATAATAAATTCCTGAAGTTGTGAGAAGTTTTGGAGGATATGCTTGTTATAGTGATAAGTTCGGGTTATATGCAATATTGATGTACCATTATGGCTATTCGTTAAAATATTATGAGACTTTTTTATTTCTGCTTTATAAATGCTCTAAAATGGGTGTGTAATAAAAATATGGCCTTTATGTTATTAGATGAGTTGATGGATTTGTATGCACTCTTCTAATAAAAAAAAAGTCAAGTCTAGTGAACTACGGATACAAAAGGCTAATGGTGCCGACAAAATATGATTCAAAATGTCCTATTCTTCCTGAATATCAGACACATGTATATTTTGTTCACACAAAACAGCCAGTTCTTACTATGAGGAGATTTTTACAGGCAAGGTTTACCAGTAATGATTGTTGAGCATCTGATGCTGACTTCCAGCTGCAGATTCCTTACCTTTGGATTTCCCAGGTGTCAGGCTGGATCTGGAAACTTTTGATCGAGCAATATCATTGCACGCAATGTCGGGTGGCTCCATTCGGCTCCGCCTGTCTGCGTCGGTTGCGTCGGTTATGACTTTGTGGTCACCTATATAGGTGGCAACCAGGCATGCCAATGTCAGTTCTTTTTTTTCCGCACCATTTAAGCACTGATCTGAGAAAAGCTCTCGCTCTGTCACTTTTTGACAACCCTTTTTTTTACTTTTTGTTGACTTCGTTATTTTTTCCAACATTGTGTGCGAGGATGTCTTCGAGGAAGACAGAGTTTAAACTGTGTGGTGCATGCCACCGTATGAAGTTGGTTACCGACCCCCACCTCGTTTATCTTTGGTGTTTTGAGTGTGACCACGATTTAAAGTCATGCTCGGACTGTCGGGCTATGACTCCGAAGGCCTTGCGGGAGTGAGTTATGAAGCTCCTTGCGGCCTGGCAGTCAACACCATTCAGCGAGACTCCGTGAAGGTCCCGTTCCGATCGAAGAAGAAGAGGTCGTGGGACAGCTCCAGGAGCCCAAATTCCTCTTCGTCCCACTTGAGGTCTTCGAGACACTCAGGGAAGAGGCACAAGAAGAAGATGAAGTGCAAGTGGACTTCATTTTTGCCTCAACTGTCATCCGTCGACGAACGAGGTAAGGAGCACCAACGTTTTACGCACGGTTCTGGGGAGCCGATGCCAGGGTTGACTTCGCGCCTCCCTCCCATTCCGGGAGCTAGAGTGACCCCTGTGCAAATTAAACAACTGTACGAACCCATGTGCCTGTTTTTGAGCGGGCCGACCCCTCTGGTGAACCCTCTGAGCCCCGCGGGGTCGGAAGGGGCCCCATTGGATTATACGTTGTCAGCTCCGGCCACGGCGCCGGAAGGGTCCCACGGATCCGAACCTGGGTTGACGCCGGAAGTGCCATAGCGAACTCCCCAGAAGTTGGTGTTGGTGCCAACCCCATCCTTATCCCCGACGACGCGGAGCCGGAACAGCGTCACTCGACACCGATTCCGACATCGATTGAACACAGGAGTTCAGTGTTGTTGCCTGAACACTTTGAAGATGATTTAGGCTCTGTAGAGTAATGGTAGGGGTCTGTGGACCTTTTGGAACACCAGGATGTCTTTTCAGAGCAGATAGACTGGGATGGGGAACTTGGGCAGGCCAGTGGTCTGGACACTTCCTAAAATACTGGCATGCCCTCTCCGCCAACTGTGGCTACGGAGGAGGGTGCATCTTATGCCATGGTGGTTAAGAGGGCAGCTGAGGTCCTTGGACTTGAGTTGCCCTCGGTGTAGGTCAGGACTAATCTCCTGATTGAAGTGCTTCAGCCGGTGGCCTCCACCTTTGAACCCCTATTGGCCATCAATGAGGCACTAACTGATGTCCTACTAGGCACATGGTCCAAGCCTAGCACAGGGGCTCCTGTGAATAGGACAATTGCACACCGCCATTGCCCCGCTCTGGGCATCCCAAAGTTCCTCAGCCAACACCCCACCCCTGAAAGCTTGGTGATGCAAGCTTCTACATCCCAGGGCATGTTTCCTTCCGCCTCTCCGGATAGGGAATCCAAGAGGCTGAATTCACTTAGTAAGAAGATGTATTCTTCCTCCAGCCTGGTCGGTGAACACTTAATGATTATTGGGACGTTTTACAGACTGCCTTTGGGAGACGGTTGCACAAGTGCTGCCACAAGTCCTGGAGAAGGCCTTAGCTGTGCTCTCTCAGGTGGTTAATGCAGTAAAATTCGCTATAAGGTGTGGCCTTGACATGACTGACTTGCTGGACAGAGCGATTTCTTCGACAGTGGCCTTGAGGCGCCATGCCTGGCTTAGGACAACTGGCTTCTCGGGCGATGTACAGGCTAATTTGATGGAACCCGTCTTTTTGGGGAGAAGGCAGATTCGGCCCTACTGAGGTTCAAAGACTCTCGAGCTACGGGCAGATCCTTGGGCCTTACTTATACACCTCATGGCCTGTCTAGCTTTCGTACCTTTCGTGGCAGGGTAAGGGGTTTCCAGCCAGGTCAATCCTATCCCAGTCACTGTCCTACACACACTTCCCAAGTTGTGCGAGGACGTGGACTCGGTTCATTCGACCAAGGAATGGAAGACAGAAGTTGTCGGCCTCCCTGTCCTCTGCAGCCTCCAAGCACTTCTAGTCGGGCGCTACAAGACCACACCACTCCAGCTGGCGGGAGAATCCGTCATCACCCCCCCCCCCCGCTAGAGGTCCATAACATCGAACAAGTGGGTCTTGCAGATCATTCAGGAGGGCTAATCTCTGCCTTTCCTTTCTTTTCCTCCTCCCATTCTGTCAAATAAAGAATGACTGGCGGAGGATCATTTAAAATTGCTCCAGGAGGACGTTACAGCTCCCTTGGCCAAAGGAGCTATTGAGAGGGTCCTGGATTCAGAAGTAGGCAGTGGCTGTTATTCCTGCTACTTTCTGATTCCGAAAAAGAACAAAGGGTTGCAGCTCATTTTAGATCTTTGGTCCGTCAATCTCTTCCTCAAGAAGAAGTTCAAGATGCTCACTCTAGCTCAGGCCTTGTCTGCCCTAGACCAAGAAGACTGGATGGTAGCGTTGGACCTGCACAATGTGTATTTTCACATCCCCATCCTGCTGGGCCACAGGCGTTATCTGCAGTTCAGGGTAGACCGCAAGAACTTTCAGTTTACTGTGCTCCTCCCATCGGCGTTACCAGTGCCCCTCAGGTGTTCACCAAGGTGATGGTTCTGGTCTCAGCTCATCTTCGCAGGTTAGGAGTGTCAGTCTTCCCTTACCTCAACGACTGGCTGTTGAAGGCGTCCTTGCCCCAGGCTGTTGTCTCCCACCTCCAGACTACGGCGGACCTCCTGCATTGGCTGGGATTCTCTGTAAGCGTGCGGAAGTCACACCTGAATCCTTCTCAGATGCTCCCTTTCATCAGGGCTGTTCTGGACACAGTGCAGGTTCGGGATGTCAGGGTTTAGCGCAGCAGCGCCTACCTGGCCGTCAAGAACTACAAATCCCGTGAGGCAAGGTGGGCCCAGAAGCGCTATTTAGTACGGCCGCATACGTACGTCAACGTGCGTGATTTTGTGTTTGTTCCTGGTCTACGTTGAGCTCGAGGATGCGAGCTCTGCACCGGCGTGGCGGAGGTTTCCTGGCGCGTCCCTTGGATAACATTTTTCCCTGGTAAACGGCTCAGTCTGGAGGAATCGGGGAAGCGGCTGCTTTCCCTCCAGGTATCCCTATGTATTCCTTGAGTTGGTGAGAAGGAAACGCCGGTATCAAGGTGAGCGGGAGACCTAGTCTGGTTCTCGTCTTCTCCGGGCATTTGATTTTGGCTTCTTCGGTTACGGCTGTAACTCGGAGGAAAGAGTGAGCGGAAAGCAGTGGTTTAATCCCACACTTTACCGCTACGAAGATAGGGGAGCTCTAGACCCCTACAGTTAGTTAACTAACGGATTGGAGTAAGCGCTAAAGCGGAGAGCAGTGGTAGTCACTACGCTTTACCGTGTTTAAACAAAACTATGCAACTTACATTATTGTTTTGAAGGATATTGGGAACAACCCTTTCTTACTGAATATAAATACTAAAGCGGAGAGCAGTTGTTAATTCTACACTCTGCCGTATTTAGTGCTCTGTGAACTTGTTCCTCTTCATTGGTGTTGGGTGGTGAAGCAACCACAGGAACACTATGTTTCTCGCTAGGATATGATATGGAATATCCCTGATGAATAAGAAGACTCCATTGTGGCATTCATCTTTATGATTTAGGAAAGGGAGGTTGGAAAGTAGGTAGCATTCATATCCCCCCTCCCAAATTATCATACAGTTGCTGTAGAAGGTACCATCACTGTTTACACGTACTGTTTATTCTTGCAGAGGTTGGGAAGGACTGGTACTAGTGTCGCATGATTCACAGGAGAAAGGAAAGCAAGGTGTTCACTCCAGGTGATTACAGGGGGGAATTAGTGAGAATTGATGAGAGTAGACAAACATTATGCTTGTTCTTAACAATGATTCTTGTCTTACAGGTTTCCCTTCCCCGCTGTTCCGTTCCTTTCCTTCCCTCGCTTGATCACTCGAACACCTTGTATACTTGTTATTAGGGTGTTTGTGAGGTCAGGAGGTGGACCATTATTGCTACATGTGAATCCCGAGGAGTGTGTCCTGACACGGGCCTATCCTCAAGAGCAGCGAGTACAGGATATTCAGGTTAAGAGTCCAATTTTTCAGGCTCTATACTGGATTTCGGTGAGACTGGCTCTGAGACTGTTGGGCCTCATGGCCGCCTGCATCCTGTTGGTAAAGCATGCCAGGTGGCATATGCATGCTCTGCAGTGTAACCTGAAGTTCCAGTGGGCACAGCATCGAGGAAATCTCATGATGTTGTCCAAATCTCAGTAGGAACTGTGAGAGATCTGTAGTCGTGGTTGACGAACCCTGATTGAGTCAATGGCAGACCCCGCCCCCTTCCCCAACCAGAGTGCACAGTCATGACAGATGCGTCACTTCTGGGATGGGGCGGCCATCTGAGGGAGGTGGAGATCAGGGGACACTAGTTCCAAGTGGAGTAGGGCTCCACATCAATTTGCTGGAGCTTTGAGCGATTCAGTTTGCATTTAAGGCATTTGTTCCTTCTGTCAAGGGTAAGTAAGTGCAGGTGTTCACGGACAACACTACCGCCATGTGGTACTGCAACAAGCAGGGGGGGGGATTGTGGACCTTTTGTCGATATGCCTTTTATCTCTGGACATGGCTGGAACAGCAGGGCATAACCCTGGTGGTTCAACACCTGGCAGGTTCTCTGAACACTTCTATTCATTCTAACCCTTGCCCAACAGGGCTCTGCTTTGGGAACTCTCAGGGGTTATCTTTCTGCTCTATCCCCTTTTTTGCGGCTGCCAGACCAACCCTCACTCTTTAGGTCTCTGATTGTAAATAGGTTTTTGATGGGGCTGGCTCACTTGTTTCCACCCACGCTCTTTGTTATGCCACAGTGGGACCTTAATTTGGTCCTCGCTTATCTTATGTGTGCTCCCTTCAAGCCTTTACACAGCTGTGCCATCTGGCTGCTTACCATCAAGTCAGCCTTTCTAGTGGTGATAACATCTGCCCAGAAGGGGAGTGAATTGCAGGCACCATCTTGTACTCTTCCCTACATGATGTCTTTTCCAGACAAAGTGGTGCTTTGCACCTGTGCTTCATTCTTACCAAAGGTGGTGTCCCCATTCCATCTTGGTCAGTCTACACACTGCCCACTTTCTTTGGTCCCCTGCATCCCTTTAAGGAAGAGGAGCGTCTCCACCACTTGGACTCAAAAAGAGCCTTGTCATTCTACCTTGACCGCACAAAAGAGTTCCGGGTGGACAACCAACTCTTTGTGAGGTACGTAGGAGCTAAAAAGGGGTAGGCAGTGCAGAAAAGGACCGTCTCTCGCTGGGTCGTCCTCTGCATTAATATTTGCTATGCCCTGGCTAAGAAGCAGCCCCCTGAGAGATTAAGGGCCCATTCCACCAAGGGAAAGGCTGCGACTACGGCCTTGGCTTGAGACGTCCCAGTCCTGGACATCTGTGAGGCAGCAATGTGGGCATTTTTGTACATGTGTGCGAAGCACTACTGCTTGGATGGTCAGGTCCGCAGGGAGAGGCATTTTGCTTGTTCGGTCCTGCAGGACTTCCTAGTGTAGGGTATTGGTCCACAACACACCGCCAGGATGGTATGGCTTGGGCATCAAATCCAAAGGTAAGGAATCTGCAGCTTGAAGTCTCAGTTTTGTACAACATATGTCTATCAGATAAACATGTTACTTACCAGTTTGCCGTACAAAACCATCTCCTGTGCTTGGATGTAATCACTAATGGCATTTTTGTCATGGCGGGGGGAGAGCATGAACGATTCTAAACTCATCATACATCATACATGACAGCAAGCATCCTGAAGTCATGTATTCAGATGATTCCTTATAGGGCCACCAGTGTCTCTCTGCTTTGCGGACTGATTTCGTTAGGACTAGAGTTACTTCCCTTTTCAGGGCCCTAATTTTGGACACGTTTTCATCAGTTACTTAGTGGCTCTGCTCTTCTGGCATAGAAAAAACAAAAAGTACTGACGTCCGCGCGCCTCGATGGCGCCTATATAGGTGACGTGACATCATAACCGATGCTTCCGGCGCCAAAGATGTCACGCGGAGCTGAATGGTGACACCTGACGGCACGCGCAAGGGGTATTGCTCAAGCAAATGTTTCCTGATCCAGCCTGACACCTGGAAAATTCAAAGGTAAGGGATGTGCAGCTAGATAGAGTCTCTACCAGATAATGCATTATCGAAGATAAGTAACTTGTTCATCAGCACTTATTTTTCCTAAACAGATTTTGATCCAGGGAAGAGAGATAGAAACACAAAAGGGGGAAAGAAGGAAGAAAAGAAAGACTAAAAAATAGTGACCAAGGTAAAGGCAGGGATGAAAACACCTGCAAAAGTGAGATTAAGAGGCAGGAAGGGTCTGGTGGTTGATTAAAGAGCCATAAGTATGGATCAAGACTACGAAGCCTTGGCATCCCGGCCTTCAATAGTGCTGTCCATGCGCGTCTAAGCAAAACTTTGCCCCAGCACTTATTCTTTTACAAGTTTGACACTGATAACAGCTTTGTTTGTGTACCATATTCATTTGGTGTGTGTTTGATTCATTGAGCAAGTACCTTAAGGTCGTTCAGAGTACATTTAGTCGGCCTGTTTGGGATACAGATGTCACATCTGAAAGAGGTGTGGGTACACATGCATTTTATCAATGTATGGATGTCTAGTCTGCTTATGTGTAAAAATGGGCCATGTTTTGATCTCCTGCTGTATGAGTATGAGTTTTGGAATTTTTTGGGTTTCGGGCCAGATTGGCATCCATTGTTGGAGTAGAGACTTGTCTGTATGTGCATTTCTTTAGCTTGGATAATTTTAGATGTATGTGTGCATTTGTAATTCTCTGAATGTTTACCAGATGTCTTACTATGGACAGTAAATCATTAGGAATATTTACTACCATATATGGAAGAATGATATTCTTAGGGAAACAGAATGCCTTTTTCTATAAGAATGTCAGTAGGAGCATGAAGATCATGATAAGCTTAGGAGTCTATTGAGGAATCTGATTAAGAGATGGAAGAGGAATCTCCAGTTTAAACAGTCAGGATCACAAATAGGATGGAAGGGAGTTGTTAAGTTGTTAAGTTCTAGTGGGAGAGTACCAAGTAATATGGCTCTAGTATGTGAAGGTGCTGCGCTTGTTATTGCCTCTGGCTGGTTCTCCCCATTAATATCTGTTTTCTCTGGATAGGTATAAGACTGCAAAATAGTACATACATTATAGAGCATTTATATATTATGCCATAAGAGGCCCTATTACGAGTCAGACGGAACAAAATTAAAGCATGCTTTCATTCGTTAATGTCGTTCTGCCAGACTATTAGTTGTTAGGTTTTTTCACACCCTATTTTTCCTGGTGTGGAAGAACCTGCTTATATTTGTTCAGCTGGTATAATCGGCAGGAAAAATCACTTGGGACTTTGGCTGCAGCTCCTGCAAAGTCTCATTCACATTTGTTTTCTAATGGGGGAAACAT
The DNA here is from genome assembly GCF_964263255.1 of Lissotriton vulgaris. Taxonomy (NCBI): domain Eukaryota; kingdom Metazoa; phylum Chordata; class Amphibia; order Caudata; family Salamandridae; genus Lissotriton; species Lissotriton vulgaris. The sequence continues at coordinate 1,044,777,040 of NC_141685.1, forward strand.
ATAAAACTTCCCCCTGCTAGAAAAATGTTTCCTCCTACCTGTTTTCTCCCGTCACCTCCACTCTCTTTTTCCCTCACCTTACCCAGTCCCTGCAACATACATTTGAGATTAGGTTTTCCAAGTGATTTTACAGCCTGAAATAACAGCCCCACAGGATAATTCCTCATTCCATTGGGTTTACGTCGTAATTGGCTGGTACTGGGCAAATTTACCACAGGGTAACAGTAAATTCACATCAAAATTTGCTGTGTAGTAAATCCGCTCTTGTACCGTGCAACTTGTAATTGGAGATATAGTAGATAAAACTGAAACGCGGTCTCCACTTCCTCCTAACAGATTAGATATTTTAGTGCTCTTCATAAATATAATTATTGTGAACAATAGGGGTTAGGTCCTTTACGTGGTGGGGGCTAGACCCTTCAAAATACGTATTAAGTAATTATGGTGTGGGCACTGTGTGCTGCTTGTTACTTCATAAATATAATGGCATTAATAGCCAATAGTTCCTTTGACCTACCACTAGTCCTCATCCTTCACGTTTGGTATTTATTTATTTATTTATTTATATTCTTGTAGCGCGCCTGAATCAGCCCCGAAGGGGTATCTCCGCGCGTAGCTTCTGTGTGAGTCGAAAGTACTTATTGAGGGGAATGGCAGTGTGAGGAGCAAGGAGAATTAGTCTTGGGTAAATAGGTATGTTTTTAATTTTTTCCTAAAAGACAATAAATTAGAGATGTGTCTCAGTTGTGGAGGGAGGGAGTTCCATAGCAGGGGGCCTTTGAGAGAGGGTGCTCGGCTGCCCTGTCTCGCTCTGGTGACTTTAGGTACATGCATCAACATGGTGTTGCTGGAGCGCAAAGCACGTCCAGGAGAGTAGGGGACAAAAATGTCTTTTAAGTATTTGGGACCGGACCCATAAATGCATTTATGCATTATGCAGCAAAGTTTGAAATTGACCCGTTGTTGCACTGGAAGCCAGTGAAGGTGGGAAAGAAGAGGGCGTGACGGGGTACGGGGGGGGCATTCAAGATGAGTCTTGCAGCGGTGTTCTGCACCACCTGCAGTCTGCATAGTTGTTCTTGATTGGCGGAGATGAGTAGACCATTGCAATAGTCTACCCGCCCGAGTACTAGTGCCTGTACCAGCGTTTTCCTGTGGATGTCTGGCAGGAAGGGGAAAGTCCAAAGTCTGTACTACAGTAGAACTTAAATGCTGCTTGAGTTACGCATTAGTCTTAGTAAAATTTGGACACTGTCCTCTCAAAACTGAATGATGATAATAAATTTACTTCCAAAAGGAGTGCCTTCTCTATGGCTGGTAGATGATATTCAGGGAAACTGCCTGAAAAAAACCCACTAATAGAGACAACTTTAAATTGATATACATCAAACATTTTTTTGATGAACCTTAAACTGCAAAAATAAATTGCAGAGCAGAATGGAGTGGTAAGTAGTTCGAGGATTAAAGTTGATTCCTACTATTCTATTATTCACATTGGAGATCAAGAAGATACAGAATCTAAACCTTTTGCAAGCCCTCTTTACACTTTGGTCCGTGGACTGATGAGTGGTTTAATCGGTCTTTGGAGCATTCTATAACTCTCTATTGCAGTTCCTTTTTATACTCTGTATCTGCTCCTATTATAAACTATAATGTGATTATTTGCAGTAGATGGAATATAGCTGCTATTAAAAAAATTCCTAGCTGACTTGCATTTTTCAAATCTTTGTCATCACACTCAGATCTTAATGCTGCACGAAACCAGGCCAAATAGAGAAATTAGATTCTCCTTATTTTCATTTTGAAGTGTTGGGGACAACCAAGGGGAGTCAAGGTCATCCACCTGGGGGATAGACCATAGAAATAAAGGAATATTTGGCTATTTACTATTAAAGAATATGGAAATTTTCGTATGTCGGGCTTTCTCTTGATTCCTATCATTAGGTAATTTCCCATCTGTTAATTTATGTTACTTCACCCCCCCCCCCATCCATGCTTGTCAACAGTTACTAAATTAGCCCTTCCACGTGTATTTGAGAATTTAACTTCTCTTTCTGGGAACAAGCTAACATTGAAGGTTTCTGACTTCAATGAAACCTTGTTTTTAGACTTTGCTTTGGTATTATGACTTCTGTTTACATTGTAAAATCATTGGGATTTCAATACCAACTTTTCGTAGATATCAAATCTCTTTAGAGATGGAATACAGATCAGGGTAGTGTGTTTTAAAGAAGTCTTCATCTTAATCAAAGTGCATTGTCAGCTGATTCCCCTTCATTGAATACATTCCACTTCCTGAAACGGTTCTCATTAAATTACTTTTTCTTTCGGGATTCATAAACAATGTAGTATTCTTAAAAATTATTTCAACTGATAAAAGTGATCTCCACCGAACAAAATCCATGTTCTCCTGCTTCTCTATCTAAGGTAGCTCTGACTAGGAATTTGGGATGGGCATGGTCCATTAAGGCGAACATGTAATTGACTGATTTCTTCTTGGGCACAGATCCACCGTTATAGGAGACTATGGGGCTTTCCAAGGACCAATTTAAGAGTATGTGGAAAGCCATATACTCTATTCAAAATGTTTTAACATCAGATCCATCCAGGCTGGATCCTATTAATTATATCCATCATAGGGACATAGGATGGTTCACAGTGAGTTCATGAGTTTAAGGTCTAGTCTGTAACAAGAGGTTGGATTCTTATTTACCAGAGTTTTTTTCGGGTATTGAGGAGAGAAAAATCTATACTAATATAATAAAGAGAGAGCCCAAACCTTTGAGGCGGGTAATCTCAGGATTCACAGCACCAATCACAACACCCAATACAGCGTTGGAAAGGGCAGTTGCAGCAGAAGGACATAGGCTATGCAGACGCCCACCATATACATTTAAAAGGTAAAAGAACTGTGCCAGCAAAGTAGTCCCTTGTGGGAGTGTCTGCGTTTTGCTGTAGGCGTGTGCTGGGGGCGTGACAAACGCTGGGCGCGTGTGGTACATTCCGCCCTTCATGCCATGTCTCATATCGTGTGCTAATCCCACTCTGCTCCCTTTATATACTCCTGCACCCCATAATCATAACCCACCCTTACTCCTTAAAATACCCCAACACCCTTAAACACTAACCCATCTTAACGCTATAAATACACCCTGTACCCCAAAACCCAAACCTATCCCTAAACCCTAAAAATAACCCTGTACCCCAAAACCCAAACCTAGCCCTAACCATATAAATACCCCTGTATCTCAAAACCCAAACCTACCACTGAACCCTAAAAATACCCCTGTACTCCAAAACCCAAACCTAGCCCTGAACCCTAAAAATACCACTGTACCCCAAAACCCAAACCTACCCCTGAACCCTAAAAATAACCCTGTACTCCAAAACCCAAACCTACCCCTGAACCCTAAAAATACCCCTGTACCCCAAAACCCAAACCTAGCCCTGGACCCTTAAAATACCCCTGTACCCCAAAACCCAAAACTACCCCTGAACCCTAAAACTACCCCTATACCCCAAAATCCAAACCTAGCCCTGAACCCTAAAAATACCCCTGTACCCCAAAACCCATACCTATCCCTAAACCCTAAAACTACCCCTGTACCCCATAACCCAAAACTATATCTGAACCTTTAAAATACCCAAACACCCCAAAACATATACCCCTATACCCATACTTACCTTATCCAACCATTAAAAAAACATGCTTTTACCATTCACGCATTTACAACGAATTTCGTTGTAAATGTATGCGTGGTAAACGCATATAAAATGTAATGCCATGCGTTATAATGGCATTGCGGAGTCATGGTACTTTCGTGATGAAATTATGCGGAGTGATGGTATGCAGAAAGAAAGTTGCGGAATAATGGGTGTTTACCCTCCCCTGATAAGTACATTGGTGGCACGGCGGCCCACATCTCCAGCAACACAATCATATTTTTTCACCACCCATTTTAAAAATGCACAGGTCTCTCTCATTGATGGCCAGCACCGACATACACTTTTAGACACACCTTCCGCCACAAGTTCTAGAATTGCACACTTTAGAGCTGGGGAGCGACGTTCGAATCTCGGCATCAGCTCAACATCCTGTGATTCCAGGCAAATCGCTTTGTCTCCACGTGCCTACCACAAATGAATGTGTTCTTCTGTAATGTAAATTTTGCTCATGCCATGTTGACGAGTTTGCGCTATATAATATTGCAAGGAAAAATAAAGTAGGGAAACTCGAGTTCACACACTACTCAACGCGCACTCTTAAGTGCATCAGCAGTGCACTTTGAATCGGAGCGTTTCACAGGCCTGTCACAGATAAGAAATGCTATCAAATGAAATCCTACAAAACAATATACTACTGGCCGGCAGCAATTCATACCTGGACAACGTCGGGACGGGCTGCTAGTTCATATATAAAAATGTTGTCAGAGGATAAAACAAATACACCCACAAAGGTCCATTATGTCAAAGGTTATTCTGAGTGGAGAAGCAGGAGAATTCTGACAGTTGGCATCCAAAGGAGAAGGTACACAAGTAAAGGAACACATACGGAGTATTTCTGAATAAACCTGGATTGAGTATATTAAGAACCTATTTAAAACCCTGAATAGTCCATTTCCTGACTGCATTCAACCTAGAAGTTTTGAAGACCTAGTCAAGTTTAAAAATGTCGTACTGGGATAAAAGGGAGAGTGCATATGAACAACCTAGGCAACTAATATTTAAAACACAATAACAATAGAAATGAACAATTGGCTACAGCTGGCTACAAAACATGGTATTTTATTAAGTAATTAAAAAAATTGATAGATCAGTGACATAACACAATAATCAGGTTAAAATTTCACAGAACACATTATTGTAAAAAACATTATACAAAAGTTAATGAAAACACAAGTTAAAAATTATCTCTCTTGTTTGATTCCTATTAGTCAAGTGTTGCAGGAGCTGATTAATTAGAAGTTAAAGAGTTGATTCCCGCCAACCGGAGCCCTTTGTACGTACCATTTCCCGCGTTCGTATCGCCAGACAGAACAACCCGCCGCCGGACATAGAGAGCCCTGCCGATCATCCTCAGGCAGGGAGATCTTTTAATACTACTCTCTCGTGCCCGATATCCGAGAACCTTAAAACACCATCCATACCTTTGGAATAGAAGACTCCATTATCTTGGGAAGCTATCCAAAGCAGCTCTTCGTTATCAGATCATATCACAGATCGTAACCTGGGCCCAAGAGATTGTACAACAAATCAAAAAAATAATACTAGCACCTGCTTCAAAAAACCAATAGATATCCAGAGATACCTTGGAAGGAACCAACTTTTGATATCAATCAGCGCTATTACATACAAAGGGCTCCGGTTGGCGGGAATCAACTCTTTAACTTCTAATTAATCAGCTCCTGCAACACTTGACTAATAGGAATCAAACAAGAGGCTGAAACTGTATCTGATTATTTTCACAAAAACTCATATTAAATTTGCGTGGCTGCTCCAGGAAGAAGGCGCTGGCCGCCGAAACGCGCGTAGAGACTCATTGTGCCACCTATCTACTAGAGATAATTTTTAACTTGTGTTTTCATTAACTTTTGTATAATGTTTTTTACAATAATGTGTTCTGTGAAATTTTAACCTGATTATTGTGTTATGTCACTGATCTGTCAATTTTTTTTAATTACTTAATAAAATACCATGTTTTGTAGCCAGCTGTAGCCAATTGTTCATTTCTATTGTTATTGTGTTTTAAATATTAGTTGTCTAGGTTGTTGTTTTTCAAATGTATTACTTTCCCTGACCTAGGAACTATAAGATCCATGTATTCAGGGGGTCCTTGTTAAATATACGTAAAAGGGAGAGTGCTCCTGGCTTGTGCGGTATTTACAGCCAGATATTAAAATTTGATCAGAAATGGTGGGATTTCTTTAAGCTGAAGGAATTTTGTAGGTGTAGATCTCTTGCCTTCTCGGAGTCAGTTATTTGGTGGTAACCATTATACCTATTTTGAAAAAGGGACCACATGATTCTCCAGAATTGTTAATGCTAATTTTACTTTTCAGTGCTAATACAATTTTTTTTAAATATCTGATCTTGAGTCGCCTGCATGGGAAAGTGTGACATAGTTCCTGTGGTGCAGGTAGGTTTTAGGAAAAATTACTCCTTTTATGATCAAGTATTTGTCATGTCTCACCTGTTTGACAAATCTTGCAAAATCTTGCATGAGAGGCTATTTTCTACCTTTATGAATCTGTCTAACACAATTCATAAAGCAACGCAGCATATACTTTGGGAGGATTTGCAAAGACTTGGGATTCACATGGCATTTTATTTGCCATCAAAAGTTCCATAAAAATACCTGACTGACAATAAAGTTAGAACATGATTCATTTATGCGCTCTTTAACGGTTGACAATGCCTTACATCAGGGATGGGTCTCCGCTGCTGCACTTTTCTGAGCAACTTCATGCATTTCTTAATCAGAGTGATGGCCTCCCCATAAAAACGAGACACCTTGATACAAGCCCAGTTACATATACCCATGATGTGTATTTAGGTGATTTAATTCTTGCTGGCCTTGAAGACCAAGTATAGTGATTACCTACACATAGTGATTACCTACCCAACAGAGAATAATCAACTCATAGTAAATACTCCTAAAATGGAAAAATGTGTCTTTGGTGATGGTAAATGCACAAAAAAACAACAAATTGACACAGAAGGGCCTTCACTCCAAGGGAAATTCCTCCAGGTGTCTTGAATGCCCACAGGCCTTGGAAGGTTTCTGAATGGTGCACAGGCACAGACGATACAGCAGACTGTAAGGAAGGTGAAGTTGAGCACCAACAAAGTCCAGAGTGCCCAGACGGTAGAAGGTGAAATGGTGTCTGGATTGAATCGTGTCCCATGACGAATCTAGGGACCCACCAACAGGTAAGCCCTTAAGTACTCTAAGGAAAGGGTTGGGACGATTCAGGGGACCCTTCCAGGAGAGGGTCTGGACAGTGGGGAGGTTACTCCCATATCCTTTGTCCAGTTTCTCGCCAGAGAGGGAGCCAATAGCTCCCAGAGCTGTTTTGAACTGGACTATGCAAGGAGGTACCACATGTGCTCCTCATGGAGACTGATTGGCGCTGGCAAGCGCACCCACCGGACCCAATACAGTAAATCCTGTCTCACACCCCCCTGTGACAGCATACCTATTGTTCTGCCTTCCCCTGTTTGAGCTTGGCTCAGTAGCAAGAGGGCAGAATTGTGCTTCTGGTCAGCAGCAGCCATGTTGTGCTGTACGGTTCTAGAAGACTGGTACCGTGAGCATGGAGAGCTTACCGGAGGGCTCTTCCAGTGCATGGAATCATATGATCCCACCATGAGTGATGCAAAATATGATAGGATACATTGCAGCCGATTTCGAGATGGTCATTGCGTAATTACGCTGTGCCCCTCTAAATGTTATATGATTGCTTCACTTACAACTAGGGAGAATGGACTCCGTAGACGGTAGGGGTGTCCTGCTCATGCAGGGGCACCCTCACACTTAGAACCAAGCACCCTGCCCTCAGGATTACAAAGGCCTGCTATAGGCGTGAACTATAGGTTTTAGGTGCAGTGGCCCTAGATATAGGAAACCTATATCTTTCGAAAGTGGTGCTAGCACCAGCTTACACAGGCTGTAACTGTAGGCCTGTAGTTACAGTTTGAATGGTCTCCGATGGGTGGCATAATACATGCTTCAGCCCATGGGGTACCTCTGGGGGACCTATGCCCTGGGTACCTAGGTGCCATATACTAGGGACTGATAAGGGTACCCCAGTATCCAATCTGAAATGTACCTAAGTACTGAACATAATAATTTAAGGGAGAAAAGCAGAGAGACTGGGGTCCTGATTAGCAGGATCCCAGTCAGACTAGTCAAAAACAGCTTAGCACCAGGCTAAAAGTCCGGGTAACCATAAAAGCAGATCCTACTTTTCTACAGAAGGGGACAACTATCAGAAGTCTAACTTTTTATAAGTAGTTGGGCTATCACATATGTGAGACTGTCCTCCAATGCAAACATGAAGGCCCGGACTGGGAACAAATATTTGTTGAGACGTCAAGGAAGGAATGTTGTGCTGTTCCTCAGGGAGAATAAGTAAAAAGTCACACGAAAGCTGGAGCCCACTGTCTCACAAAGACCTACAGATGGAAAACCATTTGTTGGATTTTAATGCCCTCACACACCCTTTCAGGTGTCATGCTCCATCATCTGGGCTGCTCCTCGTTGGGTCGGTGGTGCAATACCCAACGGGCCCACCTCAAAGAGGGGCACTTTATCAGAGATCTTTTATCCAACAGCCTTATTGTGAAGTGCGGGTGTGGGGCCAAGAGAGTGTAGACGTGGTGGTGAATGTAAAATGGGGCTGGGAGTACCTGGAATAGTCTTTATTCTGAGGGTCTTCTGTCTCAATTAAAAGCAATGAAACCGACACTTATTGGAGTATAATGTCTCCTATTTATGTGTCAGTTAGTGAAAACTAGTGGTAACGGTCAACATGTTTCTCGCGTATGTGTCAGTTGACTCGAGATTCTTCAGGACCATATGAAAGGGAACTATCTACACTAAACAAATTGTTTATATGTCAATCGGTTCATCAGTAACACAATTAAGTCAAATCTAATGTGTCAATGTGCCTGTGATGAGCTGGATCTACCTATTAGTGTCAAGATTCCAGGCATCAACAGTACCCGGTGGTCAACATATCAGACTTTCACTCCCATGTATGTGTGGTGTAGAAGCCTTGTCTGGCGCTTTGAGACCTACCCACACCGCCAAATATTTGTTACAATTACTTAAATTTTCTATTTGAATCTACAATTTGAAATACTTGCCACCATTATTGTCAAGAGATTTAATAAAATTTGCCTCATGAGCAAGGTTTTGTATATGTGACCACACTGCATTCTGTCACTTATTAAAGATGTATTGATAAAGATGTTTTTCTGCTAGTGTTGTTGCATTTTTGTTATCCTATGTAAGGTAAATAGTAACATTTTAAAATGGCAAAACTGTTATTTCAGTTTTATTATTACAACTAAACAAAGTCTTGTGTATCCAAAATGACAAACTACTAAATGGAATTTCCCATTTCCATCAAAGGCACTTCATTTGTATATGATCTGGCACACTATAAATCACCCAACATTTGTATGGCGCTTACTAGTCCTATGTGTGGCTTTGAAGTCTTTACCCAGGTTGTGACTTTTTGTTTTGGGCGGCCTCGGTGGCAAGTGCTTTTATTTTGTACATGATGACCGCCATAGTGCGGTTATGTTATGGGACTCAGTGCCTGGCGTGTAATGGATGAGGATTTTTGTGAGTTAGACATGCAAATTATAATTGTAATAAGGACTAGAACCTACAGGCAGTGCACGTGCACCAAATTAGAGGGGGATTAGCCCAGTAATCCAAATGACAACGTGTCCCACGCAGATATCCTAATGAGGAGGCAAGAATGGGAAGTGGTAGCATGAGCTGTAACAATGCACCATTTTATTATATTATTATTATCATGATTTTGAATCAGGGAATATTGCCTACTGCTGAACAAATACACTGATAAAGGAGGAAAGAAGTGAAAGAGCAATCAAGTCCGGCGACCCGAGCAGAAACTCTACAACTTTTAAAAGGCTAAGATTCCTGCTAGGCAGATGGAAGCCAACATTCTGATCAGGAGTTCATCTTCCAAGCCTTACTCTAGCTTCCAAAGCTGGACAGGCACCAGTTGGGCAAGCCATAGTTGATTTGTGGCTCCAACCCTAGCCAAAATGGCACTGTGCACATGCCAGGGTGAAAGACAAAGTGCTTTGTATGCCCTGAAAGGAAGCACAAGAGCTCATCAGCTTGCCTTGTAAAACCTGATGTAATTAACCCTGCATGCAAGCCCAATACCATCCCCGCTTCCCTGGCGGTGAGCAGCTTGCCTTCTTAGCAACCATATGTGTGGCAGATGCTCAGAGCACTTTTCTGAGCAGGTGCTATATTGCTTATACACAACCAGCAATGCTTTTTTGTCAAATACAAACACCCAAAGCAAGAGTTTGTTTTTGATAAACAAGAAAACAGTGGCCATGACTTGCATGCAGGGAGTCTTCCCCCTTATGGCCATTGTGGTCCGTGGCAGGGAAATCCCATGCCTGGGACTTCAAACCCAAACCAACAGGAATAACGAATGATGGTCACCATTTCCTAACTAAGGCGGGCGACCTACAGGGACACATGATGGTCCTGTGGAAGATGTGCCCACAGGTCAGAGGTTTCTGACGGGAGAGCCAAATGAAACTCCACTGTCAGAAGCCCAGTAGCTACTCTACCTCCAAACAGAGAGGGTGAAGAACGAGTTTGGCAGGGTGGATAAAACGCTATTTTATGGTGGTTCACAAACCAGGACTAAAACAGGTTTCTCTCATGACATGAATATATATGGTGACCTTATGCTTGAACACCCACCTTCATCCGTGTTGCGGGTGCAAGTGATTAAATTCTGTCAGCTAACAAGTTGCGGAAGCAATCATAGTAATGTACATGGTCAGCAGAGCAAAGAAACCATATATTCCTATCTCAAACATGTAGATTTATTTTAATGTATTCATTCAGTCATAGATTTATAGTTCTCCCCATTCTCCGCTCTGAAGATGTGAAGGCTGAATGTCTGTGTAGTCAGTCCGACAACTGTTTTGTAAAGTTACTATTCTGCTGGCCAGTAATTCCTCTGACACAGCACATTTATGTAACCCAGCCTCTTGTCCCCAGAAGAGAGAGCACTTCCAATTCTCAGGCTCGAGACAGCTGTATCGTAGGTGAGAAATATAGGGGTCTATTCACAAACTGCACTTTGTAGTAAGTTTCGTAGTACTACAGTAATCACATACCACACAATGCTGTTCACAAAACTATGTAGGGACAGCTCTGCATCTTCTATCTTTTCTATGCAGAGGTCTACATTTAGGTATATGTCGTAGTAGTGAATGTGGGAGGGAGCTGCAGCAATGGCTGGAAAATGTGGAATACTTACTCTTAAATGGGAGAGAAATAGGGGAGTAAGAGGGATTTAGTGCGAGATCTGAAATTCAAATTCCAATTCACAAAAGAGGAGGCCCATTGCTATTCGCAGACTGCACTTCTAAAATTACTAGAGCCAATCAAGCATTTGCAATGCAATAGGTCTCGTATTAGGAAAGTTTGATCTATTGGTATTGTAAATGACAAATTTTTTATTTAGGTTTTGTTTTTGAAAATAGCGAAATTAATAGCTTTGTCATTTACCATGCCAATAGTTATAACTTTCGCAAATGGGAAGCCTATAGCATTTGTAATGCAATATGTGTTGTATTTACGTGACTTACATGTATTGATATTACAAATAACAATGGTTTTTAATTTTTTTTAATAATTAATACTTAAATAAAAGTTATTGTAATTTATAATGGCAATAGCTTAAACTTTTGTAAATAACATTTGTGAAGATTATGTTCAGTGTATTTTATTGTGATGAAAATCTAAGAACATAGGTTAAATATTAATATCTTTTTGTTACATTTGTAATAAAGCTTGAAACATTGAGATAACATATTTGAACCAGTTGTTGTTGAATGGTTGCACAGATTGATGCTGTGGTGGAGTTCAGTGATGTTGTGGTGCCACAGAGTGATGCTGTGGTGGTGCTGAGTGATGCTGTATGCTATGCTATGTTTTGTTTTGCTATCTTATGTTTTGTTTTGTTATGCTATGCTATGCTGTTTTGGTATGCTATGCTATGTTTTGTTATGCTATGCTGTGCTATGTTTTGCTATGCTATGCTATGTTATGCTATGCTATGTTTTGTTATGCTATGCTATGCTTTGTTATGCTATGCTATGTTTTGCTCTGCTATGCTTTGTTATGCTATGCTATGTTTTGTTGTGTTTTATTATGCTATGCTTTGTTTTGCTATGCTATGTTTTGTTATGCTATGCTATGTTTTGTTATGCTATGCTATGTTTTGTTGTGTTGGTATGCTATGCTGTGTTTTGCTATGCTATTATGTTTTGTTATGTTTTGTTCAGCCATGCTATGTTTTGTTAAGCTATGCTGTTTTGTTGTGTTTTGTTATGCTATGTTTTGTTATGTTATGCTATGTTTTGTTATGCTATGCTATTTTTTGTTTTGCTATCCGAAGCTTTGTTTTGTTATGCTATGCTATGTTTAGTTTTGCTATCCTATACTTTGTTTTGTTACGCTATGCTATGTTTTGTTGTGTTTTGTTATGCTATGCTATGTTTTGTTGTGTTTTGCTAGGCTATGCTTTGTTATGCTATGCTATGTTTTGTTATGCTATGCTATGTTTTGCTCTGCTATGCTTTGTTCTGCTATGCTTTGTTATGCTATGTTTTGTTATGCTATGCTATGCTTTGTTGTGTTTTATTATGCTATGCTTTGTTTTGCCATGCTATGTTTTGTTATGCTATGCTATGTATTGCGGTGTTTGGTATGCTATGCTGTGTTTTGCTATGCTATTATTGTTTTGATATGTTTTGTTAAGCCATGCTATGTTTTGTTGTGTTTTGTTATGCTCTGCTATGTTTTGTTGTGTTTTGCTAGGCTATGCTTTGTTATGAGATGTTTTGTTATGCTATGCTTTGTTATGCTATGCTTTGTTTTGGTATGCTATGTTTTGTTATGCTATGCTTTGTTATGCTATGTTTTGTTATGCTATGTTTTGTTATGCTATGCTAAGCTTTGTTTTGTTATGCTATGCTATGTTGTGTTTTGTTATGCTATGCTATGCTTTGTTGTGTTTTGTTATGCTATGCTATGTTTTGTTATGTATGCTATGGTTTGTTGTGTTTTGCTATGTTTTGTTTTCCTATGTTTTCTTATGCTATGTTTTGTTATGCTATGCTTTGTTATGCTATGCTTTGTTGTGTTTTGCTATGTTTTGTTTTGCAATGCTATGCTTTGTTATACTATTCTATGTTTTGTTTTGCTATGCTTTGTTTTGTTATGCTATGTTTTGTTATGCTATGGTATGTTTTGTTGTGTTTTGTTATGCTATGCTTTGTTATGCTATGCTATGTTTTCCTATCCTATGCTTTGTTTTGTTATTCTATGTTTTGTTATGCTATGCTGGTGAGGGTGAGTGAGGGTGAGTGAGGGTGGGTGGGTGAGGGTGGGTGAGTGAGTGAGGGTGAGTGAGTGAGTGAGGGTGGGTGAGTGAGTGAGGGTGGGTGAGTGAGTGAGGGTGGGTGGGTGAGTGAGGATGAGTGTGTTAGAGCGAGGGTGAGGGTGAGAGGGTGAGAGGGTTGTGAGGTTGTGTATCCTATGCTTTTTTTGTTATGCCATGCTATGTTTTGTTATGCTATGCTGATGAGGGTGTATGAGGGTGTGTGAGGGTGAGGGCGAGGGTGTGATGGTGTGTGAGGGTGAGAGGGTTGGGAGGGTGAGGGGGTGTGAGGGTGAGGGTGTGAGGGTGAGTGAGGGTGTGTGAGGGTGAGGGTGTGTGCTGTGAGGGGGTGTGAGGGTGAGGGTGAGTGAGGGTGTGTGAGGGTGAGGGTGTGTGCGGGTGAGGGTGTGTGAGGGTGAGGGGGGGTGAGGGTGTGATGCTAAGGGTGTGTGAGGGTGTGAGAGGGGGTGTGAGAGTGAGGGTGTGAGGATGTGAGGGTGTGTGATGGTGAGGAGGTGTGAGGGTGAGTGAGGGGGGGTGAGGGTGTGTTAGGGTGGGTGAGGGTGTGTGAGGGTGAGAGGGTGTGAGGATGTGAGAGGGTGTGAGAATGTGTGAGGGTGAGAGGGTGAGTGAGGGTGAGTGAGGATGGGTGAGGGTGCGTGAGGGTGTGTGAGGGTGAGGGTGTGTGAGGGGTGAAGGTGAGTGTGGGTGTGAGGGTGAGTGAGGGTTTGTGAGGGTGAAAGGGTGTGTGAGGTGAGAGGGTGGGTGAGGGGGTGTGATGGTGAGTGAGGGTGTGTGAGGGGGTGTGATGGTGAGTGAGGGTGTGAGGGGTGAGGGTTGTGAGGGTGGTGCGGGTGTGAGGGTGTGTGAGGATGAGGGGTTGAGGGTGTGAGGGTGAGGGGGTGTGAAGGTGGGTGAGGGGCTGTGAAGGTGCGTGAGGGGCTGTGAAGGTGAGTGAGGGTGTGAGGGTGGGTGAGGGTGAGGGTGTGAGTGAGGGTGTGAGGATGTGAGGGTGTGTGATGGTGAGGGTGGGTGAGGGTGAGTGAGGGTGGGTGAGGGTTCGAGGGTGGGTGAGGGTGTGAGAGGGTGAGAGGGTGTGAGGATGTGTGAGGGTGAGTGAGGGTGGGTGAGGGGGTGAGTTAAGGTGTGTGGGGGTGAGTGAGGGTGTGTGAGGGTGTGAGGGTGTGTGAGGGGTGAAGGTGAGTGAGGGTGTGTGAGGGGTGAAGGTGAGTGAGGGTGAGTGAGGGTGTGTGAGGGGGTGAGAGGGTTTGAGGGTGTGTGAGGGTGAGGAGGTGTGAAGGTACCAAGTAAATAGTGCAGGGCAGACATCGTAAGAGAGAGAAACACAAATGTTAAGATAACAGTGCTCGAAGGGGTTGTGAGAAGGTGCATGCTGAAGTCAGACAATGAATCCTATACATGGAACCCATTTTCTAGAAACCACAGATGCGGCCTTTGCTGTGTTAGAGGGGGCACGGGTTCCTGCTAAGCCTGACGTCCTTGTGAAGACTTAACCCAACATGAAAAAATGGTTAAAACGGTGCACCCATAAACAAATTTATAGAGCGAGTCTAAATTAAGTTATTATCAGATTGATGTGTGAGACTACTGCAAGAATGTCTAACACAATATAGTATGTAGAGAGATGGTCTCAATTGAATTTAAAGATGAACCGGCCTACCCTTTAAAATCTCGTTTAAAAAAAATGCTTGTGGCTAAAGTAAAATATTTCGTTTGCGCATTTATTTGCCGAATGCTTATTTCTGTATTTATGAGGTTCAAATCACTTTAAATTGCTTAGGCGAAGTCCTCAGTGACTCGGGTGTGTGGGTGTTGGGGGTGGGCCCAGATTCTAATAACGACTCAATGGGGATTTCCAGTAATAATTAAGTGGGGGTCACGAGAAGTCAAACAGGAAGAACCGCTGCATAAAGCGATCGCTCTTAGCCGTGCATTCACGGTGTGGGATCTCGAAAAAGAACAATGTACTTGGTTTATTGTGTGCTCTCCTGCCATCTAGTGTTTCTCTAGCAATGCAACTTATTTCCTTGGGGTCTTTGTTGCTTTGAACGTGCAGTAAGAAGACCTCTGAGCACGCCACCAGACAACTACAAGAAAAGGGACGCAGACACCCCCCAACATTATTTCCGTATTCCACTAACGCAGCGGCTGGTAGAAATGAATAGAAGGTGAAGCAAAGTCAGTCTTTAAACCGTCTGAGGGGTTTCTCTGCTAGCTTGCACATCGGAGAAATGTCTTATGAATAATATGGCCAACAACAAGCACACGGCATTGGTGTGGGGGGGGAAGGGTGGCGCGGGGAGCAGCAGCCTTCGATGTGCGAGCGAGTGGGAGGGAACGACCATATGGGGTGTGCATGAGAAGTGAGGCCAAGCGCGTGCTGGGGAAGTGTCACGCTTGAGTACCTTATCACAAACACAGCGGTGTACTTCAAGAGGAGTTCAGCTTGCCTGATGCACGACTTCACTGTAACTACTCGTACAACAAAGGAGGGCGGCAGGGAGTGCGCGATGTGATGTTGCCTCCTCTGTTGTTCAGCTTGAATGAGCGCTGTGTGCATTACAATGAGAAACTAGGTAGGTCATAAACATGGGGGGCTGCAGTGTGGCAAGGAGGAGGACGGGTGCGAGGCGGGCAGAAAGGACGGCCGTGGGAGGTGGGAGGAGAAGTATGGAGAGTGGTGCAGGTGGGGGGCGTGGAGCAAACCCTTTGAAGAGCGTTTGGCTGCCAGGGGGGCGGAGAAGCAGATTGCCTTCAAGGCAGGAAGCAGGCAGAAGGCTCGGGCAAGCTCGTGCATGAGAGCACATGCACTCGTCAAAATCCGGATCGTAAAAAGTCAGCTTTGTGGATGGGCGGCAATAGGTCTCTCTACGAGACCTAAAAAAGGGCATAGCAGTCATAAATATACTCCAGGCCGGTCCTGGCGTAAGTTCTGCACCACAGCATGGTCACTCACGGGTGCAGAAACACACTCCCATAGAATATAGTATTAGGTGCAATAATAGATTTACAAGTGAATTAAGCTACATGTGTGAATTTGCCTTTGTGAATAGGCTGGCCTGGAGTTCTAATACTGAAAGTGTCATTGTCTTTCATGGATGAATGCCGAGACTCAAGCCCTCATTCCAAGAAGGCTGTTAACAAGGGGTGGTATTAAGAGGTCTAGTGTTACTGATTCCGACAGTATCCCCCCCACCCAGTTACCCGCCATCACTATCTTTTGGCCCAGAATGAGGAATAACACACAGGGCATGGAATTACTGGTCCGTTTACCACATTTAATGCGATTCCAGACCCTTCTCAGCGTGGTTTGTTTTATCAGGTGAAAGTCAGCTTCCTATAAAGCTTATACTAGTGCTAGTAGTAATTCAGCAAAACATGTAGAATTACCACTCAACACATCTCAGATTGGGGACCTAAGTTTCTTCTCATCAATTGTAATCCTTTTGTTTTTAATCTCCAAGGATGCATGCTTGACTTCTTCAATTGAGAAGGACTCCTCAGCTGCTCAGGGCTTGTATCCCCTTATCTCAGCATTATATATTCCACTAGTGTCTGAAAGAGGATCAACTGTAATCTTTCTGTAGGGCTCTTCGGTATGAATGAGCAGTGTACATGTCAAGATTGCAGAGTGTTGGTGGTTCCTTTGAGAGAGCTTTTTTCACCGTTCATGGACAAACTATTGCCAACTATGGATCACAATTGCTTTACCTTATTTTTAACCACATGTTTGATGAGGGAGATACAATTCTGCCTAGCTTTCCAATATAGTTTACCCTGCGATGTAAAAGGCTTTGTTCTGGTAGGTAGGAATGGCATGGGGCCACTTCTCCTTCCTTTGGTCCTCTTCTGAGAGGCTTGAGTGGAAAAGGAAAGTGAACAGAACCATTTAGAACCGTGCCACCGTTTCCCATGAGGTTGGATACCCAACATATAGGTGAAAAGAGCCAAGCTTGCCCTAACCCAAAAAATGCTCATTTTTAAAATTCACTTGTTTCCAAAAGGGAAGAAGGGAGCCTCCTACTGGAAGATCTGAAAGAGTCTGGATTTGCCTTTTCCCTTCGAGGTGCAGAGTGCTTAACTTACAAAAAGGATGTGTTCCGATACTCCATTACAGCTACCAAACTGCCAGTCTTACTTTGGGCTACCCGGGTATATTGTCTACAAGTGAGACTGCTGATCAAAGAAAGTGTTCTTCCATGGCTTCTTCTGAGGCTACCAAGAGCTGATTTTGACTAACCGCATTAGGAACTTGTCTGCTGCTTTTTAACCTGTTCTGGTGCTGAAGTGTGTCCTTTCAAAATATTCCCTTGATTGTGGAGGAGTGATTACTGCAGTGGGCAATGGGAACATTTTGCCATCTCTGAAGCCAACACTGCCTGATGGATTTCGGCCCTTTACCTGCTAAGATTTTGCTCGAGATAATCACCAATTGGTGCTGGACAACCTGGATTTGTAGAAGGAGCTCACCAAATATTTATCCCTTGAGAGAAAGTTCTCTGCAAGCTTTCCTGGGCAAAGAAAATAAACTACAACTAGAGTGAGAAAACAAGTGAAAAAAGGATGTTTTAATTTTACAACACAGAAGTTCTGCAAGGGAATCGTCCAAAACATACATGCTACTTTTGAGGGGTTATTTAGACTTCCACGGCAGTCTGGCAATCACTGTAGCTGACGCATGGATGGCACACGATGTTTAGAGATACGGCCTGTCAGTGGGTATTGATTTGTCAAAAAGAGTCCTGTTGACGTGACGTGCCTGTTTCTTGGACACTGGTGGGTATGTGTTTTTATTTCAGAAACAACACCCCCAAAGTTTGTTTTATTTTCTAAAATAGAAAACATCAGTGGCCTTGATGTGGAGGGCGCTCCTGAGTAGGAAAAAGAGGCCCATCCTAGGTAGGGTGGCCCTTATGCACACTGTTTCACAGCTACATTGCAGAGGGGCCACCAGGTCATAACTTGGTGATGGTGAACCCACTTAGACAAACCCTAAATGAGCCCCCTTAGGGTGAAAGATTTTCCATGGGAGGGATTTGGGATTGAGGAACATTCCAGAACTCAAGAGTCCTATTAACCAGGAATTGTGACAATTCTACTACAAAAAAGATTTTAATGTAGGACTCTTTCATGGAAGGTTGCATCCACAGTTATTGATTTAGTGGACTTACCAAAATAGCTATTCTGATCTACACCACTTTCAATTCATATTGAGTACTTTTATCAATTTTATCCTGTGTTGCATCACGTTGGGATGACAGGTCCTTTGGATGGCTCTGGAGAGCCGTGCTTTTCTGCTCTACACCTTTTTTCATGTTCTTTTGGTGGCTATTCTCTTAGCTCGCATGCACAACAATCATCGAAGCCCACTCCACGTTCTTTCTGTAACTGACCATGAGACTCCAGAGCACACCTCTTTTAGAGTGGTTAGCACCTTCTTTGCCTATTTTATGTTAGACTGATGGTGGTGAGTGTAATTCTATTGAAGGGGTGGGTGTTTTTACCGCTACGCTTCTGGGAGATACATGGACTGTTTTCCCTCATGAAGGTTTATTTAGACTCTTCTAACCAGAGTCCTTTCCCATCGTTATGTCAGGAACATGCATTGTAATTTGGTTGTGACTGAGTGTTAGGTGTAGCAGCATGTAGAACTGAGTGCCTGGTAGAGTCCACTGAACTCCACATGCAGGTCCCTTCACAACTGTGTCTGGCTTTGTGTAAAGGATGCACACGTCTCTCCTTTCATGGGATCTAGCTTATTGTTATCATTTCCCTGATCCCTATGCATTTGTTCCTGTGGGTGAGGCAGTTTGCACACTATGCATTTGAATTAGTTGCAGCGCTATTGTCAGAGTTTTACCAGCCTGTGCCAACATTCCTGCTGGAAATTTAATCTCTAAAGACTCTTGTCCCCATCAGGAGCTGATCCACACATTTCCTTGGTCAGTTTGGATGGGCCATAAAGAAGCACATTATTACATTTTGTATATTCTTTGGAGTTTTTCTGTGATGGTGTATTTTACTCCGAGCATTAACTCATAGGAGTTTTCAGCAAGTGTAGTTCATAGAATGTATTGTTGTCTTTGTATTACCCTGTTGTCTCTTTTGTTATTAATTAGTACATTGCTCTAACACATTTTTAATCTTACAATGCATCTTTTAGTAAAGGTGATTTTTACATTCTGTGTTTGAAAATACCACTTTTAGGAAGTAGGTATTTTCTTGCTCAGTCATCCTGTGTGCCTCTGCTGGAATGTGGATTGCCTGTCTGGGTTTTGGACGCCAGATGGCTAGGAAGCAAGGGTGGCTCCCGATAGTCTAGGTAGGTCAGGAAAGGCCTGAATAGACATGTGCTGCGTTGGCGTAAGAGGTAAGAGATTTCCTTGCACCTCAAAGGGCCTGGTCTGCCTCTGACAATGCCGTCTCCACCCCCTGCTGGGAAATCACACCAGAGAATGCAGAACTGGTTCTGGCTGGGCACAGACACCCTCTGCCTAGAGGATTAAAGGATTTTTGGATACAAATACTGGGGCCCAGACCCCTGGACTTTAGAACTCTTTTGGATCAAGAAGACTGCCAAGAAGAAGAGCTGGAGAAGCTGTGAGGAGGGACTACCACTTTGCTGTGTTGGACTACAGTGGCTGCTTCTGTCTTGGGCAGTGAAAGGACTGGACTTAACTTTCTGCAATCTACTTTTGTGAGTTTCTCCACAGGCTTGAGGTAGAGAAGTCTCAGGAACAGCAAAGACTTGAAGCTCTTCTGCTCTTTGCACTGGGGACTTTGTGTTTTGCGCAGCGACAGAAAAAAGGCAGCTCGACAACGTCTATGACGCCGCTGCTGACTCCATGTCCTGAAAGGCACCGCAGAGGGCAACTCTGCAATGCCGCACCGTGACCCTGGTCTCACCGACGACACCTGCTGATGCCGCCACCGAGGCGCTACTTGCACTGCGACCTGTGGGCACCGCCTCACTTCACGCCGAAGCCTGGGCACCGCAGAGAGCAACGCCGCATCGTGACCCTGGTCTCACTGACAACGCCTGCTGGTGCCGCCTCCGAGCCGTTGCTCGCACTGCGACCTGTGGGCACCGCACTTTGCACTGCCTTGCTTCACGACTACGCCTTGGCCTCCCTGGCGCTGTCCCTCCACGCCACAATCGATGCCGCTGCTTGCACCGTGGTTTGAGGGCACCGCACGTAAAGTTACACGACGCATCACTCTCCTCCCGCACCGCAGCCTTGGCCTACCGACTCCGGCACCATCGACTCACGTTCGTCAGCCGACAGCAGTGCTTCAGCAATGATGATGCCACGGCTTGCACCGTGACCTGTCAGCACGGTGACGAGCTCTGCCGTCACCGTGCACTGTGACCCTGGTCTCACCGACGCCGGCATCTGACGACGCCACCGAGCCGTTGCTCGCACCGCGACCTGAGGGCACCACACGCCACTCTGCTGCACTTCGCATCACAGCACCCGACGCCTGCCGACGCTAGCGCTCCTGATCCCAACAGAAAGGAGCTCGACCTGTAACACGAGTGACTTCAAGGGCCTCGGCGCCCTGCATCTCTAACAGGTACTGTTTGCGGGTCTTCCCGACACAGTAGCTGGTCCGCGACGCCGTGACCAGCCTGAACGGACAGAGCTATCGACATCAAGGAACTGTTTTTAAAGTGTATTTTGATAACTGTAGATTTTTAAGTACTTTATTGTGGATTCTTATCGTTTTTGGTCTTGTATATAAAAATATTGACTATTTTTCTAAACTGGTGTGTTGTCCTTTTGTAGTTATTACACTGTATTACTGTTGGTTATGTGCAAATGCTTTACACACTGCCTCTACGATAAGCCTGACTGCTCGTGCCAAGCTACCAAGGGGGTGAGCAGGGGTTATTTTAGGAGTGTAACTCCCTTATCCTGACTAAGAAGAAGGGTCCCTACTTGGACAATGGTTCAAGCCCTTACCAACTAGAGACCCCCATTTCTAACAGCTGGTCAATCAGGATGGGGTTCAAACGTCAAATTTAGGTTTGTGTGCTAAGAGTGTGCTATCTCACTCAAACACGCACAAAAGCTTTTTGTTACTGTTCTGCTCACTGACTACAAAAGCAAAGGTAACCAAATTTGAAAGGCAGAGCGCAGTTTGATACATTTAGTGCCTTTTTGATAAAGAGACAAAGTCCATGAAGCAATTTTCCACATTTCTAAAATAAATGGACAGTATGTAAGATAGCTTTGCTACAATTAGCAGCCTACCATAACAGTTGCATCCACAAGCTGGTACCTGCGCTCAACAAAATGTATCATTGCAAAACCCCTGAAAGTCACTGGAAAGACTTCTACTAAGGGACAGGGAGGTCAGAAAGCCTCTGTTACTGGCCCCACAGTGACCTAATTTCCCTATCCTGCCACTGTATAGAGACTACCTCACCTGTCCATTGCATGCAGTTGTCGTCTGAATATAGGTTAACATCTACAGATTATCTGTAAGCAGGGCCACTGGAATTATGCGGTTTTGCGCCTGCTGCGGTTCCCACAAAATTATGGATTTGCTGCATTTGCCTTGTAATTCATCTTCTGCTACATAATGTGCAGATTTAACAAAAAAAACATTTCGAGTTCAGACAGATCAAAATATACTAAAAACAGAGAAACATGTTGCAGCGCAGTGGGGGGCCCTTCGCTAATGTTGACTGGTCACTTTTCTGTTGCTTATTTCTGTTTGAGTCTCAAACTTGTACTAATGAAGTGAAACATTTACCCAGATGTGAACGTGTAAGAATGACAAAATAATGAGTTAATACTATCACAAAATATGCATCATTATACCACATAGTTTGCCTTTTTTTGCTGCATAATTTAGTCAACCCTGCCACATAATGTGGTCCTCCCCTACCTCATAATTCCAGTGGCTCTGTCTATAAACTAATAATTTTTTATACCATGAAGTAATCAACAGTTAATTTAAATTGTGAGATGCAGCTTGTTAAATGCACTTTATGCCCTTTACTCTTGGTGACCTGTACAGCGGAAGGTTTGCCTAGAGAACTTTATTGGGACATGCCTTGTCTCCTTGGTTTTTAATGAAAATGCCTTCAGGCCAATTCTCATGGCCTGTACCAAGGGTGCCATGGACCCTAGGGCAAAATAAAGGAAAATGGGCCTCACTTACGGGTAAATGGGTATTAAAATACTGAACTAACTATGGTTCAATGGGCTCTTCACATCCTTGGTGCCCCTGCACCTTCTGCACAATTAATAGCTATGGCCCTGCATGGGTACATGCACAACCTAAACTCGTCCCAGCTTTCTTAAGCAGTACATATGGATCAAGAAGCGATGTAGTCCTTAAAGTCAAAGGGCCTCATTACAAGTCATAAAAAGGTCTCACAGAAATTAATGTATTTTAAGATTCAACTGATTCTAGATTAAAATACTGCTCCTCTAGCGGTTGGGTTTGGAAAAACCTTCCTTAAGTTGTTCAGGGCGTCATTTGTTGAGGCTCCTGGACCACTAGAGCTTCGAGTGTAGCATAATTGTGCATTATAGGAAAGCTACTGGAATTATGTGATAGTGCCGCTGCTGCGTTTTTCACATAGTTATAGATTTGCTGCTTTTTGCCAAAAAAATCCTTCATCTGCTGCATAATCTGCAGATTTTAACCAAAAAAATAGTTTCTAGCTCATATGGTTCAAAAGTGACTAAAAACACAGCAACATGCGTTTGTGCGCAGTAGAAGGCCATTTACAAGGGTTGCTTTTATTGCTATATTTTGTTGTATAACTGGTACTAATGGGGTTCAAACAATGTGTCAACAAGTATAAAACTGTCAAAATAATGAAGTAATAATATTGTTAAATGTTGCATAATTAGCCTTTTCTTGCTGCATAATTTACTCAACCCTGCCCCATAATGTGGCTCTCTCCCTGCCACATAATTATAGTGACCCTAGTTATAGGTGGGTGGACTTGCCATGTTTAGTTCCTTTGTGACTGGAAGCCCAGCCTAAGGCACACATATAGTGTATCTGTACTTGTGGGGCACCACAAGACCCTTAAAAAATGCACTGGAGAAGCGCAGCTCAGACTTGTCGGTGTCCCACAAGCCATATAGCCAATAACAGGTGTGATATTGAAAACATAGTCCATACGGAACTGTGCCTAGAGAACGGGGTGGGGTCATTGTATAGATTTTTTTTTACACACAGTCGCAGTTACATTGAGTAGTTATAGTTAGGTCAGAGTTTGCATGAGAAGAGCGTTTTTGTTTTGCTACTAACTTTGGCGCCTTTTGACAATTCTACACAAAACTTTATACAGCTTCACCACAGAGTTCTAATGAACAATTAGAGTGCTAACATTCTGTATTTATGGTAAAAGTGGGGGACACCTGAACGCCACTTTTATGGAATCAAAGTTGTAAAGCTGAAAGGAATTTCCTAAAGAGAATACAGCAGTAAATGAACAACATTAGGGGGTTATTTTAATCATAGAAATGATGGTTAGTGTTCTAGAAAGCTAAAATGGGAACACATTTTCTACAAGCTCTCAAATAGCTTTCTCATCTATTTCAGTAGGAAATTAGGTCATACATAGCAAAATATGTTTGCCAAACAGCAGCAGTTAAGACCCGAGTAATCAAGTGCAGATTCACCACTGAATTCAGCGCCTTTCCTGAAGGGCAGACTGAAGTAAATAAGCATTGATATGTTAATGGAGATATGAAAAGAAGGGGTTAAAATGTGAGAGGAGGTATGGGTTTTTAGTAAGTTAAGGTATAATGTCTTTTTTAAAAAGCCTAAAAAATAGTTAAAGGGAGCAACGCCTGCATGAGTACAACATTTTTATCCACATTTGTTTTGGATATATATATACTACTGGGCAGCATGCACTGTCACCGCCGCCCCCGTGAATAATTGAACTGCAACTTCGGGGCTGGAGCGGTAAGGGGACACAAGGAGGTCTTTGGCTCTCACCACAAACAAGACCTGGGGCACCACTCATGCCACCCTGCATCCTGCCTCCCCACTTGGGTGTCATTCCAGCGCACTACCTACCTGGAGGCTAACTGGTGCATTCTGGGAGTTGCAGTTCCTGAAGATGCCCGGAACTGCAACAGGTGGGCCTTTAACATCGGAGGCGTGGCCAAAGTCACACGGCTACTAAAGGCAGCAGGACACTATTGGGGCGTGAATGGAAGTTTCCCCGGGACTCCTGTGGCGCTGAAGAAGGCTAAATATTGCCTAAATGCATTCGCCTTGCTGGTGTGAATAAAGGCTTCCACACTGTCCCCTGTTGTGGCTTCTACTCTTTTCAAGGTGAAGGAGGTTCTTTCAATATATATATATATATATATATATATATATATATATATATATATATATATATATATATATATATATATATATATATATATATATATTCACTGAAAAAACCATAGGTTTCACACCAGTTATAGTTAGGTGGAAATTTTACTCGCATAAAACCATTGAAATTCCCACGTTATAGTTAGTTGGACTCACTATAACTTGCGCGTGCAATGCACTGCTGATGACGTCACATATTACATCACTCATGACATGATCAGTGACATCACTCATGACATCACTGATGACATCTCAAATGACATCACTGATGACAACATCCTTGTGACAAAGTGGCAGACCTCCTATCAGCATAAAATAACCCTTGACACACACATTCAAAAATAGAAACTAACATTTTCTTAAAAAAGGAGAAACCAATACCAATTACAACAACTTATTAGGTAATTCCAACATCTACATACACATCCACTCATTCACCAACAGTTCTATATAGTCACTCATGCATGTACTTACTCATCATGTGTACTCATACACCTACACATCCTGTTACACACTAATACTCATCCATATAGTTACTCACACACAAATGCACACATGCAAATAAACTATCAAAAAAACATTTACTTGATTATACTGCTATATACACACCACTACACATACTTCTACAGAAACGGAAACATATTTACTCTCTTAAACAATCAATTATAAAAACACATACTCACTAACCCACCCATACACACAATCATCCACCCATACAGTCTTGCACACATGCTGTCTTCAAAATACATACAAATAGTGAGTCACTCATTCATGCATCTGTGCTCTAAGTAATATCCCCCACCGAACCATACAGACACTGATACTGATACTCAAAAAAACAACTAATAACCCATATACACACTCATGTAGCTACTCACCAACCCATGCAGCCACTTATACACAAAGTGAGACACAGATACAGATATTTAAATATTTAAACATTACTTGCTAATATATGTATTCACTAAGATACATTTAATAAGTCAGTTAACCAATCAATTTTACACAAAAAAAAATCCATTTAGACATTTATTTACCCATTTATTCTTCCATCAACCTTTAGATATACATATATAAAAAATATTTATTTTTCAGAAAGATACACATTCACTGGATGATGTCATCAGTGATGCCATTTGAGATGTCAGTGATGTCATGAGTGATGTCACTGACCATGTCATGAGTGATGTAATATGTGACGTCATCAGCAGTGCATTGCACGCACAAGTTATAGTGAGTCCAACTAACTATAACGTGGGAATTTCAATGGTTTTATGCGAGTAAAATTTCCACCTAACTATAACTGGTGTGAAACCTATGGTTTTTTCAGTGAATTTAATAGGTTTTTTAAATGCTAATTCCTAACTATAACTGGTGTGAAACCTATGGTTTTTTCAGCGAATATATATATATATATATATATATATATATATATATATATATATATTACCTACTGGCAGTCGCCAGTAGGTAGTTATAGTTAGGATTTTTTTCAATGTTAAATCTCAAAATTCTATTTGGAATAACTTTAGTGCCGGTTGACGAATCTGCCTGAAAATTTCCTCAAAATGGCCTCACGGCGCCCCGGTCCTTCCCTGGAAGTTTGGGGGGGATTCGTCAAGCGGGGGCCGAGATAAAAGGGGGGTCCCAAAACGCGTTTTCCCCATGTTAATTTCCATAGGGCGGTCGATTTCACTTTTAGCTCGAACGGCTGAATGGATTTACACCAAACTTGGCAAAATTGTAGGGACTAGTAGCCCGATGTGCCTTTGCTATGTCTCAAGATATGTGCTCCAGTGGATTTTGAGTAATTTAGGTTCAAAAAAATATATATATCTATAGGCGCGCTCCGGTACGCGCACCGGGGAGCGCACCGGGCGCGCCACGCGACTTGCGTGCAGAAAGCTGATTGGCTCTCGGGTGTCTGTAAACATTCTAAACAGTCCGGAGCGGCCGCCATCTTGTGTCTCGGTAAAATCGAGACACAAGAGGTGGCAAAAACAAAGGGGGGAATTGACCATAAGGGGGCAGGGTAGACCCCCTCCTGACCCCCTAGGTTTAATGTGGGGGCTAAAATAGGGTCCCGCGGGGCATTTAAAAAAATATTTTTTTTCGATTTGCGCGGGGGAAGCGCCCGGTACGCGCACCGGGAAGCGCACCGGGGAGCGAAGTAAGGGGAAAATCTAGGATCATATTTATGAAGGCCTTGCGCTGCCAGTTTTGCGCCGCCTGTGCGTCACTTTTTGTGACGCACCAGCGGTGTAAAAAAAAAGCGCCTTGTTACGCTATATTTAAAAAGTGACGCATCTAGGTAGATGGGTCACTTTTTAAAACCCTGCGCCACATTATACCTGCGTCAGGTATAATGTATGCAGAGGGGGCGTTCCCTCGCAAAAAGCTTGTTAATAGCGACGCAGTGAAATCTATGAGATTTCACTGCGTCACTTTTAGGATGCTGTTGCGTCAAAATCTTGCGCCTGCTCACAGCAGGTGTAAGACTGACGCAAGACCTTTCACATGGTGCTTTCCCCATGTGAAAGGACGCATTACTGGAGTTGCGTCACTTTTGTGACGCACTCCAGCAATGCGTCACTTTTGTGTTTACAGATACGTCAGAAATACTGACGTATCTGTAACTCCTTGCGACATGATTCGTCATACATTAAATATGACATATCTGGAATGCCGTAAGGAGTGCGCTCAGAAAAGTGACACATCGCACCAGCGGTGTAAAAAAATGCGCCTCGTTGCGCTATATTTAAAAAGTGACGCATCTAGGTAGATGGGTCACTTTTTAAAACCCTGCGCCACATTATACCTGCGTCAGGTATAATGTATGCAGAGGGGGCGTTCCCCCGCAAAAAGCTTGGTAATAGCGACGCAGTGAAATCTATGAGATTTCACTGCGTCACTTTTAGGATGCTGTTGCGTCAAAATCTTGCGCCTGCCTCACAGCAGGTGTAAGACTGACGCAAGACCTTTCACATGGTGCTTTCCCCATGTGAAAGGACGCATTACTGGAGTTGCGTCAGTTTTTTTGACGCACTCCAGCAATGCGTCACTTTTGTGTTTACAGATACGTCAGAAATACTGACGTATCTGTAACTCCTTGCTACATGATTCGTCATATATTAAATATGATACATCTGGAATGTCGTAAGGAGTGCGCACAAAAAAGTGACGCATCGCACCAGCGGTGTAAACAAATGCGCCTCGTTGCGCTATATTTAAAAAGTGACCCATCTAGGTAGATGGGTCACTTCTTAAAACCCTGTGCCACATTATACCTGCGTCAGGTATAATGTATGCAGAGGGGGCGTTCCCCTGCAAAAAGCTTGGTAATAGCGACGCAGTGAAATCTATGAGATTTCACTGCGTCACTTTTAGGATGCTGTTGCGTCAAAATCTTGCGCCTGCCTCACAGCAGGTGTAAGACTGACACAAGACCTTTCACATGGTGCTTTCCCCATGTGAAAGGACGCATTACTGGAGTTGCGTCACTTTTGTGACGCACTCCAGCAATGCGTCACTTTTGTGTTTACAGATACGTCAGAAATACTGACGTATCTGTAACTCCTTGCGACATGATTTGTCATACATTAAATATGACACATCTGGAATGGCGTAAGGAGTGCGCACAGAAAAGTGACGCTTCGCACCAGCGGTGTAAAAAAATGCGCCTTGTTGCGCTATTTTTAAAAAGTGACGCCTCTAGGTAGATGGGTCACTTTTTAAACCGTGCGCCACATTATATCTGCGTCAGGTATTATGTATGCAGAGGGGGCGTTCCCCCGCAAAAAGCTTGGTAATAGCGACGCAGTGAAATCTATGAGATTTCACTGCGTCACTTTTAGGATGCTGTTGCGTCAAAATCTTGCGCCTGCCTCACAGCAGGCGTAAGACTGACCAAAGCCCTTTCACATGGGGCTTTCCCCATGTGAAAGGACGCATTACTGGAGTTGCGTCACTTTTGTGACGCACTCCAGCAATGCGTCACTTTTGTGTTTACAGATACGTCAGAAATACTGACGTATCTGTAACTCCTTGCGACATGATTCGTCATACATTAAATATGACACATCTGGAATGTCGTAAGGAGTGCGCACAGAAAAGTGACGCATCGCACCAGCGGTGTAAAAAAATGCGCCTCGTTGCGCTACATTTAAAAAGTGACGCATCTAGGTAGATGGGTCACTTTTTAAAACCCTGCGCCACATTATACCTGCGTCAGGTATAATGTATGCAGAGGGTGCGTTCCCCCGCAAAAAGCTTGGTAATAGCGACGCAGTGAAATCTATGAGATTTCACTGCGTCACTTTTAGGATGCTGTTGCGTCAAAATTTTGTGCCTGCCTCACAGCAGGTGTAAGACTGACGCAAGACCTTTCACATGGTGCTTTCCCCATGAGAAAGGACGCATTACTGGAGTTGCGTCACTTTTGTGACGCACTCCAGTAATGTGTCAATTTTGTGTATACAGATACGTCAGAAATACTGACGTATCTGTAACTCCTTGCGAATTGATTAGTCATAAATTAAATATGACATATCTGGAATGTCATAAGGAGTGCGCCCAGAAAAGTGACGCATCACTGTTTTCACGTAGCGATGCGTCACTTTTTCAGAAATGAGGCCTCCAGTTTATTCACTGTGTCACCTCTACGACCCTTTCTTGCATCAATACGTCCCTTTTGCATACATTACACCTGACGTAGGAATAATGTGGCACAGGGGTTTACAAAGTGATGTATTTACCTAGAAACGCCACTTTGTAAATATGAATAAATAAGGTGCATTTTTTATTGGACTGTTGTGTCACAAAAAGTGATGCTTTGGTGGCGTTAAAGTGACGCATGGCTTCATAAATGAGGCCTTCTACCTTCAACTCCAGCAATGCATCTTTTCTTATCCTTCAACACTCCTGTTCCTTTTCAACATTTTCATTGAATATCAACATTCCCCATATTCACTCTTCTTCTCATAACTTTCTTTCCTAACACACTCCTTCTTTCAGTCCTCCTACTTCACTTCCTTTTTCCTCTCATACCTTTATGTTCTTTCTTACTCATTCTCCTTTCCATTATCAATGCACTCTATTTCACTTACTCTTTTTCATTTTTTTAAGAATATAGCTCTTTGATGAGAATTGGAGGTAGTTCTGAAAAGAACTTTTGGTTTTCTTCTTTTTTCTAAACAGGAACAAAAACAGGGAATGGAAACTGCTCAACAGGAGCAAAAAAAACAAAAAAATTAGGGGTGGGAAGGGCAGCGATGGTTCTCCAATGCTCGAACCATGAGCTGGACACTTTGCTCCCCATAGGTGAGGAGTTGATTGCAGTATCTGCATCTGAGGACACTATGGTTAAATGCAGGTTGAATGTTTGGCACCTGCTCCTGTGATTGCCCCCTCCCAGAAGAAGTTGCTCCTCCGGTGGATGTAGAGGCCCCATCACTGGGAACCTCTTGTGCCAGAGCCCTGACACTTTCTCGGGCAAAATTTTGGGGGTGCTTCCTCTGCACATGCCGGATCATTGTGAAGTTCCCAAAAGAGTACTTTTTCAAAGGGTTACCTCGTGACAGCTCTTCTTTGCAGATCCTTCACTGCACTTTTGGAGCATTTACCTTTTTTTGTCCAGGTGGGATTTCAAAAAATTTCCAAATGAAATGTTCCTTAACTTTTCGTTGAGGAGGCTCTTCATTGATGAATTCTGGGTCATCCTCACTGCTGGATTGTCTGGCAGCCATTGTAAAACCAAGAAATATCCTGGAGCAAAAAGGCAGGTCTTTCAGTCACAAAAGTGAAAGAAGAAGTGAAGGAAATGGGTGGGGATTTCATTCTTTGTAAAAAAAACTGTTAGCAACCAATGAAAAGTGTTATTTTAAGGTCACATGACCCGACGCGCTTACGCTGCGCGCTCCAGAGCGCTTCCGGGTGCATTTACGCGGCGCGAACGTAGGCGCTTCCGGGGCGCAAACGTGGCGTGAACGTAGGCGCTTCTGGGTGCGTTTACGCGGCGCGAACGTAGGCGCTTCCGAGGGCACTTACGTTGCGCGCCGAAGTGACGTCATCAAACTTTTACAGAAATGCATAATCATTTTCCTTATTTAAAAAAACTGATTTTATTTGTATGGTACGAAATGTTTTGCATTATTATTAACTTTTCATTCATATTTTTTTTCACGAACGAAAGTAGCGCTCTGGGTGCGCTTTCAGGTGAGCTCACCGGTTAGCTTACCCGAAAGCTTACCGGAGAGCTTACCTGAAAGCTTCCCGGAGCGCGCACCCAGAGCGCAAAAGAAAGAAATTATATAAAAAAAAAAAAATGAATACTTACAAAAAACAGCAAATTGTAAAAAAAAAAAAAAGGTTAGAAACTCGATATAGAAAGGAATTAGCATTTAAAAAACCTATGAAATTCACTGAAAAAACCATAGGTTTCACACCAGTTATAGTTACCTGGAAATTTTACTGACATAAAACCATTGAAATTCCCACGTTATAGTTAGTTGGACTCACTATAACTTGCGCGTGTAATGCACTGCTGATGACATCACATATTACATCACTCATGACATGGTCAGTGACATCACTCATGACATCACTGATGACACCATCCTTGTGACAGAGAGACTGACCTACTTTCACTGTAAAGTAACCCTTAAAACACATTTTGAAAAATAAAAAATAACATTTAAAAAAAGTGGACATACCTATACCAGATACAACAACCAATTCAGTAATTCCACCATTTATATACACATCCACTCGCTCACCAACACTTCTATATAGTCACTCATACATATACTAACTCATCATATGTAGTGAGACACCTATACATCCGTTAACACACTGACAGTCTTCAAAAAGTTGCTCACACACATACTCACACATGCAAATAAACTATTGAACATCCATTTATTTGCATATACAGCTATACATACACTACCACCTTACTTCTAAGGAAACTTGCACATACTTACTCTCTTAAACAATCACTTATAGAAACACATACTTATTAAAACAAGAACTCTTTCAATCTCTCACTCTCACATATACTCAATTATATACACCAATACTCACAAATACTACATTAAAACATATGTAGTTACTGATAAAGACACTAGTGAGACCGTCATTCACTTACTAACACATACATATACACACTCCTTCACCCTTACAATCCTACACATATGCTGTCTTCAAAACACATACAAACAGTGAGTCAGTCATTGATGCATCTTTGTGCTAAGTAACACCCCCACCAAATCAAACAGACAATTATAAAGATACTAAAAAAAACATCTAATAACCCATATACACACACATGTAGCTACTCACCAACCCATGCAGCCACTTATACACAAAGTGAAACACTGATACATATATTTAAATATTTAAACATTACTCGCTAATATATGTATTCACTAAGATACACTTAATAAGGCAGTTATCCAATCATTTTTTTTTAAAAAAAACATCCATTAAGACAATAATTTAAACAAATATTCTTCCATCGACCTTAACATACATATATAAAACATATTTATTTATCTGAAAGACACACATTCACTGGATGGTGTCATCAGTGATGTCATGAGTGATATCACTGACCATGTCATGAGTGATGTAATATGTGATGTCATCAGCAGTGCATTACACGCGCAAGTTATAGTGAGTCCAACTAACTATAACGTGGGAATTTCAATGGTTTTATGTCAGTAAAATTTCCAGGTAACTATAACTGGTGTGAAACCTATGGTTTTTTCAGTGAATATATATATATATATATATATATATATATATATATATATATATATATATATATATATATATATATATATATACAATTTCTATGGCAAAATGAAACCCCTCATTTTGTTCCTTTTCAAATTAAATGTATTAAGTGTTACCACTTTATTCCAATCAAGATGACTTCAGGTGTGCCATACTTTTGTCATAAGTAAGACTGTTAGCGTTCTAGTTGTTCTTTAGAACACTCTGGGACATTCTGTCATTGGGCTATAGTTGGGCTACATCTGGCTGATATTTGGGCTACATTTGGGCTCTTTTGTCTCTGGTGGCCATCTTGGGAGACTGCATATCAGAATTTTTTTAATGAAATATAAGAGGGTTTGGGAAGTCACTCAAAATGTGCCCTAATTTTTCTTTCTTCAGCACTAATCATAATTTCTATGGCAAAAGTAACCCCCTCATTTTGTTCCTTTGCAAATTAAATGTTTTAAGTGTTAACACTTTATTCCAATCAAGATGACTTCAGGTGTGCCATACTTTTGTCATAAGTAAGACTGTTAGCGCTCTAGTTGTTCTTTAGAACACTCTGGGACATTCTGTCATTGGGCTATAGTTGGGCTACATCTGGCTGATATTTGGGATACATTTGTTTTTTTTGTCTCTGGTGGCCATCTTTGGGCTACATTGGGCTACATTGAGCTACATTTGGGCTCTAACATATATATAGCCCAATGTAGCCCAATATATATTTTTTTAAAGTTAATTTTCGTAAAAACCACTGGAGCACATATCTTGAGACATAGCAAAGGCACATCGGGCTACCAGTCCCTACAATTTTGCCAAGTTCGGTGGAAATCCATTCAGCCGTTCGGGCTAAAAGTGAGGTTGACCGCCCTATGGAAATTAACATGGGGAAAACACGTTTTGGGACCCCCCTTTTATCTCGGCCCCCGCTTGACGAATCCCCCTGAAACTTTCAGGGAAGGACCGGAGCTCCGCGAGGCAAATTTGAGGAAATTTTCAGGCAGATTCGTCAACCGGCGCCAAAGTTATTCACAATAGAATTTTGAGATTTTGCATTGAAAAAAATCCTAACTATAACTACGTACTGGCGACCACCCTATTATAGTGCATGTGCTAGTCACCTGACCTTGGGCCTAAGGACATAGAAAAAAGCTTGTTGTTTCTTCTTTTTTCATTCCTCACGAAACGCTATAGTGCGATCAGACATTTAATACATTGCCACTCATTTAAGATGCCGCAATTATTCCTTTCTTGACATGTTTGAATGTTTCATATACGTTTGTGCAAATTTCCGTAAATATTTCGGTAAAAAACATATACAATCTGATGTACAAAAATGTATAAATAAGTATATATACACTTTTTGTTAAAAACATTCCTATTACACCCTTAATGCAAAAGTGTGCAAAATCGCAAGATATTCAGTGCAACATGGCATTCTAATTTTATGCAAAATGTGCAACAATTAGCAGCTTTAAACATGTCATATTAGCATTTTGGCATCCTTAATATGGCCCCAGTGGGCAACATTGTTTGAATTGGCACAGTTAGTGTTGCCACTATCGGCACTAATGTGTCACCTGGAATTGTCGTGTCCCAACTGCCCCTTCTTTTAGGTCAACTGGTGCTATGCGTTCAAATCATAATGAATACAAGCAAAAAGAGAAAAACCAAACCCAAACGTGTACCCTTCTATGTGATTCACACTATTTTATTTTATTAAATGGTAACCTAAAGGGCCTTCCTTAGCGATGTTATCATTTCTCTCTTTTCCCCTTTAAAAACTCAGTTCCATGTTCAATGAAATACTTAACCCAGTAACAGTTACTACTCCCCCAGATCATATGAGGTCCCGTAATTGACTCACGTGTTCACAGTTCTTCCCAATTGAGCTCATCCCAGGCAAGTATACATATCTTCCCCCATGTTGAGCCCATTTGGAGTCTTGGTATTGAGTTCGAGAATATACCGTGTTTCCAATGTTCTCAACTGGGCCTCCCTGTCACCTCCCCTGCATAGTGGCAGTACTGTGTCAATGGCAAAGTACGACAAACAACTCATGTCATTGTTGTGACACGCGTTGATATGCCTCGCAACCGGATAGGACTCATCCCTGTTGACTACCGCACGCATGTGCTGGAGTATGCGTTTGTGGACCTGCAGCTTCGTGCTGCCCACATATCGCAGGCCACACACACACTCTGGCACATACACCACAAAATCTGTTTTGCTGGTTATCTTCTTAGTTATTGGGATGGGCACGTCACTAAACGGGGTCAAATATGATGTTTTATTTTATTTTTGTATCCACATTTGTTTTATATATATATATATATATATATATATATATGTTTCAGCAAAAGCCCAGGGAGCTCAGGGAATCACTCGACAGGTCGCCCCACCATCCGGTGCTAGATTTCAGCTTGCATGTGTGTCCCAGTAATGCCTGACGCGTTTCACGGCATCTCGCCGCTTCCTCAGAGGCCATTAGCAAACAAATGGGGCGCAGGGAATACTTGCGTTATTTCAAATGCATAACATGTTTTTATTGGTTCAGGTGAAATACGCTCAGTCTGTTGGGACATGTAGTCCTGAAAACAAAATAAGTGAAACGCGTCAGGCATTACTGGGACACACAGGCAAGCTGAAATCTAGCACCGGATGGTGGGGCGACCTGTCGAGTGATTCCCTGAGCTCCCTGGGCTTTTGCTGAAACATATGTATATATATATATATATATATATATATATATATATATATATATATATATTATATATATATATATTATATATTTATATATATATATATTATATATTTATATATATATATATATAAATATATAGATAGATATAGATATAGATATATATTTTTATTTTTCCAGATCTTGCAAGTCTCCACTAATGCTCTACAAGGACAGTGTGCTTTTATATATAATGTGTGTGTGTGTGTGTATACATACATACACACACACACACGCACTATCGCAATGAAAATGAATGTGTCCCAATAACATGTCATTCATAGCAACTGTACTGACGAACACACATTTATGCATTTATTACTACTGTATAAAGGTCAAATTCAAGTTTATTACCACAGTACAGCACAATTGACATTGGAAAAAACATTTTACTGTCTCACAGATTGCATGTAGCAATTACTTTACATGGGGAAACAACCATCCTAATAGCCACAAGAACGCTTCAGTGTCATTTTATCACACTACACAAATGTAACCCCTTTGAACCCTGGTTTTAGTTAAATAACCTACAAAACAAGTTTGGATGAAAATAATACCATGGTGTAAACCATACAT
This sequence comes from Lissotriton vulgaris, assembly GCF_964263255.1. Lineage (NCBI taxonomy): Eukaryota > Metazoa > Chordata > Amphibia > Caudata > Salamandridae > Lissotriton > Lissotriton vulgaris. Next base: position 1,044,812,695 of record NC_141685.1, read on the forward strand.
GCAGATGAACAGTGTATAATAGGCTATTTATTACTATTGTTTAGGGAGAGGAGAGGTATGACAACTTAGTCAAGGTTTCTCCTCGTAAGAGGCATTGCCCCTTCCTACACTCAATAATGATAACAGCAGTAATGGCAATCAATGGGAAACATCTATTACAACACAAGCATTACAACGTAGTGCCTTTACAAGGCAGTCAGTACCACGACTGCGACGTTACCATGAGTTCCATTACAACGCAAGTCATAACAATGACTTGCTTTAGGGAATGCGGTGTTGGACTGGTTTTGGATTTTAGGTCCAACACCTTCCCTACTTATACACCGACTAGAGTTGGAAAAGTCATTTAAACTATTACAAAGTCCAGCACTTCCCTAAAGCAAGTTGTTGTTATGACGTGCGTTGTAATGGAACTCGTGGTAATGACACAGTTGTGGTATTGACTGCGTTGTTGAGCCACATGTGGTTTTGGCATGCATGGTAACAGATGCTATTCTAATAAATAGCATATTACACGGTCTGTAACTGCATATAAACTATATATTACACTGACGGTGATAGCATCAGTGTATTTATGACCTTTTAATAAAACTTAGACTCCACGTAGCCAGGTATTTTGAAAATAAAACGCACTTGCTTGACCCTCCCACTCTCATATCACCAATTTCCTAATAGTCAACACCCTACAAAGTGCTCCCACGTCTCCGTCAGTCATAGCACGCCCCGTCCCGCAACAGGCAGGAAGAACTCGATGATGAAGCATGCCACCATGGGACATTTTGGTGGGTGAGGGTTATTTTAAGAAAACTCATTGTTTTCCTTAAACCATTATTGAAACCATTGGTAGGACTGTTACTCAAAGTACGGATGGACTCTTAAACATATATATACATTCATTAATATATACATAATCATATTCGACAAGGAACCATCAAATATGGAAAATATTTTATGGTTGCCTGTGATTTTGTCATCAGAATGACTTCGTACAGACTACTCTGCCGAGCTTTAACATTGATAGGACTACAAGCATGAGGCATGGAGGACCACATTGTTTGACTAAGGTTATCAAAATTATGCCTGTAAAATGCAAAATATCTGGCATACTCTCTGTTTATCTGCAAGACAGAAACAACATTTTTGGTGTGGTTAATTAAGTGGCAAATTCAGTAAATCCATTATTATGTGATAAACGCTGCAGCAGCTGAATTGCCTAAACCGACTTACACTCACCAATAAGAGGGTGGGAGCACACTGCCTCACATGCCAGCACTCAGTCCGCCCCAATGCATTATGGTAAATGCAGTGCATGATAACGCTAACTACAGTGACAGTCTTTAGTTTTTCACCCTTGGTGCAGCCAGTGGTGTGTATCTCAAGACACATGTTTCAGATAGTTGTCCCTCCTCAGTAGAGAGCAACACATTCTTTGGGGGGGGGGTGCTGGAATTGCTGCCTGTATTCTTCTCAGATATCTGTACCACTCATTGGGCACAGGTGCATCAGCCAGAGCTTGTCAGCTCATTAGCTCAAAAAGGCTTATGGAGGTCACTTAGGGGTCGCCAGGGGTCTCAGCTGCGACCCCTTGCTTGCCTATGCGACCTCTGGAACTTCCTTTGTGGCGCCTGGCCTCAAAGGAAGCAAAATCAGTGCCTGAAACATAGTGGCAGCTCGCCCTTATGGACATCGGTTGGGGCTCCTCATCCAAGTTTTCTGTCATTTTTTTATTACAATAATAGTGAAAAGTATTACATTAGTCACTATTAGTGTAATAAAAATGAAGTACAATTAACTAGGATAGAACCTTCCCTGGCAGCTGAATTAAGTAAAAGAAAATGCTTTTAAATGTATGTTGTGTGTGTGCTTGCGGGTGAGAGTGTATTTATATGAGAGAGAACGTGTGTGTATGCATAACCATGTGTGTGAGTGAAAGCAGGGCTTTAAGTAGGCCGGGTCTCACCGGGTATGAACACCGGCAGTTTTTTAAAGGAGGTCTCGAACCGGGTCTCTATCAGGCTCTGTTTTGTGCCCTAACACAGGCGGTCCATTTTTTTCCGGACTGAAGTGACAATAGGCACATCGATGTGCGCTGCTCACACCGCCCACTTCTTATTAGTAGAGAAGTTACGGCATGACGTCATGCCAGGTGAGGTTGTAGGGGAAGGGAAATCCATTAAAGAGAGTCATTTTCTCTCTGGATTTCCATTCTCTTTTGAAACTCAGGAGCAGCAACATTGTTGTGCTGTCACCGGGGCTTTAAGTGGAGGTTTTTTCTATATTATATATAAGCCATAGTTGCTGCTTATTTATCTTATTCAACTAACAACCATTGACAAAGCCAATAGTCCTGACTTGTTGTAGGTATGATGTCTGGATGCAATGACAGAAACAGCAAAATACCAGTTGGGCGGCACACTATGCTGAGCACAGGTTTTTAGCGAACAAGTTTTTAAGCCATGCCCTTAATTACATTGGCCACACCCCTTTGAGAGACCCCCCTAATTTTTTCATCCCACCTAAAGCCCTGGGTGAAAGTGAAGGTCAAAGAGCGTGTGATGTTACTTCTGCTACCCCTGGCATTTTGGTGAATTGACGTCCATGGGGAGCCTTTTCAAACAAGAAGAGCATGGGAACACACTTCATCACATCCCAGCACTCAGTTCGCCCCAATGGATCATGGTAAATGCAGTGCATGATAACACTTACTTCAGTGACAGTCTTCAGTTTTTCACCCTTGTTGGTGTTGAAAATTCTGTCCAAAGTGTTATCATGCACTGCATTTACCATGATGCATTGGGGCAAATTGGGTGCTGGGATGTGAGTCAATGTGCTTCCGCCCTTTTTCCGACTTACACTCACCATTGACAGTTCTTATATTCAAGAAGGGTAAACAAAGCTTAATCATTCTAATTCCAGTCAGTGCCCACTGTCAGGTGCTTTTTGAAGAAACAGCTTTTTCAAACTAACTGCTCCAAAATAAACATGTAACATAAAAGTATGGATCCTATAGCACAGTTACTCAATATTTATTTTATATGTTTATATATATGTGTGTGTGTGTGTGTATATATATATGCACTCTGGGTCTTCCGTTCTCTTCCTGGTTGATGGCTCTGGATTGTGGGCACGTCGCTGAGAGGGTACGAGTGCGAAAATATATATATATGTGTGTATATATATATATATATATATATATATATATTTTGATGCAAAGTGCCAAGAGCAATTCGGAAACGCAACTCGACAGCGCTGCATTTCCATCTCTGCCTGCTTCTGCCCCCACAGATAATTAATAGTGCCGACGCGTTTCGAGGTGTGACCCTCTTCCTCATGGGCTTGCACAAAAAACGGCTCTTGACTTCCAAATCATTTCCTTTTCCGGTAATTTATTCAAACCCCCAGGCGTGCATTGATTCCCACGTCATTCAGCTGCATATTGGGATTTGAAGTCCGTGAAAAAAAGTCAAAAGCACGTCTTCCAATTCGTGCTTTAATTTTTTACCTTTGTAGGTTCTGTAAGATGTCAGCAGGTTTCCTTGGCTATGAAGCGCTGTGCCCAGGGAGTCCCAAACAGTGTTAGGACTTCGGCCTCGTTCACGGAGATGACACTCCCCTCCTGTGGACGATGGTGCAGTTCCCACGACCAGGCTGCCGTAAGTTTATTTTGATGCAAAGTGCCAAGAGCAATTCGGAAACGCAACTCGACAGCGCTGCATTTCCATCTCTGCCTGCTTCTGCCCCCACAGATAATTAATAGTGCCGACGCGTTTCGAGGTGTGACCCTCTTCCTCATGGGCTTGCACAAAAAACGGCTCTTGACTTCCAAATCATTTCCTTTTCCGGTAATTTATTCAAACCCCCAGGCGTGCATTGATTCCCACGTCATTCAGCTGCATATTGGGATTTGAAGTCCGTGAAAAAAAGTCAAAAGCACGTCTTCCAATTCGTGCTTTAATTTTTTACCTTTGTAGGTTCTGTAAGATGTCAGCAGGTTTCCTTGGCTATGAAGCGCTGTGCCCAGGGAGTCCCAAACAGTGTTAGGACTTCGGCCTCGTTCACGGAGATGACACTCCCCTCCTGTGGACGATGGTGCAGTTCCCACGACCAGGCTGCCGTAAGTTTATTTTGATGCAAAGTGCCAAGAGCAATTCGGAAACGCAACTCGACAGCGCTGCATTTCCATCTCTGCCTGCTTCTGCCCCCACAGATAATTAATAGTGCCGACGCGTTTCGAGGTGTGACCCTCTTCCTCATGGGCTTGCACAAAAAACGGCTCTTGACTTCCAAATCATTTCCTTTTCCGGTAATTTATTCAAACCCCCAGGCGTGCATTGATTCCCACGTCATTCAGCTGCATATTGGGATTTGAAGTCCGTGAAAAAAAGTCAAAAGCACGTCTTCCAATTCGTGCTTTAATTTTTTACCTTTGTAGGTTCTGTAAGATGTCAGCAGGTTTCCTTGGCTATGAAGCGCTGTGCCCAGGGAGTCCCAAACAGTGTTAGGACTTCGGCCTCGTTCACGGAGATGACACTCCCCTCCTGTGGACGATGGTGCAGTTCCCACGACCAGGCTGCCGTAAGTTTATTTTGATGCAAAGTGCCAAGAGCAATTCGGAAACGCAACTCGACAGCGCTGCATTTCCATCTCTGCCTGCTTCTGCCCCCACAGATAATTAATAGTGCCGACGCGTTTCGAGGTGTGACCCTCTTCCTCATGGGCTTGCACAAAAAACGGCTCTTGACTTCCAAATCATTTCCTTTTTTGAATAAATTACCGGAAAAGGAAATGATTTGGAAGTCAAGAGCCGTTTTTTGTGCAAGCCCATGAGGAAGAGGGTCACACCTCGAAACGCGTCTCTTGGCACTTTGCATCAAAATATATATATATATATATATATATATATATATATATACACACACACATACATAAATTCATATATAAATTCATATATATTTTATCCAGTGGCAACTTATTCTTAGGTCTGCTCTTCCACCTCAGTTTCTTCTTGGAAAAGTTTTGGGTGAGCTATGATATGGGGGCTGAAAAACGGGAGGGTCCCAAAATGCATTTTCCCAATTTGTTTTTCGTTACGAAAATTGAACTGCGATATCGCAAATACAGCTGAACGGAATTACACCAAATTTGACAGAAGGCTACATCATGGTACAGAAAACGTTATTTATGTGTTTTGCTGTAAATCCATTTAGATGGTTTTTAGAAATAAAACCTCAAAACCTTTGTATATTTAGAGACGCTGAGGATTTGCAGAGTCAACAAATCTCAAGATGACATCTGATTTACTGTCACTGCATCAACAATGATGGATGTGGTGGCAGCCATATTAGGACTCTGGTCTCAGGTCCTTGTCATAGAAAAAAACATAAACAAGCATTTGCAATGCAATAGGTCTCGCATTAGGAAAGTTTGAGCTGTTGGTATTGTAAATGACAAATTTTATATTTATCTGTTGGTTTTGAAAATACCAAAATTAATAGCTTTGTCATTTACAATGCCAATAGTTTTAACTTTCGCAAATGTGACACCTATAGCATTTGTAATGCAATATGTGTTGTATTTACGTGACTTAGATGTTGAGTGCAGTGTAATTATGTGGCGTGTAATTATGTGGCACTGAGTGGTATTTGGAGTGCATGTTGCATTGAGTGCAGTATAATCATGTGGCGTGTAATTATGTGGCACTGAGTTGTATTTGGAGTGTATGTTGCATTGAGTGCAGTGTAATTATGTGGTGTGTAATTATGTGGCACTGAGTTGTATTTGGAGTGTATGTTGCATTGAGTGCAGTGTAATTATGTGGTGTGTAATTATGTGGCACTGAACTGTATTTGGAGTGTATGTTGCATTGAGCGCAGTCTAATCAGTAGAGTGTAATTATGTGGCGTGTAATTATGTGGCACTGAGTGGTATTTGGAGTGTATGTTGCATTGAGCGCAGTCTAATCAGTAGAGTGTAATTATGTGGCGTGTAATTATGTGGCACTGAGTGGTATTTGGAGTGTATTGTATGTTGCATTGAGCGCAGTCTAATCAGTAGAGTGTAATTATGTGGCGTGTAATTATGTGGCACTGAGTGGTATTTGGAGTGTATGTTGCATTGAGCGCAGTCTAATCAGTAGAGTGTAATTATGTGGTGTGTAATTATGTGGCACTGAGTGGTATTCGGAGTGTATTTTGGATTGAGTGCAATGCAACTATGTGGCATGTAATTATGTGGCACTGAGTGGTATTTGGAGTGTATGTTGCATTGAGTGCAGTGTAATTATGTGGCACTGAGTGGTATTTGGAGTGTATGTTGCGTTGAGTGCAATGTAGTTATGAAGCATAATTATGTGGCACTGAGTGGTATTGTGTGGAGTGTGTTGCATTCAGTAGAGTATAATTATGTGGCGTGTAATTATGTGACACAGTGGTATTTGGAGTGTATGTTGCGTTGAGTGCAGTGTAATTATGTGGCGTGTAATTATGTGGAGTGTATGATGTATTCAGTAGAGTGTAATTGTGTGGCGTGTAATTATGTGGCACTGAGTGGTATTGTTTGGAGTGTATGTTGCATTGAGTGCAGTGTAATTATGTAGCATATAATTGTGGCACTGAGTGGTATTGTGTGGAGTGTGTGTTGCATAGGGTCCAAACCATGAGGCGAGCCCTCACCCCCCCCCCCTAGACACTTGCTTGTTGTTTATCAACTTCATGTTATGCAATCACAATCCGGCCCTTGAGCCCAGGCTCCTTCCTGCCAGTGAGATAGATCAAAAGAGACTTCTTGACCGTGCACAGACAGGCAAAGGGAAAAGAACACAACCCTTCTGAGATGCAGGTAGGTTACGTTTTAAATAAATACTATTATTATGGCGACTCGTTACACATTTTTGCCAATACTAATATTGCATTGCGAATTCGAGGGTGCCTACCGCTGTTGCCCCCAAAAGAAATCACCGCCGCAGCCCTGCTCCGTGAAAACCGGAAGTCAGGCACTTTTGGCCGAGACGGGGGCGGGGCCTGCAATCCAGCAGGAAGTTCCGCCCGCCGCCGCCGAGGAAGCAGTGAAGCCGGCCGACTCCGACCAGCGCTGCAGAGGAGACACGCCGAAAGAGCCCGGTGAGTGGGAGGGGAGGGGGGTGTACGCGTGTGTGTTTGTTCGAATGTGTCTGCGTGTGTGCGCGTGGGTCTGCGTGTGTGCGCGTGGGTCTGCGTGTGTGTATGCAGTGTGTGTATGCAGTGTGTGACTGGGTATGTGCGCATGCGTGATTGTGGAGTGTGTTTGCGCAAGGGAATGAGACACGAGAGGGGCAAGGCGACGTGCGCGCCCACGAGGTGAAATCCGCGTCTGCGCTCGTGCCCCTCTCGTGTCCACTCTCCCAAATACGGGCAACATTAGTTGTCTTCGCTGACAGCTTGCAATGCTTCGCATTGCAAGCTACGTCAGCTCGCCCTAAAAAGATATAAGGAGGCAGGTAGAGATATTCTGCCCCCTAGGCCTGGTGGGGGTTAAAAATATATATTTTTTAAAAATCTGTGGTAAACTTTAAGAAAATAAGTGCAGCCTCAATAACTCGCCCTTTAAAAAGAAATTTGACACAGATTAAAAAATATGTATATGTTTGTAGCCCCATCCACTCATGTTTGGGAATAACCAAAAGTCGTTTCTGGACAATAAGATAACCCTAAATTTAGCAACTGTGTCTCAACCACAGAGAGTTCCTATTCAGTCAGATGCATTCCCAATTTTGGATCCGTCTTCAATTCTGCTTCAAAAATGTCTTGCTTTGCTGAGCTACCATTCCCTCGCCTTCCTTTGCCACTTCAACGTTGTTTCCTTTTCTTCTTTTCGACCATCGTGAGCAAGGTTGTGGGTACAGACGAAACGCGTCATCTTGTCATTATTGTGCATCACTCTTTGATGGATGAATGAATAGATCTGTCTGACCCTTGGAGCGCCGATCTATCTGTTCGTTTTGTGGTGGGCAGATTACTTTGATGCGAGTAAGTGGAACGGCCCCTCACATTTCCAAGTACCCGCTGTGGTATGGATGCTTCCTGGTAGTACCAAACTTGGAATATATAATATTTCATTGGGACCCGTGATATATGAAAATATATGAAATGTAAATAAAACCTGAACATTTTAATTTCGTTCACTCTTGTTTGTTAGCTCCACCTTGCAGAAAAAAAATGTTTTTTAACATGGCAAAGAGTTTTTTCTACTGTTCTACTTTGTTAACTACAGAATCGGGTGCCTTTCTTGTCTTTTTTCCCCAGACAACCTAAGAGTATTCTCTAGTATTTCATTTACTGTTTTCAATAAACATTTTGATGTTTAAAAAACACATTTTCAAACTAACTGCTGCAAAATAAACGTGTAGTAAGTATTAAAAGTACAAAGTGGGTGACATGTAACATGGGCCTATAATGTATTCTCTGTTTACTGGTGGTATTGAGATACCGCTCGAATCAGCACTGTGGTTTATGGTGTCACCAGAATCCCTCAATGGCAAAATAGGACTATGTTGCTGGCTATGAAAGCAGTGTTGGATTAACAGGGGGTGCTGGGGGTTACCGCTGGGATCCATTGGTAATGCTGTGTGTGGGTTCCAGTTCTGGAGCAGCAAACAGGCCTGGGGTCAGGATTGAGGTACACTGACAGAGCAGTGGGTGGCGCCAGTAGTTGAGTTTGCAGGGCGTGGGTTCCCAGCAAGGAAATAGCCGAGAGAGCATTGCAAACCCTTTGAAAAGATATTCAAGGAAGAAGAAACCATGTTTTTTTTAGCATAATCTTCCAAAGAAGTGTTAAAATGATTGAATTCCACTTTAGAGCGTAAAAGAAACAGGTTTTTAGTAAAATAAACCTCTTGGGTGCTGCTGACGCGCTCAGGTGCAACCGGTGCCAAGAGCACATTCCTGTCCCACAATGTGGAACAGCTCCAGGCCGGCAGCAGGGCCGAGTCTGTTGTAATGATCAGTAATAATGCGCATCAGATATAAATAGCAGAGCCTGACGGCTTCCCTTCTAAGGTAGTGTGTGTGTGTGTGCAGAGCAGGAGATGAATACCAGCCAGGGCAGGCATGACGGGACGGGCTGTCCCGCTGCATCTCCGCCCCGAGGTGCAGCGCCGCCTGCTGTTGTATTACTCACATCCACACAAAGCTCAGCCAATGGGACTCCGTCATGCTGCTCTTCCGAAACTGACAAACACACGCAAAGCAGCCAATAGACCTCAGCCAGCGTCGGATTGGTAACGCGGGCATTCGGGCAATGCCCGAGGGGCCGGTGTCCGAGGGCTGCTGTGGGCTGCTTTTTGAGCAGTCTGGGGGGCTATTTGGACGCTGTCTCTGTTCTTCTGATACAGTCAGTGCTTTAAATGGGCCGGTACTCACCGGTACTGAGTACCGACACTTCTACATTTGTTGCGCTTGAGTACCGGAACTTATTCTTGTTCAAAGAGAGTACCGGTACTCATGGGGCAGCAAGCCGACTCAGTGCAATTTGGCATTTAAAAAAACAAAGCGCGACACACAGCCGACGAGTCAGTCAGTTTTTGTGCCGCATTCGAGTGCTAATCCCCCCTTAACATCTGCTAATTGAGCAGTGCCCCTGCCCCCATCGTGCTCTCTAATCTGGGCTGCTGCAGCCTCCTGGACACAGGAGATTCATTCAGCAGACCTGTACACTGGGCTATTGTGCTCTGTTGGCAATACAAACACCTTCGAAAAGTGGAGGAAGCTCTGTTTTTGTTTTTACATTTCTTCTTGTGCCCCCCTGCAGTCGAGCTCCCATCAACCCATTGCAAGGCATAAAAGACTTGGTGGGGGACAGATGAAAGGCCCAATTTGCATCTCGCCCCTCTCCCTACTGATAAACACACTACAGCCATACATTTTCAAAGCTTAACTTATAAAAAGGAAAAATAATATACATACCATTCCTTTAAAATGTAATTGAATAAGAAAGTTAGGGATATTGTGTTATGTATGATCTCTACAGCACTTTCCCAATGCTTGTGAGGCCCAAGGCGCTATTACACTGGAAACAATTTAAGAAGGGGTTTATATTCAATTAAAAGTAAAATATTTATGACATCAGAAAATAAATGTTAGTGAACTTTGTTCTTAGTGCCTTTGGAACAATTTCTAACATAAAGCACCAATGAAACAAAATCTTAAATGAAGAAGTGCATTCGGTCATGAGGTTTTATCAATGATTTTAATTAATGGCCAGCCCTCCGCGTTCATCCCCTTGTTCCAGGTAATTGTTGCTTTTTGCAGTTGATTGTGGGTGCAAGTGAACTAAATACCCTATCTGCATGCGCAAGTGCTTATATGTCCCTGCGTGTGTTCTTGTATGAGTGAGTGTTGTCTGCAGTGTGCATATCTGCACACCCATTAAATCTCAATCAAATTAAACCTGTGCCTCTGGCCCGGTCCCATTGCACTATCTGTAGCCCCGCCCCCATGGCTCCACCCGCCTCTAACCCCTAGCCCACATCTCAATTAGGTGAGTACCTTTACTCATTTTTTTCCATTTAAAGCACTGGATACAGTCAGTGGCCCAGTGGGAGTCTGAGTGGCCTTTCTAGAGGCGGATGAGCGCTCATTACCTCTGTTTAGCAGAGGTATCACTCCCTTTGTCTCTCGGGCCGGCCCATTAATGTCTGCACATACTGAGCGGGGGCAGGGGGCCTGAGTAGAAGTGGCCTCACTTGTTTCACCAGTGTAAACTAACGCGTGCATTTTTTTATCCCCCACCTCCTAAAGTTTTTTTTATAAGATTACACCAACGCAGTGATATGAGGAGTGTTTGTGCAAATGTGGGCCGATTTTTTTCTTTGTTTGCCCGGGCCTATTTTCATTCCCAATCCAACCCTGACCTCAGCCCTGCTGCTTCTGGGAACTGGCACACTCACACAGCACAGCCAATAGACCTCAGCCCTGCTGCTTCTGTGAACTGGCAAACTCACACAGCACAGCCAATAGACCTCAGCCCTGCTGCTTCTGTGAACGGGTACCCTCACTCAGCTCAGCCAATAGACCTCAGCCCTGCTTCTTCTGTGAACTTGTACCCTCACTCAGCTCAGCCAATAGACCTCAGCCCTGCTGCTTCTGTGAACTGGCACACTCACACAGCACAGCCAATAGACCTCATCCCTGCTGCTTCTGTGAACTGGTACCCTCACAGCACAGCCAATAGACCTCAGCCCTGCTGCTTCTGTGAACTGGTGCACTCACACAGCACAGCCAATAGACCTCAGCCCTGCTGCTTCTGTGAACTGGTGCACTCACACAGCACAGCCAATAGACCTCAGCCCTGCTGCTTCTGTGAACTGGTGCACTCACACAGCACAGCCAATAGACCTCAGATCTGCTGCTTCTGTGAACTGGTACCCTCACACAGCTCAGCCAATAGACCTCAGCCCTGCTGCTTCTGTGAACTGGCACACTCACACAGCTCAGCCAATAGACCTCAGCCCTGCTGCTTCTGTGAACTGGTACACTCACTGCACAGCCAATAGACCTCAGCCCTGCTGCTTCTGTGAACTGGTACCCTCACAGCACAGCCAATAGACCTCAGATCTGCTGCTTCTGTGAACTGGTACACTCACACAGTTCAGCCAATAGACCTCAGCCTGGCTGGGTTTCTGGTTCTCGCATCCTCGCTTGGTTCCCCTATGCTCACCTACATTCTGACCTGCTGCACCCTTTGCTAGCCTACGCCAGTTCTAAGACTCACAAATAGCTCTGGCCATGAACCTCAGCCCTGACCTGCAGCTCCTCAGCTCTTCCAGTACTGAATCCCACTGACATACAGCTGTGTCAAAGTGCCTCAATCCGGCATGCAGCGACATTTGCAATACTCAGTACTAGAGCCCTAACTACTTTTGGTGTACCTCAGACCTACTGGAACCCTCTCACAGCTCTGGGAGTGTACCTCAGTCCTGAGCTGCAGCGCCACCTATAACACCAGAACTCTATTTGGTGCCTCTTTTTCTCTCTTCTACTATCTTTCCCCTCTCCCCACCCTTCCTTCCCATTTTATTTTCATTCTTAGGTCCTAATTACAAGTTTGTCTTTGCATCAGACCGTCAAACTCATGGTGGCATGGCGGGAACTGCCGCACTGGTGGTTTGTCTGCCGCATTATGAGTATGGCAGTCCCACCGCCACATGACCGCCGCAACTGCTGGGGATCCATGATCCTGCAACAGTGGCGCGGCGGTCTGGGGCAGCAATATGCTGGCCTGCCACTGCTGCACTGCCAAGCATATTACGAGTTTCCAGACCTCGAAACTTTTCATGGGGGTGAGGCCACCATGAAAAGTGTGGCGGTCAGGAAAATTAGAGGGTCCTATGGGGCCCCCTTTTGCCCCTTGCATGGAGGTGCATGCAGGAGGGCACATGTTGCGCCTCCCTTCTGTATGCACACCTGTTCCTTCACAGCACCGACTGCACCAGTCCATGCCTTGTAGGTACTTGATTTGAAGGTCCCACGGTGATGCTGTGCTAAGGGGGGACGGCGGTTGAGTTTGGCGTTGTGGGACCGCAGCTCGTAATCAGGCCTTTAGTTTCACTCCACTACTACTTTTATGCCCATTTTCTCACCTTTGCCCCTTAACTATTTTTTCTCCTGCTTTGATCTCTTCCTGTCTTTCCCTTTACTTCATTTTCCTTTTCCCTCTTATTCCCCTACTATTTTTCTCTGTTTTTCTACTCCCTCATGTACTTTTTCTGTGCCCCCATCTCTTTTTTCACTCCCTCCCTTTTGTTCTTTATAAGAATCTCTCCCTTCCACGTCCCCATCGTTCTTATTCGCTATTCTGCTTTTCTAATTCATTTGTTTTCATCTCTCTCATTTTCTCGTTCTTTCGCTGCCCTCCCTCCTTTGTAACTCCCCTTGCCTTCACGCGCAGACTTCCCTGCCCTTCACGTTTCATTTTTTTAATGAAAAATTCCACAAGTCCAAATTTGGACGTCTCCTCTCGTTCGTGTTTGGAAGCTGCAAGCGCTGCCAAAATCTCCTTAAATAGAGCAGCGTCTCCCATAGAATGTTCTGGCTCCTGACTTTATCTTTGTTTCTGGGATTTCTTGCCATGTTTTCGGACTGGAATCCACAAAATGTTAACATATTAGCCACATTTCTCTTTTTAGGTCTCCCGTTCAGAAAGAAAAGTTGTTTTAGGAGTTGCAGGAGCATGCTCGGTGCTGTCGTTGGAAGGTTGATGCCAGGACTGTGTGGCGAGATGCTATCATGGAAAGTTCACGTGACGCAGATACGGGGTCATACGAGGGCCATTGCCCCATGCAGACTGTCCCTTGCCATAGTCTCAGCTCAGACTCCTGATCTCCTGCCTTCGCTCTCACTCTTGGATTACTCCGGGTTGTGTTGTTGCTGACCTGGTTTTACCACATCTCCAGACCCCCCTTCCGCATTAAGGAGGATTTACCACCGCTGTGAGGGCGAATTCCTTGATTTTCTTTAGCATCTCTTATTCTATAATCACCTCCTGGGCTGTATTTCTGCGCCCCAGCTATTTCAAAACCATCCATATCTTTCTCCTGTATTCCTGTACCTGAGGTTTTTAAATATCAATAAGACCTCCATCGTCTGCTATATTTATTGCCCAGAAAAAATCGTTGATCATTCGTATCACTCTCATCTCTTGTGTTTATTATATAGCTTAGTTATTAAAATATTACTCATCTCTCCCTCCTCTGTTCCATCTATCCTATTGTGGAATGTAAATATCATTCAAATCTCCATCATGTGCTGTATTATTACATATGGGACATTTAAATCTCATTCATGTCTCCTCTACTTCCTGTATTTATACATCTATGTTATTTAGAAATAACTCAAACCACCCCTCACGTGCTGTACTTATATTCCTCAGACATTTAAATATCACTCATAGTTCCCTCCTCTATTGGATTGATACACCTGCTACGTTTAAACAACATCTCTCCCTCCTTCACTATATATATATATATATATATATATATATATATATATATATATATATATATATATATATACCACACACACACACCAGAGGTATTAAAATAGCATGTATTTCTCCCTTCTCTCCTCCATTTGTCCCCCTAAAAAATTACATTATTGTTCATCTGTTGCATTTATGCACCTGTTAGATGTAAATATTACTCACGTGTCCCGTCTGTACTGAATTTATACACCTCACCCATATAAATAAAACTGCCCTTCCCTCATCTACTATATTTAGCCACCTAAGGTATTAAAACATGACCAATATATCTCTCACCTACTGAATGTATACACCTGGAGTGTTTACATTTCACGCACAGCTCCATCACTTGAAGTATTTATGCAATTGGGATATTTAAATCTCACGCTGCTCTGCCTCAAGTACTGTTTTCACACAGTAGGGGATTTAATATCACTCATACTTCCTTCCTTCATTAACCGTATGTATACCCTGTGACATTTCAATATTGATCATGTTCCCCACTGCAACAGTTTTTTTTACACCCAAGTTATTTAAATGTTGTTTACGCTACAGCCTCTGTTGCATTATACACCTGAGTAATGCAGCAACCATTCATCTTTCCCTACCATAGCTAAAAACTTGTGCTATTTGAAATCACTCAGATCTAATTCATTTCTTGTATTTGTTCATGCAGGGAATTTAAATATTACCCACTCAGCGTCTGCAATATTTGCACACGAGGTATTTAAATGTCACTCATATGTCTCTCACCTTTCTCATTTATACACCTCCGAAATTTAAATATCACTCACCTGTCACTCCATTTACACACTTGAGCTAGTAAAATAGGACTTGTCTGTCCCTCCTCTGTGGTGTTTATTATCCTTGGGTATTTATACACCATGAGTTATTTAAATATCGCTTACCCTCACTGCCCCTCTCCCAGACAAAAGAACCTGGCTAGGCCGTCTTTTATCTTCGTTTTTACCCTCCTCAAGAGGCTGCCTCCAGATAAAATGCTTTCTAGTGATACATTTTTTTTGCATTCCCCATTTTTGGAAGATATAAACCCACCCCCTCTAATACAACCTTGTCTCTGCTGTTTATCATATGGGTGATATCCATGAACTCAAACCTCCGGGTACAGCCGATTAGTTGGAGCCATATTTCCTATTCCAGACTGCTTTAGGTTAAGGGCCGCTATATACTTACTGTGGACAGAATAGAAAGAAAGGAAGCAAAGAATCTGGTACTGGAGATAGGTTGAAACTGTGGAGGGAATAGGCTCGGCTAACTATTTCAAAGAAAGTCCATCTCTGTTGTAAGGTTGAAACCTGACACAAAACCTATTTCATATTCATGCGATTTCCAGCAGAAGAACATCCACGCTACCCTCCTAAGCTGGGAGACAATGACAAGACTTGGACCTCAGGGTCGCCCCAACAACAAATACTACTAGCTGTTGCTTCTACTACATTGTGTAACCTCAACGTCCTCTGTGAGAAGTTGGCCTGGTATATGCTGTCCACTAATTAAAGTGGGCACCCTGTACCAGTGTAGCCTCAACTTCCTCTGTGAGAAGTTGGCCTGGTATATGCTGTCCACTAATTAAAGTGGGCACCCTGTACCAGTGTAGCCTCAACGTCCTCTGTGAGAAGTTGGCCTGGTATATGCTGTCCACTAATTAAAATGGGCACCCTGTACCAGTCCAAACAACCCTTATGGTGATTTAAGAGGTCAAAGAAAACCTTAGGAAGCTATTTAAGTGGTAAGTGTGGAGAGCAGCCTCCAGGCTTAGTCTTGAAGGAATGTTAAGCAGCTTGTTTTACCAGAATGCAATCTCATAGTATTGGTTAAATGAAAGAAGAACCACACAGTAGTTATAAAAACATGTATTTATTAGTATAACACTATCTAGTACGACACAGTATCTCCTATGGAGATAATCACAAAGCACACAATAACTCAGCACAGAAATGACAGTAAATAGCACTAATATACAGTGGGCCCAAGCAAGGGACCAAACCATATACTAAAATAGTGGTATAAGAACCACGACTTGAGTCAAGACATTGTCTAGAGGTTGCAGAATCGCTTGGACCCCAAGGAACCATCCAAGGTGAGTAAGTAGGGACACCACAGAGGACGGGTGCAATGTGGGAACGAATGCCAACAGATGGCGGGTGCTTCAGGTGCGTTGATGGAGTTCTTGACTCTCCAGCCACGGGCACCTGGAGACATCGAGGATGACCAGGAGCCGAATACGAGCTGTCCCACAAAGGATGTCGAGTGCTGAGGGGTCAGTGTCCGGCGGGAGCACCAACAAGCCTTGACAATGGCAACCCACGCAGAAGATCAAGGATGGATACGGTTCGGACCAGCAAGGTCCAGGAGACTCACCACAGCAAGGGGAATCAGGCCTGGAGGAGCCAGGGGAGCCCAAGAAAAGCAAAGTTGACCCTCAAGTGGACCCACAGGGCAGAGACAGTCGCAAGAGGACCTCAAACGATTTCACCAAACTGCAGCCCACGGAGCACTCTGTGCGAGGAGGCTGGAGTTCTTGCTAGGAAATCGTGCCAGAGTTGGGGCTACTCAGAGCCCAATGCACTTGTTCGGGAAACGCCAACAAGCATATGCACTTGCAGATGTACGCGGTGCATAGAGTTTCAGGTTTTGCAGCCTCTACAAGGGATTCTGACCTCAAACTTGGTGAGAGGGCAGCTCGGACCTCGAGGGACGTAGAAACCCACCTTCTGTGTTGCTGATGCCTTCGGAGTCCGTAGGAGCTCAGGGTCAGCAGACCTGACAGCAGTGTTGCCGTGCCTGCGAATGCAGGGGAGTGACTCCCTCAATCAAAGGGAGATATCTTTGGTTGTTTTTGATGCTTCACATGTCCTTCACGGATCCTGTATGGTCCACGGGCACAGACGATGCTTCAGACTGAGAGTGAGACTAAATTGGGCCCAAACGAAGTCCAGCGAAGCCCAGAGTGTCCAGACGGTCAAAGTTCAGTGGTTTCTGGTTCAGAATACTGTCCACATCGAATCTAGTGTCCTACAGCAAGGTAAGCCCTTTTGTACCCACTGGAGAGGGTTTGACAGATTCAGGGAACCCTCGCAGGGGAGGGTCTGGACAGTGGGGAGGTTACTCCCATGTCCTTTGTCCAGTTTCGCGCCAGAGCAGGAACCAATGGATCCCAGGACTGGTTTGAACTGGACTATGCAGAGGGACACCAAATGTGCCCCTCATGCAGACTTTCGGTCGCTGGCAAGCGCACCCATCCAGCCCTAATACACTAACTCCTTTCTGGAAGGTGCTCACACCTCCCTGTGACAGGATGCCTATTGTTCTGCCTTCCCCTGCTCAAGCTTGGCTCAGCCGCAGGGGGGCAGAAATGTGTTTCTGGTAGGCAACAACCATTTTATGCTGCGCAGGACTAGAAGTCTGGTACCGGGAACACCAGGGACCCAACGAAGCTTGCTTCTGAGGGATGGAATCTATCCTCCCACATCCGTTACATGTCTTGTTACCGCGATTCCTGAGAGAATCGGGAATGTTGTGTTCTGGGATGTCTAATCATTTGCATCTTTGGGATTGAGAGCGAGTGAGACACTATAACTAGTCGGTCCTGGGATTGTGGGTACTGAGGCGGTAGGAAGGCTTAGCCCCTATACACCAAGGTCCCGTATTCCTGCGCATAGTTCTGTGTATGTGCAGAATCCCTGCAACATAATCATACCTCCCACACCGGTTACCGGTGTGGGGGTATGATTCCTACATGTTTGACACCAAACACGATAGGCTTTCTTTTCAGCCGTTTTAGAGTTGGTTATCACGTGGTCGCATAATGCCACTCGTCGAAATGGCTGCTTCACTGACAACCCGGGAGAATGTACTCCGTAGGCGGCAGGGGTGTTCTGCTCATGCAGTGGCTGCCTCTCACTTAGAACCAAGCACCCTGCCCTCAGGATTGTAAAAGCCTGCTAGAGGGGTGACTTATAGGTTTTAAGTGTAGTGATCCTTAGATATAGTAAACCTATATCTTAGGTAAGTGGTGCATGCACTAACTAATACTGGCTGCAATGGCAAGGCTGTAGTTCCATTTTGCATGGCCTCTCATGGGTGGCTTAATACATGCTTCAGCCCATGGGAGGCCTCCGGGGTACCTATGCCCTGGGTACATGAGTACCATATACTAGGGACTGACAAGGGTACCCCAGAATCCAATCTGGAATGTACCTAAGCACATAACATAACAGTTTAGGGAGAAAGCAGATAGACTGGGGTCCTGATTAGCAGGATCCCAGCCAGACTAGTCAAAAACAGTATCACATTTAGCAAAAAGTGGGGGTAACCATATGAAGCAGGTCTTACTTTCCTACATCCTGTCCCCCTCGTTTGAGTATTAACTTCGCAAAAGATATATACAATTTTCAAAGTCCCATTCTTCTCGCCTTTTTACCATCTACCACTCCAATTTCACTCTCCATAGCGGTCTACTAGGTGAAGAGTCTATCAAGGCTCTGTACACAGTTTAAAAGTGCCTAACTCAAGCAAATTCACAAAAGAACAACAAATATATTTTACTGCTAAATGTTGTGATTCTCTGTTTTCAGGTAGTACGCGATTGCTTACGGGGATCAGTTACTGTATGTTTCCATATTTTATATTACAATATTGGATCACCTGATGTGTGCTTCAAGCATCAAACGTTATCTCTGTGTCGTAGGAGGCAGTCAGCCAGCTGCTCTCAACCCTCCATATGTTCCAATTCGGAATCAGCAGACAAATACTCTGCTTAACTGGCATAAGGTACATATTTCTAAGCGTAGGCTCCCCTGGGGTGTTCTCCAACCCTTTTTCTTCCTCCCCCACCCCCTACTCTGGTGATCATCGCCTACAGCTACTTCTCAGACAACAATGGCAGACGCCTCTTAGTTATGCTTGACCTCACACTTCTCTGTAACACCCATCTGAAAAGCATATGCAGCATGAAGCCCTTCCTCTCTGATTCAGACGTTGTAGCAGTGTCCCCACCCTTGATCAAACGCAAAACCAGAATACTATATCTCACTGCTTGTGGACTCTAACTCTTCCCCTTTTTAAAAACTGCCGGTCCTAGAGAACTCTCCAGTTGATGCTGAAGTTTCTTCGCTACCTCCCAGCGTGAGACTCGTGCAGATTCAATGTTCTAGCCATAATACACAAAGCTTAAAAGAAAGGGCTCCAAATACATTTCAGATCTCATCATTCCCCCCTGCTGCCCTCACTCAAATGACGTGTACGGGGCCTTCCTCCAATAGTCTGTCTTTCATTCATGGCAGATGCGTCACACTTAAGTTAGCCCTCTTGTGATACACCTCAGAGGCATCACAAATGTCTACTGTTGAGAGCACAGCTTTACACTTGTGCATCGACTGACCTTTGCACCTATCATGCACGCAGCCTAATTCAATAAGTGCCTAGACCGTTTTGTGGTATGTTACAAGGAGCAAATATGAAAGTAAATGAGGGCAGGAGACCATCCATCACAGGATGAGGCAACACACCGGACCCACAGTGGCTGGAGGTGTTAGAGGACGGGTCAATGGAAGCTGCAAACGAAACACTAGACCGCTAGCTGTTAGCTAATCTCATTCACACACTTTCTTGGTTGCCTTAATTCCTGGGTCATGATTGGTAGAGCCCTATTTAGACACATTGGGAACTCAGATTTGTGCATGGCAATTTTCTGCAGTGGTTGCTTTGGCTTTCCGATTCTGCTGTACTTTGCACACGTTTTAGCTTTCACTCACTTTTTGCGGTTTTAACATTTGTGGTTCCCTTAGTACATTTACTGCCTTGTATTGTTGGTTGTTCAGTCTCTTGTCCCATTTCGTGTAGAGTCTTATATGTGTATGTTCAGCAGCATTTATTGGCCTTGACTTGTTTCCAGGTCGGCTCCTAGCCAGTGGCGGCTGGTAGGGAACGGAGGTGGCAGGGCAGGGCGGGGAGTTGGGGTTGTGGAGATGTGGGAGGGGGGGGGGGGTGAATTTTTTTTTAACCACTTACCTTTTCCCCCACCTCTCCTCTGCCTCCTCTTCTCTTCCTGCTTCCAGTCCGGAAGAAGCCTCAGGAAGCAGTGGGGCACACAGTCTCTCCTGAGCCAATCACAGCGCTGCAATACAGTGCTGTGATTGGTCTGTGCGCTGTGGATTGGCGCTCAGATGGGGATAGAGAGCCTATGCATATTTACACGAGGCTGTGGATTACAGCCTGGTGGAGAATATGCAAAGTGCTCATGACTGTTTGACCTGGCCAAGACAGCCTGCCAAACAGTCATCTGCACTTAAGTGTGCACAAACCCCTCCTCCACCCTGAGCCACAAGCCCCGCCCTAACACATCCCCGCAGTAACGAAAAATACAATGATAATAATCTTCCTATCATTTTATTTTTCCCTTTTTCACAGCTCCAAGAGCAATCGGGCGACGCTCCTCCGCCTTAGCGGAAGAGCCGCACATGCTCCCAGCTCATCACAGCACTATCTGTTGCTGAACCTGGTAAGCCTTGTTTCACCTGTTATTTGTTCTTACAGTCTAGCTGGCTTACCATCTTTACTGTATGCCTCTGTCGTACAGCTGGTCAGATCTACTGCACGTTGTAACATGCAGACAGAGTAGTGCAATCCCTAGAAACAGATGAAACCTCAGAAAGTGGGCTCCAGTCCGCACATTCTCTTTCTCACTCCCACTCCCTTCCCTTTTTCTTCTCTCGTTTCTGTGTGTGGGGAGATGTTCCATCTTGATCACCAGCACAGATATCAAGGGACAGCAGAGCCATTGCCTGCGTCCTTAGTACCGAAACCTGAAGTTTGATTTGCAGAGAATAGTACAGAGAAGGCAGTCAGACTTAGAATAAGAACAAATAAGGGGTGGGTCTTTTAACAGAACCAAAGTAAGAAAAGATACATATTAACGGTGAAACATACAGGGTGTGTTGACTTAAGTTTCAGGGGGTCTCTGCAGAGCAATAGTGCTTTCATAGGACCTCTGCTCATATGAAAACTAATTATCTCCTTCTCTCCATGAGAGCCCAGAACACTGCAGCAAGTGAAAAGCTTCTCTTTTGGAAAGGCAAACTTTAAACTTAAAACACCTGAGTAGGAAAATGTAAGGCATTTCTTGAAATTAGACTATTTAATAAAACTGTAACTTTAATCTCCATAAATGGAAATAAACGTGTGAAGAAAAACGTTTTTACTAATCTGGTTTTGAAACACAGGACAAATGAAACACAGTGCTTCCAGAGGTAATATTACAGAGAACTAAGGAGCACTGTGCCTTTAAGGCTGGAGGCTGACCCATGTATCCCAGAAGTCGCATCCCCAGACAGTTAAGCTACCGTCCATCTTTCTGCACTGCTTTGTGAAGATCCCTGGTCACTGGGATCTGTCCTTTTATCCATTTGGATTTGATATTTACAAAATACCACTTTTCTCTGAATGCTGTGCGCTTCTTTGATATGATATAATATAATACAATGTCATAAAATATAATATAATATTATATTACCTTTTCAATGTTTCTCTGCCATTTGTTGTGATTTATCTGTGAGAAAATGCCTTCTTTATTTGTTGACTGTCCCAAATGTGTGAGAAAATTATCAGAGAAAGATTCTCATGATCTTTTCATACTGTGTCTTCCAGACAACCATTAAAAAAAGCAGCGTCCCCACAGCCTTGGGATGGCAAGAAGAACCGGAGGGACCATTAAGAGATCAAGTTTAGGGTTTGGGCTGTTCCTAACCACCTTCTAATGCCCCTACAACAAATTCAAGAAGGGACGTCAAGGCAAGAGGAGCTGATATCTCCACCATGGGACTCAACCAGGTCCCTGCAGATGTCTCGAGCAAAGACAAAAGCACAAAAAGAAGAAACTGTCCTCCCCTATGATGGTGAGGAACTAGAAGTCAAAAGCTCCAGGGCCATGTTGACACTGTATACGGTATCGAGGTATGTGCCCTTAAGAGTCAGGTCAATGATGTTGAGACAATCAGCATTATTCACCGTGTGCTAGTGTTTGACATGGACCTCGAGGAAGCCTAGGTTGCTGTCAAGACCATGCCATCGAGAGACTCAATTTCAACACTTCTGATTTTAAAACATGGTGACTTCTTTAGGAGCAAGGTTTTCTTATTTGAGAAGATCACAGCAGAGTGTCAGATTATTCTCGCTCATGCAGAAGCGACGCTATTGAGCAGTGCTGCTTTAGAAAATCTTGGCTACCAAAGATTCAGCTTTGTATATTCCAGTGGTAATGTCAAGTAAAGTGACCTACTCTGCTTTACTCCCATAATCCACAGAGGAAATGGGTGGAAACTATAAATATTAAAGACATCCCTCCATGTGCACAATGAAGTTGCCACAAGAGCTTCAAGGTCTCTCTCCAAATGATCCAGCTCTAACCTAACGACCTATGCTGAAGGAAGGTCAGGCACAGCTACCTGAAGAAGCAGCTCGTACTGAATTACCCAGAAAAACTCCTTCTCCAAGAGAGACATGGAGGTTATTCTCCATTGACAAAAAAAACTTTAAGCTCATACCCCTTCTCAAAGAAGGCATCTCTCTTGTATTCCACATCGAAGCTGGAGCCAATGCTTTAGAGTTTGAGACAATTTCCTTCGCCATGATCTGGCTCTAGTTCATCATCTTCAGGTTCGAAGAAGCATTACAGCTCATCTTCCTCTCCCAGATCTCTGAAAAGAGTCCAGTGGATTGAGGTACCTGAAAGCTGAGTATCTCTTTAAGGCTCCACAAATTAGTTCTTTAGTGATTTTCAAGAAACTTCAACATAGGTCGCCACCTATGCCTTTATTACCCGGTCTCTTAGAAGATGTTAGGGAAATCTTTCAAATCCATCCACATAAAATGCTGCCATGCAAAGGATCATGAAGATGTTCAAAACCTGGATAAGGTCCTGCTTCTTTTGAAGTCGGATCCAGCCCCAAATGTAGTTATAGTTTCAGCAGTTATGAAAAAATCACTAACGTCTTTTGCCACTGCTCCTCGTGGCCAAGAGAGCTGGCACACCGATGCAGTGGGTACCAAACATCAAAGAAACGTCAACTATGACATTTAAAGCAGTAAGTTCATAGTCACTCCTGGACACTGTGGGATAAAATGGATAGATTTACTGATTTACTCCCAGCAGAGGATAGACACAATTTCCTGGAATTAGTGAATGAAGTAAAACTTGTGTCAAAATAGGTTATCTGAGCTGCAGTCGATGTGGCGGCTTACTGAAACTACAGCGGGCTCTGAATAAAGTGTGTCTCTTGGCTTACTTACCCTCCCTAGTCATAAACCAGAAGCCAAGCAGGAACTAATCAGTCTTCCTTTCTCTGGGCCATCCCTCTTTGGATCTCGCTCCAACAATGAAATGTATAAAATGAAAGCAGAGCGGACCACCAAAGACAGTAGGACAAGAGAAAAGGAATCGTTTTTGTATCACTTCCACTACAGTCATGAAGAGAACATGTCACTAAGCTCAGCACTCACAGTACCAGAAAAACACCCAGTTGCAAAGGCACAATTTCATCAGGGCTCCCAGTAGAGGCAGAGGAGATCACCAAGAAGGAGGAATCACCAGCAGAGTCTGGTATGTACAGGGCACAAGACAGTGACTCTTCCACTTCCCCCTCACTGTTACCCACTCTGGTAGGGGGGAGTGAAGCTCGACACTTGGCAGAACAAAAATGCATCAGAAACAACAACCGGGTGCTCTCTAGTGTGAAGAATGGGTATGCTCTGAGGCTCACAGCCACAAATGCCAGAAAGTCCTGTCATCAGCATCTGCAAACCCACACAATGAAAGCAAGTTCTCTTCAAGCAGAAAGAGCTACACAAAGAGGTCAAAGGTTCAAAGGAACAGGAAATTGAATCACAGGCAGAAATCAAGAGATCACATCCATTCTTTTTCAAGCCACAAATAAATGGATAGGGGAAGGAAAGTTCAGGATGGTATTGTTTAAGATTTATTCTTAGCTCAATCAAAGGGATGTATGTGTTTTATATGTCTATAGGAATCCTGTTGACATATTCCAGTGACTCAAAGCACAGGAAATATCTGAGGTCCGTAGTTCTCAAAGAAAATTTTCATTGTAAGAAATTACTGTTTGGTCTGAAATCAGAAAAATCTTTTTACTTATATTACTTGTTTTCCATCAAGGCAATCTTTAATAAATTCAACAGCGGCGAGTCCTCCACTAAGGCGGAGAACTTCACCCCGCTTCATTTAGATCAGTGGATAAAAGAAACATAAAAGGATAACACTATGTTATTATCATTTTATTTTTCCGGTTTACGGGACGGGGATTGGCTGTGGCACAGCCAGCAATGGGAGGAGTGGTAGGTGCGCATAACTGTTTGGCCTGCTGTCTTGGACCGGCCAAACAGTCATGTGCACTTGCATGTTCCCCACCAGGCTGTAGTACACAGGCTGGTGGGGAACATGCACAGGCTCCCACTGCCTGTCTGAGCGCCAAACCACGGCGCTTAGACCAATCACAATGCTGCATTGCAGCATTGTGATTGGCTACGGGAGCCTGTTTGTGCTTCCTGCTTCAAGCAGGAACAGAAGAATGATAATGTGAGGCGAGGCGGCGGTCCGACAGCAAGGTAAGTCATTTTAAAATTTTATTTTTCTATCCCCCTGGCCCATTAACCCTCCCCACCCATGCTATTTGGTGGCAGCTGCCCATCGATACTCCCCAGACACCTAGGATTGTGTAACGGGATATCGGCCTGTTATGAAGCATATTTACCTCTTCATACTAAAAATGTTTTGTGACCCTGTGGGGTGGCGCAGATATTCAGTGTTCATGAATTCAGCAACGATTCTTATAATAGAGAAGAAGTACTAAGGGTAAGAAACTATGACATCCTCTGCACCCCAAGCATTCTCCTGCCAGCAAGGAAGGCGAAGTAGTACAGACAAAGAACTGAATTTAAAACCCTCTGCCTGGACCCCAAGGCCAAGCACAGTACAGCTCCAAAATACCTGTTCAACTTTTTTACTTCATAATGTCCAGCCAGAATGCTCTGCTGCCAGTACGGTCTTGCATTGGGCCTTGCAAAGTATGAAGAGTATGTAATCCTGGAATCCTGTCTCTGTGCAACCATGACTTCTCCTTCCGGAATTCTCTTCCGTTGACACAGTGCCTCAAGGGAACAGCTGAATGTTGCAGAAATATCCAAAGACCTCTGCCAATGCCATCCTGGTTTGAATGATTAACCCATTTTCAGCTCTTAATACCATCTATACACTGCACACACTTGCTCATCTGAAGGGTTCCTGCTGTAGGTATTAAATATGAGGGGCCCTTCTGATGGTTGGTGACACACCCTGGCGTCAATTTAGCATCAGTCCTGCTCTCTTGTCATTGGTTGAACTGTGGATTTTATTTTGACTTGGGAGTACCAGTAGGGTACTCCCATTCCTGAGAAGAGGGGTATATCTTGGCTTTTCAGGTGGAGTATTAGAATGTTAGTAAAGAGGCTTAAACAGCAGTAGATTTGCATAAGGTTGATACTGAAATGTACATATTTTCATATAAGTGCATTGGTTTATCTTCTGTGGGTTTTCATAGTATTGAAATCTGGCAGGCATTCAGGCATGTGTGCATATTTATCAGTTAAATACACGTGGAAATATACTCATTTCCACTTTATTGTTCAGAAAACCCAAAAGAGGTTTGGATACATGCAGATAAAAGTAATACAAAATAAATATGGGTAAATACAGATGGAAATGTAAAAAACCAAATTACATAAAACTGGGAGCCCTACATATAAATTATGTTGCACCTCACTGATAAGCAATAGTAAAGCCAGAAAAAGCCATGGGTTGTTGGGGATGTGACCTGGCACTTGAGGCTGCACAATTCCTATTGCTGCAGGGCCAACTCTGATTTACTTAAGGTTACTCCTTGTCCGTAGTGGCAAAGTGAACAAAAGGTAATGCACTTGAATGTGGCAGAGTAATTACCAGTGGCTGAGGTTAATTCGAGCATGCTACCCATTGCATTATAATGTTTCTTCGTATAGTACTCAACCCTGCTTCTGAGTTGAGCCTTGACACAAGGTGACAGAGTCTTTTCATGTGGGCTTCCAGCAGAAAAGCCACAGAGACACAATGTGTGTCTGTATGGACATCTTCAAACTAGAAGCAGCCAAACGTGTAGCCTTTGTAAATAGAATTAAGTAAGGTCAATTGCTGGTGAATTCCTAGGCATCTGTACTAGGGGTGGGCAAAAAGGTAAAAAATCTCGGCGAAAACGCAGAAATTCCGCGAACAAGCGGAATTGCTTGTTCGCAATGCTTTTTTTCTGTTCGCAATTGTTGTTTGCGTGCTCGGGGGAAATATCTCACGAACACAAATTTTGAGAACGCGAACAAGCAAAACATTTTGCAAAGTCGCGGAACGCAGAATTTTGGGCACTTTCGCTTTCTCCGCGGAACTCGAAATTACCCAAATTCCGCAAATTCCGCGAGCGGAACAGAATTTACCGCCCAGGCCTAATCTGTTCTGCCTGTTATTACGGAAGTTACGAAAGGGGTCCAGTTCACACCAAACTGGATCCACAAGTCATATTACAACACTCACTGAACCTAGGACATCCTTAGTCCCACTGATTCTTGTTGGAACACTGGTTTTAGGTTAAGTGTTCTGCCACACCTTGAAACCACAACATATTTGGAAGCATCTGCCATTGATAGAAAGTTCAAGTGGCCTTAGAATACATGCTATTGGCCTCCGTCAAGATGACATACTCAAAGAACATATGAGGAAAGCAAAGATAGCCTCTCGGAGCAGACACAAAGTAATATGAGCTTATATAAAGACTTGTGGCAGTGCAGGCTCATCAATAGTCTCAGACCATCAATACTTAAACACATATCTAACATTCAGATGATGTTGATCTTCAGAACCTCTACTTGGTTTTTGGTTCTGACCATCTGGACTGAAACGTCATTGTGGCTTCAGGGTAGACTTTTCAACTTGAGTAACACTGTAATTAGGTTCAGCCAGCTTGGCATTGCTCTTCCTCTCAGGACCAGGCAGTTCTTTCTCTGTAGGTCATAGCTGCTCCAAACTTGCCAGCAGTGCACACATGCAAGGCTTCTCATGTCCTGGGCTTGGTCCCTACTCTGGTGGGAAACAGGAACATGGAGTGCCTTCATTCTAGTCAGATGTCCGTCTTTGCTGGTTCTGCAGGGGTCACATGGTCAGAGGTAAGTGTATTCCAGGAGAG
Source organism: Lissotriton vulgaris (assembly GCF_964263255.1). NCBI lineage: Eukaryota > Metazoa > Chordata > Amphibia > Caudata > Salamandridae > Lissotriton > Lissotriton vulgaris. The sequence continues at coordinate 1,044,839,961 of NC_141685.1, forward strand.
TTAAGTAGCAAATTCGATTCGATGTGTATTCCAGAAGAGACAGGGCATACTTCATGAGTGGGGTATCCTCTGTTCCCAAAGAAGACGCTGTTTTATGTGTTTGGCAATGAATAGTGCAGATATAGCAAGCAGATCATGTGACAGAACCACCCAACCAGCCAACCGGTTCAGATCATTCTTTTGTTCCATAGCAAAATCTTGGCTTTGAAGGAGATAATAGTGGTTCCCCTAACTTTCCAAGCATCAAGCTCTGCTAGAAGATGCTCTTTGATGAGGTGTCCTGTGCATGATAGGTACATGGAAAAGAGCCTACTTCTCTGCAGTCACTGTGTCCCTGTGAGGAGAAAATCCTCATAGAACGCATATGGCCAACAACTTGACATAAAAAAAAAACAAGCATCACACATGTCCTATTATGACCCACCACGTCCAGGCCACAGAAGTGAATTTATCGAAGAATAATTGTCTGAGGTACAATAAAAAGGCCTCTGCTTCTCACTAGTGATTCAGCTGTCACTAGCCTTTACTCCCCTCTTAGCCTGGTGAGGGAACAGTTCTCCATCAGAGCCTTATGTTCTGTGCTTAATTTGTAAAAAAAAACATTTGTGCCAGTGCTGTTGTCAGGAGGCCACTGAGCTTGCGCCACCCATTGCCCCTGCCAGCGCTACCAGTGACAGCACCAACACAACTACTAACCATCACACTCCTACAAGTGTTGACAGTTCAGACTATTCTAGGCCCCAAAGCTATAAGGATGGCTTGGGGACATCAATCAATCAATCAATCAATCAACAATAATTTATAGAGCGCACTAGACACCCGCGAGGGTCTCAAGGCGCTGGGGGGGTGGGGGGGGGGGGTGGCTGCAGCTAGTGGTCGAAGAGCCAGGTCTTGAGTAGTCTCCTGAAGGTCTGAGGGTCTTCTGTCTGCCGTAGAAGGAGCGGGAGTGAGTTCCACGTCTTGGTGGCGCGGTAGGAGAAGGACCTGCCCCCGGAGGTGGTTTTGTGAATGTGTGGGACAGCGGCCAGTGAGAGGTCGGCAGAGCGGAGTCTCCTGTTGGGTACGTAGAAAGCCAGTCGGTTGTTGAGGTATTCTGGGCCGGTGTTGTGGAGTGCCTTGTGTGCGTGGGTCAGGAGCTTGAAGGTGATTCTTCTGTCGACGGGGAGCCAGTGCAGGTCTCTCAGGTGGGGGGTGATGTGGTGTTGGCGGGGGACGTCGCGGATCAGGCGTTAGGAGGCATTCTGGATTCTCTGCAATCTGCTAATGAGCTTGGATGGGGCTCCGGCGTAGAGGGTGTTGCCGTGGTCTAGTCTGCTGCTGATGAGGGCGTGGGTGACGGTTTTTCGTGTGTCTGTAGGGATCCATCTGTAAATCTTGTGTAGCATGCGGAGGATGTAGAAGCATGTTGAGGAGACTGCATTGATTTGGTTGGTCATTGTGAGTTTAGAGTCGAGGATGACTCCCAAGTTGCGTGCGTGGTTGGTTGGAGTTGGGGCGGTGCCCAGGGAGGTGGGCCACCAGGAGTCGTCCCAGGCGGAGGGTTTGGGTCCGAGGATGAGGATCTCTGTTTTGTCCGTGTTGAGCTTGAGCCGGCTATCTTCCATCCAGTCGGAGACAGCCTTCATACCACGGTGGAGGTTGGCTTTGGCGGTGAGGGGGTCGTTGGTGAGGGAGAGGATCAGCTGGGTGTCGTCTGCATAGGAGATTACGTTGAGGTTGTGTAGTCTGGCGATGCGTGCGAGTGGAGCCATGAAGATGTTGAAGAGCGTCGGGGTGAGGGATGATCCTTGCAGGACACCACAGATGGTCTTGGTGACTCCGGAGTGGAACGGGGGAGGCGGACTCTTTGGGTTCTGTCGGCGAGGAAGGAGGTGATCCAGTCCAAGGCCTTGTCGCGGATCCCTGCGTCATAGAGGCGTGTGCGTAGTGTGAGATGGCAGACGGTGTCGAAGGCGGCGGAGAGGTCCAAGAGGATGAGGGCTGCTGTCTCGCCGTTGTTGAGTAGGATTCTGATGTCGTCTGTGGCGGCGATGAGGGCGGTCTCGGTGCTGTGGTTCTTGCAGAAGCCTGACTGGGAGGGGTCGAGGATGTTGTTGTATTAGTCATTTATAATATATGTTGAATTAAGAAACAACTGTTGTTTTCATCTCTAAATAAGATAGGCAGCACCACCATGTGGCAGATTGTCATGCGTGCCGGTGTTGACAATTAATTGGCAGTGCAGAGCCATGGAACCCACCAGCTCTAATTAAGCACTGCTTATGTTGTTTTCGTAGCACAAAAACAAAACGTAAAGCCACCCAGCGAGCTTGAAGATGTCGATTTCACTGAGCGGAAACACAGAATAGGCCAGAAAAACAAAAACTCTCAGAGGGACATGGTTTTTCAGCAGAACTAGTACTTTCGTCCCCTGCCAGTCATGGCCTCGCCTGCCTAGTGTCTCATTGAAGATAAGTAAAGGAAGCCTACCATGACACTATTAGTCTGAAGCAATGTCCTAAAGAACGGAATCTTAAAAAGCTGCCAACTCCATGTAGGTAATGTAGTTCGACTTTTCCAGGAGATCATGTTAAAAAAATAAAGTGGCAATCATCACAGGGCAAACAGATGCATTTATTGCGTATGGTGTGCGTTTTTACGTTTGGCTTAACTGTGCGAACTATATTGCGATCAACATAAAACAGCTTAAAGAAGTACTACTGAGAAAAGGAGCTTTGGCTCTACTTAGATGTTGATTCCCTTAAGTCCAGATTTTGATTGAGCAGAAGTTGTATGCTTCTGTTGAAAAAGAGTATTGTACTTGCATTGCACTGTTTGCAGTGTGGCAAAATGAATGCTCAAAATAGAAGGGTGGCGTTGGTTACCACGACAAGACACTAATCAAGGCTATAGGCCTGAACTGATATTAATGAAAAGTTACAACAAAGGCCTTACGCATTGTGAAAACATGTTAAAGGCAATAGGCTTTACAGGCTTATTAGACACGGTTAGGAGGGTTTGTACTTTTTTTGCCAACTCTAAAAAGTTACATATTTCTAATTTTATGATTGTGTATTTGGGGGGTACCTTGTAGGAAAGCTTATGCTCTGTATAGTAGGCTTGATTTGTCTGATCCATTTATTATGAAAAGTTAGATCAATGGCAGTTAGCTTGGCTTTTTTATTGTGAGATTCAGATGTGAAAGCCTCTAGGCCTGTAGGGGTGGATTGATATTGCACAGTGTTAATGTCTGTAGGCAATAATTTTGTTACATGTAATGTCACTGATTGCTATAGTAAGCAAGGTCTTTGTTGTTGGTTACCTTAGACAAAACCTGGAGGTAGAAGATATGCCCTGTGATAATCCTTGCATAGACATTCTTAGGTGAACCTGGTACGTTAACCAGTCTCTCAGTCCTTGCAATAAAATACATTTTAAACTCTACATACCTATACATAAATATATGGTCTTTCGGTCAACCCTCTTTTGTCTGTTAAGTGTCATTCACATTCTGCTTTTGCCAATGATACCATACTGCACAGGGCAGGTAGTTCGCCTGTTTTTTTCCTTTAGAGGTCCGCTATGTTCATTTCTTTCCTTTTGTTTTTTTACAGCGCTCTGTAGCTCTCCAGACAGTTCCACTAGGCCGCTCACATACTGCTTATTTCATTTGCAGTCTGCTGTATCTTGTTGGCCCACTACTTCTTAACCCAGTGGCCATCTTTAAATTTTACTGTCCATATTGTAACATTGTGTTACTGTTTAAAGATATCCCCTATGGTAAGAAACATTATATTGGCCATCTTGGATCTATACAAAAGTGATTCACTATACAGTAGTGTGTCATCTGAAGATGGCTGCCCAGTGCAATGTTTACTGAGCGGCCATGGAATGGTATTGTGCATATTATTTAAGTGTTTTTGCTCATAAATGGCCAACATGTTGCTTCTAAATGTGGCAGCTATGTTGGAACTTTTAAAGACTGATACACTATGTACACCACCATTGCAAGATGGCCACCTTTGCTATGTTTAATTTTATTTGTTTGCATTGCACGTATAAGGCCACAATGTTTAGGTGACGGCATGTTTTCTTGTTTTCTGCTGTTATTATTTTAAGTTATCTTCCATGCACTTGGTGAGTTTGCATGCCCATTTTTGTGGATGGGGAAGTGGGTGACTGCAAGAGTGAGGAAGTGGGTGGATGAATGAAGGCAAGGATGAGTGACAGACTGCATGTATATTGACTTACTGAGTGCCCAAACTTATCAGTGCCTTAAGATTCATTTTCAATTATAAGCCAGACCTATTAGTATTACAAATGCATGCTAAGCACACGTTTTTTGTGAATTGTTAGACTGCTTACCACATGAATTTTATTGTGCCTATGTATGCTTTTTAACCCTCTACATTTGTTGTGCATAGCTTTTAACCTTGCCCGTTGTGATTAAGTGGTAAGAGTTTTAATCACTCGTTTTAGCCCGCTCTAGTTAGGACCTTTTGACCACATATGGTTAGGGTCCTTAGTTAGTCAGTTTCAAGCACACGTGTAGTGTATGTGTTACACTTTTTCAAGATCATACTTTTGTAGAGCTATGCTTTTCCGAAACGCCTTGAAGGTGGTCTCAGGATGCATGCCTTCTTAACTGAACGTTCTGGACCCCCCACCCAAAGCCACACCCACAACCTTGCCAAGTGTCACTTATCAGGATTTAGTGTAGCACGTCATTTTTCTCTTCTTGATACTGCAACAACGTTTATGTCATGCAATTAAGAGCTTCATAAATCTGGTGATACTTTGCCTCTTGATTTGCCAAAAATGTAAATGATCTCATGCAGTGTGCACTCAGCAGCTACCAGTGCATGCTTGCTCTGCCTAGGTAAGGTGACCTGGCTATTTGGAATTGCCAGGGGCATTCCTGGTTGTTCATCATCTGTCCTGGCATTTTCACTAATTTCAGCACAGATCCCAGTATTTAGAGAGGGTGGACTGAACACAGAGGGAGGCAAGCTTCTATGCATTCCATTGCAGGATTAGTTACCAGCCTTTTCAGAAGTCAATTTAATTAACATAGATTATACTGCTGTAGAAGTTTCAATTATTGTATTTCTTTTAGTCTCTTGTATGTGTCCTCAATGCTGGTGAGCACTGTTGTGTCTGTTGATGTGAAATTGCAGTCCTTATTGCATGTTTGTGAAATCTTTCAGTTTTTGGTTTTCAAAATCTGGTCACTCTGTGCCTAGGTTTGATGATATGTGTTGCCCGCGGTTACGGCACTATGCAGTGGTGCACTGGCTACATCAACAGTCCTTGAGTAGCCCTTCACCCTCCTCCTTATTGAACTGCTGGTGCACATAGTGCACCAACCATAGCATGAACCAGTTATCATGGCTCCTGCTGCTGACTCTTCCAGCAAATGGATTTGATGGGACCTCCACCGCTTACTACATAGCTGCCAAGTTTTCATTTGTGATATTTCTGTGGTTTCAGTTGGTAAATGCGTGACATTATACCGACACATGTGTGACTCTTAGAGTAACACTTTCTCATAAGCAATGACCAATATTTGAGTGTCTCTGTGAATTTTCTGATACCCCTTTCAGACATATCACACACCAATGAACATTTGCCTAAAACAAGTCAGACCCATTTGCATTGCCAATGCTTCCCAGCAGTTTCAGATCCATGAGGAATAAAAATGATTGGTTGTCAATATAGAATATTAGACAGTGAACTGAATATTACAAGATCTATGGAAGGGGTCGTGGCCTTTGTAGTGTGTCAGTCACTGGAGTACTTCCTTTCATGCCACTTTCATGTGCAGTCTCTCACGCTAAAACCTTTGTCCTGACATCTTTTTCAAATCTTCTGTCTGCATATGTCACATGTCTCCTCCTTCATTTTCACCACAGTCTCTACACTTTATTTCTGCATTTACTTCCCTCCATTGTCTGCCTTTAATACACTCACGCATTCTCTTTCTTTCTTTTCCCGAATCTGGTGCTGTCAGTACTGTGACAGCAGTGTACCGCCTTTTTACATATTGGTAATCATTACAGTTGGCACATATGTGACAGTTGATTTGAGCGGTCTGCCTAGAGGCTATGGTTTGGATGAACATTTAATTAAACAAAGTAATGAACCAGTGATAGGCATAATTATTGATTTGCAGCAGTTGCTACATAATTCATCATTTGCTGCATAATATACAGATTTTAACGAAACAAATTGTTCAGAGGGATTCCAAGTTAATGAAATTGCAGTGACCTGTTGATGCGCAGTGAAAGGCCCTATGCAACTTTGAATGGTCACCTTTCCTTTTTTTTTAATTTTTTTTTTTATTAGCAATACAAGAATCAACAGTATACAAAAATGAGTCAAATTAAAAGAAATAATCTAGACGTCTACAAGGTTAACGTTAGGTTGGCATTAGATCATTTGACAAATTTCTTGTTAAATCCAAACAAAATATATACATGTATCTTGACACATATAAAACAGAAGACAGTAATGATCTAAATTAAACATGATTTTTTTAAAACTAAAATATGAGAGACCTCCAGATCTTATTGAATTTAGCTAGAGATTTAGTACCCCTAAGCCTGGCCAGCGCTAATTCCATACTATGAATTTCATTAAGGAGAGACCACCATTCCATTATATGTGGGGGTTTAGGGGAGATCCAAGCGCGAGCAATTATAAGTTTAGCACAAGTTACCATAATAGTAAATAAGGATTTGTGTTGGATATTCCTACCATTAGTGTCTAACATAACTAGCGCAGAATCTAAGGGGGGTATATTCCCTAATTTCAGTGTTATTATAGTCTGAAAAGATGTCCAAAATTCTGAAAGTTTAGGGCAGGTGTAAAATATGTACACCAAATCTGCTGCAACCAACGCACATTTGGGGCACTTAGTTCGTTCACTATATATGCTATTCGAGGCCCATTTGGTTATTCTTTCTGGGGTATGGTAAAGCATACAGGTTATTTTGAATTGCAGCAATTTTAAACTTGACGATGAGACCAAATTATTGATATTACGTAGAGATGAGCTTATTACAGCCGGAGTAATATTGGTCCCTAACATCCTGCTCCACTTCTCTGATATTATATTGCAGTCTATGTTTCTATAAGTGTTGAGAGATTTATAACAACTACTAATTAATGATTTAGTTTCCTGTGAATAGAAATTATCCCATATGCTTGAATCGGAAATATTCTTTAGTTTCATTTTTCGAGAAAAAAAGTCAAATAGCTGCAGGTACTTGAACTTCGTAGAGTCAGGGATATTATATAGTATTTTAAGTGTTTCAAAACTTAGGAGCCCTTGTGCTCCGTACAAATCCCCTAACTTTTTTATTCCATGTGTTCCCCATATGTTAGTTAATCCATCGTTAAATATTCCCGGTAAGCCGGGGTTTCCCCACAAAATCAAATTAGGATGGAAAAGATTCACGTTACAGAAGGCCTGGATATTACGCCAAATTTTAACTAGATCCCTCGCTATCTTAAAACGAACTCTTTTGTAATAGTTGGGGTCATTAATTCTCCATAAGAACATTTTTGCATCTAGATCAAACATAAATGTAAGGAAATAAGGTTGCTTTTCTGTACCTTCAGAGTTAATTAAGTATCGTAAGCGTCCAACGAATGCTGCCCAGAAGTACAACTTAAAGTCCGGGAAGTTCAACCCTCCCATATCGATAGCGCCTTTTAATAGTGTCATCGATCTGCGTGCTTTGCGATATCCCCAAATGAAACTACTGAATACCCCGTCTAGTTTTTTAAAAAAGGAGTTGCATAATGCCAAGGGAATAGAACGAAAAAAGTACAGAAATTTAGGTAGAATTATCATACGAATCAAATTGATTCTGCCAATGATATTTAAAAAAAGTTTATGCCATTTTTTTAGCAAAATTATAGTATTTTTAACTAGGTCATCGTAATTTAGTTTAATTAGATCCTTGATATTTGCAGATAGTTTAACCCCTAAGTAAGTAGCTGCCGAACACAGTCCAATAGTTAGTCCTTATGGTTTGTAATTAGCAATTATTTGGGTTTTGTTTAGATTTAATTTATAGCCAGAGACGTCCCCAAATCTATTGGCTTCTAGTATGATGCCCTGCATCGCCTCACCGATATCGGTTGAATATATGGCGACGTCGTCAGCATAAGCTGTAAGATTCAATAAGTGAGGACCGAACTTAAAAGGGATAATAAGTGGTTGTATTCGTAAAGCGTAAAGAAATGGTTCTATTGATAAGGCAAATAAGAGAGGTGATAGGGGACACCCCTGGCGGGTTCCCCGAGCAATAGTAAACGAAGCTGATAATAGACCAGCATAGCTGATCCTAGCCATGGGATTATCATACAGTGACTGTATCCAGTTCAGAAATGTGCCCCTAAAACCAAGACCAGTCATAACTAGCCACAGGTAATCCCACCCCACTCGGTCAAAAGCCTTTTCTGCGTCCAGCATAATCATACCAAGTGGGGTGATTCCTTTTCAGCAATATCAAAGGCTGTGACAGCCAGATTGATATGTGCGGTGGTATCCCTACCAATTACAAACCCATGTTGATTTGGGCTTACTATTTTCGGTATTATCAGGGCTAATCGAGTGGCTAACACTTTAGCAAATATTTTAGCATCCGCGTTAATTAGCGAGATGGGGCGGTACGAACCGCACTGATCAGGTGATTTCCCCTTTTTTTAAGAAAAAGACTAGTTTTACCTTATTCCAGGATTTCGGGGCTACCTTGTTTTCCCCAATATAATTAATAACTTGGGAGAGAAGAGGTATAAGTTCCTCGGCACACCCCTTATAAATTTCTAGTGGGATCGTATCTTCTCCGCATGCCTTTCCAGCTGGTAAGGAAGAGATAGCCTTTCTTATTTCACATGGGCTAATAGGATTAGATAGTTGTTCCAACTCAAGGGAGTCAGGTTTCTCCTGAAAATCGTCCAAATATTTCTGAATATCCACCTCTGTCGGTTGTTTTTCTGAAGTGTATAGTTTTTTATAGAATGCAGCGAAATGTTCTAAAATTTGATTGGGTTGATCAATTATATTATTATTAGGGCCCTTTAAGTTCTTGATCAGAGTATTAGCTCGTTCATCAGCTATTTTATAGGCTAATAACTTTCCGACTTTATCGCCGCTCTCATACTGTGTCACTTGAAATTTGTGTAGTTTAATGCTACTTGCATCCCAGAAGATGGTTTTTAGGGCAGATTTCAGTCGTCCTAATTGTAGTTCCAATTCTGTTATATTCGTGGCTTGTCGACGAAGAGCCTCTGCTAGTAACAGTTCAGTAGAAAGTATATGGTCACCTTTCCATTGCTTTTCATTGTATTGGTATGTTTAAATTGGTACAAAGAAATTTAAACCTTGGTCCAGACAGTGGTAAGGTGTGCAATCATTATAAAGTTATCAAATAATACTCTCTCTCTCTCTATATATATATATATAGTGAAAGAATGAGGACAGTCGTAAAGCATTGTGGGGGATGCAGTCCCTTAAACACTGAGAAGAGCTTTTTGAAATCTACAACGATGGAATACATGAATATGAAGCCAATTGGAGGTTAACTGCTTTAACCTTTATTGAAAATTGTACATTTCCTCGTTGCACTAAAGAGACTGAATAACACTCTATTTAAAATGAAGAAATGCAAATCGACTGGTCCTTTAAATGACTGGATTAATGTCCCTTTTCCATGTCTAACAGTTACGTATTTAAAATCTAAACGAACCCACCGCAAACAGCAGTCAGTGGCATATGATTAAGAGTCATGGGACTCGAAACGCGTAATGCCTGAATCGGCTTTCATTCATGGGAATAAAGACCTTTTTGAAGTCAGATGGTGTGGCCTGTTATCGTTGCTGCAAGAGCGAACGGTTTTGTTTCCTGTGTTTTCATATATATATATATATATATATATATATATATATATATATATATATATATATTATCAAAGCTCCAAGGTTCCCACCCGTCAGATACGCACTCCGACACCCACTGCAGCAACCTTCATGAGGTAAAAGCCGGATCGGCGGGCAGATCCAGGTCACAGGATGCCTGTCGATTCGCGCCTGATGCGTTTCGTGCTCATTGCACTCATCAGAGGCGCAACAGTCATTTTGGTATAGAGGCCACACCTCCCACTTAAAAATATGAGCCCTCCAATGAGCGACTCGTATGAGTCCGCGTTGGTTTGTGGGTCTTTTAGTGTGTGCCTCAGTTATGTGCTGCTGTCTGAGAGATTTCAAGATCACCGCCTGACAGATGCCGCTTTCCGTGAGTCAAATACTTTAACCGCATGCGCGCTACGGGTTTTCCCGCTGTGCGCTGACATTTGAAAATCGCGCGGTTTGTGACAAAGCCAGCTCGTCATCCGCGTAGCGCAGGTAACGCCCATGACGAGCTGGCTTTGTCATCCGCAGCGAAGGGGTTAAAGAACATTTGCGATGTGGTTTAAACTCACCTATCTGCTTGAAAACCGATTCCTGAAAGACATCAGTGCGTGTGCAACAGACATTATCCTTGAGGTATAAAAACATCCCTGGATTGCCAGCACATAAATGACCAACATGCACAATGCACTATGGGAACGGTAGTGCTGGAAGAGGCAGTCACGTGACACACTTGTTAAATATCGCCAGAGCGCACCTGGGCGCTTGGGTTCCTGTCCGTGATCAAGGCAACAAGCTGAAACGTTGGACCAAAAGGAAACAGGCGCTTTGAAAAGACTCTCGAAATAAAGCAAACTGCCAAGGTATTGGGCCTCACATTGTTTTCTTGTCAGTGAGACTTTTGTGGGCTGCTCCGTGCCCATGCTGTGAGGCCGCCCTGAAGGGGCCTGGGGCTCCGGAAACGGGGAAACGCTTTTGCTTTTTCTTAATGTTGACAGAGGAGCCTAGCTCACTTGCGCCATCTAACCTACGAAGGGATGCTACTAAGTGAAAAGTAATGGCGCATGGAAGGGATTTAAAGGGGGATGATTTCCTCTTTAATCTTGCCTGACAGATGCCGCTTTCCGTGAGTCAAATACTTTAAAGAACATTTGCGATGTGGTTTAAACTCACCTATCTGCTTGAAACCGATTCCTGAAAGACATCAGTGCGTGTGCAACAGACATTATCCTTGAGGTATAAAAACATCCCTGAATTGCCAGCACATAAATGACCAACATGCACAATGCACTATGGGAACGGTAGTGCTGGAAGAGGCAGTCACATGACACACTTGTTAAATATCGCCAGAGCGCACCTGGGCGCTTGCGTTCCTGTCCGTGATCAAGGCAGCAAGCTGAAACGTTGGGCCAAAAGGAAACAGGCGCTTTGAAAAGACTCTCGAAATAAAGCAAACTGCCAAGGTATTGGGCCTCACATTGTTTTCATATATATTTGTTTAACAAAAAGTCCCTCCATCAGGAATAAATACCGGAGCACTCTTGCTGGGGGTGGATATTTGTGTATTGCATTAGGCATGATGAGTTTCGGCATCAAGCCTTCTTAAAATGCCCTCCATAACGCAAATCATTTACGTGCAGTTTTTTAAGAGCTACAATTGGCTTCCCTGCACAGTGGATAACAAAAAGGGACTATCATTTCACCATATTCCTTTTATTTCATGTAGCTGCCATCATTGCGTGTGTTTTCTCACGTTATAATTCAGCTGTTCCATCTAAGTGATGACCGGAATAGTCCTTAGATATCCTTGTAAATTCTGCACCTGAAAGTATTCGGTGTCAGTGGCCTTCGCCTTGGCTTGTACATTTCGTCAAGGACCAAAGTTAACGCACTTGGGCAATTTTTCCCCAGAGCAATCGCACAAGGAAAGCAATTACGCTTTAGTCTCTGTAGTTTTTATCTTTAGTGTTCTTATTCTGATGATTTGAAAACCAAGTCAAGCACTTAGCACCTTTCCTTGAGTATTTCAACTACCAAAGCAAGTATATTGTAAGACTGCCATCTTCCTCACGTGATCTAGCTTGACCTGAGTGATGATTTTTTAAACTAAGCACAAGCACATTGCCTTGTCTTCCTAAGGATACGTATTAGTGATTCAAACATGTACGATTTATATTGTACACTCCTTTCAATCCTGAATAATGAATGAAGCCAAGACAAAGCAATTTCTACATTTTCATTTTTTTATCTCGTCCTGGTTTTGGTCGCTCTGAGCACTTGTATTAACAATGCACGCATGTATGATTTATGTCGGAAAATTCCTTTTTTAGGTCTCGCCTCTCAATGCGCATGCGCATTGAGCGGAGCGAGACTATAGGGGCTTAAACAGAGGTTTATCTAGACTGGCGATTTGATGCTGTGCCCGTGCGCTTTTAGGTCAATGCGCAAGCGCATTGACCTAAAATGTGCGTGCACATCATCAAATCGCCAGCCATCTGTTCTCCAGCAGCTCTTCCCGCTCCACCCCACAAGCTTCCCCCAGCGTGCGCTCTGCCTCAGCCTCACTCCTCCCACACCTTTGAAGTGAAGCTTAGCTTCACTTCAAAGGCCCCTGCTGCTTCACACTATTCACGGCCGCCAGGCCGTGTCTCTCCCTCATCGCCGCTCTCCCCGCTCCGCCCCCTGTTGCGGCTGTGTCGCATTTCTCCTCCCCCCTCCCCACAGCAATGCCCTCTGTCTTGTTTTAAATGCAGATGGCGGCTTCCGCCAAGTCTCCTGGAACTCTGGGGAGTCAATTGCCTTAAAACTGGCTTTTAAACGAGTAATTAAAACAAATAGTCAAAGAAAAGGGCAGCAATTTAAGGAAAATACAGACATTCCCATGGAGTGGGTGATACGTTCGCCAATTAACCCTGCAAAGTAAAATCTATTGTTCTTTTCATCACACACAGAAATGTAATTCACAATACGTGCAGCAAAATTGCTACAGTTGCCACGTTCTAGTGAAAAGTAGCGCAGGAACCCCACCATAGTTTATGCAGCTGATAATGCTTATGCCTGATGCGTTCAGATATGTGGTATTACCTATGTATTGGCATGAGAATATCTGTTACACATACTTCATGGATATGCCACTCCCTCTTACTAATTTTATAGAGCGCAAACTCGACATGAATGGATGTGTTTAAAAGAGTTATTAGGGCATCACGTGCACTCTGGTGCAGACTTTTCACCGGTGCCTAACGGAACGTGCTCATTGTTGTAAAACATTTTAGGTTTAAAGTATTTTTATTAAGGCACAAAAACACGGGGAGGGGAGCAGGAGGTCAAGCAAACATACAGTACAAGAAGCGGAACGTTGCAGCGAGTCAGAAGAAAAATAGGGAGGCAGGGAGCCCCAGAGGGTAACAAGGCAGAGACATAGGCAATAAGGCATTGTGAACGACCCCCCTGTAGACCCCCACTCCCTAGGCAAGGCCGAGCCAGGATAGTATTCCGCAACACAGTAAGAGAGAAGCATACCGTTCCACCAACCCCCCGACCCCAGAAAAGAAGAAGAAAGAAAGCAAAGGAGGAAAAACAAAAAAACAATACCCCAACATCCCCGTCCGAAAGTCAGCAGTAGAAGGATATAGCCCCTCTTCCCACCCCCAATCCCCGGCTCCCAATCCACCCCCTCACTCCGCCGCAGCCGCCGGCGGTGTCAGCCTAAGGAGGCGCAAGTACCGTGGACACGTGAGCTCGTGAAATTCCGTGGACAGCAGTGCCAAAAAGGGGTGCCAGAGCTCCTCAAACTGGTCAACATTCCCAGCCACCGTTAGCGACATCTTCTCCATGCCCAATACCTGCCAGAGCCTATGCAGCCAACCAGTGATAGAGGGGGCAGTGGGGGTGCGCCAGAGTACAAGTATGTTCTGAACGGCGGAGCCTAGCGCAATCGCAATCTGCCTGCCCCTGCGAGATTTCAGCGGATACATCAAGTCATTGGGGAGGCCTAGCAAAACATACGCGGGGAAGCGCGGAAGCTCGATCTCGAAATGCTTATCCACCTCATCTAAGACTTCCTTCCAATAGGCCGACAGCACTGGGCACTCCCAGAGAATGTGCGTGAGGGTGCCCTCCTGTCCGCAGCCGCGCCAGCAACCTTTATCGCCGATTTTGCGCATCTCATAGAGCCGCTCCGGGGTGTAGTACCAATAGGTGGACACTTTAGTGAAGGTTTCCGTCAGCCCAGTGTGGTATGCAGAGTGTCTCGCCCGATATGCAATCCTGTCCCACTCCTTGTGGCTCAGGGTCCTGCCCAGTTCCCTGTGCCAGCGTTCCCTCCCTGGGTTATGGTAATGAAACCGCGGGGGTTGGAGAAACTTATACAGATCAGTGATCAGCTTGGCGTCCGAGGTCCGGGTTACCAACCATCGCTCATAGGGCGTAATCGAACGGGCAGCGACGTCACGCACTGGGGGTTGAAGAGCCCAGTGGCGGACTTGCATGTAACGCAGTCTGTCCCCTTCCGTCAGGCCAAACTCCTGTCGGAGCTGCTGGAAGGGGAGCACGCCCTCCGGCCCGTAGATCTGGAAAAGCGCCCTGCAACCCGCGCTCACCCAGTGGGAAAAGGCTCCCGGCTCCATACTCGGAGTGAAGTCTGGATTGCCAGCAATGGGAGTGAACGGCGATGGAAAGGTGGTGAGCTCACGAAGCTCACACACCGCGTCCCACACTCTTAGCGGGACCCGGGTGATAAAGGAGGCGTAGAGATTAGGCGGCCGGTGAGTGCGCCGCAGGAACGGGACCTCCTGGAGGGTACGGCCTGCAACTGCCTGGTCTTGAAAGAGCCAGTGTTTGTCCGATTCCCACCGGCTCCACTCCATCAAATACCGGAGCTGCGCCGCCTGAAAGTACTTCCGGAGATCCGGGACTCCGAGACCCCCCGCCTCCGGGGCAAGCATGGAGAGGACCCGCTTCATCCGAGGCTTACGGCCCTGCCACACAAAGCGGGAGATGTCTGCCTGCGTCTGCCGTATCCAACCCACAGGGGGCTGTAGAGGTAGGGCGCGAAAAAGATACAGGATCTGAGGCAGTATCGTCATCTTCACCGCTGCGATACGGCCCAGCCACGAGAGCAGGCCCTTGTTCCACCGGCCGAGTTCCTCCTTGATCTTTTTGCCCAGAGAGGAATAGTTAGCTGCGACCATGGCAGGCAGGGAGGGAGCAAGCAAGATTCCCAGGTAAGGCACCGTGGAGGAGGACCACTGCAGAGGAAAGAGACTCTGAAGGTCCCGTCTGGTGTCGGCAGAGAGTGACACATCCAGTGCAGACGACTTAGTCATATTCATTTTAAAGCCCGCCACGCGGGCAAAAGCGTTCAGTTCCTGGACGCAGGCAGGGAGCGACCGCCTGGGGTCATCCAGGGTCAGCAAGACATCGTCCGCGTATAGGCTGACAACATGCGTGTATTGCCCCATCTTCACCCCAATAGCGTCCGGGTTATCGCGAATTCTCTGCGCAAACGGCTCCATATAAAGGGCAAAGAGGAGTGGCGAGAGGGGGCAACCCTGTCTCGTGCCGCGCTCAATGGCAAAGCTGCTAGAGCTGTGTCCATTGACACGCACTGACGCTGACGGTCTCCTATAGCAGTTAAAGACCATAGTGCGGAACTTCTCGCCGATCCCCAGTTTCCCAAGAACCAGCTCGAGATATGGCCAATGAACCCTATCAAAGGCCTTCTCCGCGTCAACCGATAGCAGCATCCGCTCCCCCGGGACGCGGGAGGCCTTTTCCAGCACGTGCGTCACCCTCTTCGTGTTGTCGACCGTCTGTCTACCGGGTACAAAACCGGCCTGGTCCGCTTCCACCAAACCTGGTAGGTGTAGACCCAATCTGGCCGCCAAGATTCCCGTGTAAAGCTTGAGGTTCACATTTAGGAGCGAGATGGGCCGATACGAGCCGCACAGGGTCCGGTCCTTCCCCGGCTTGGGGATAACCGACACAGTCGCTGAGAGAAGGTCCGGTGGAATGGCTCCCGGTTCGGAGAAGGAGTTGAACAAGCGAGCCAGGAGAGGCGCGACAGTGGGACAGAAGGTCTTGTAAAACAAGGCCGTATAGCCATCCGGGCCCGGGGCTTTACCATGCTTTAGCCGTGCGATCGCGGTGATGACCTCCTCTACGTGAATGTCCCTCTCCAGGTGGTCCGCCTGGGTGGGGTCCAGGGCCGGGAGGGTCACGGATTCTAAGTAGGCCTCAGCCTCTCCTGGTGGGGAAGGCTCTGCAGCGTACAGCGCCTCATAAAAGGAGCGAAAGGAATCTGCCACCTCCGCGTCACCGGAAACCGGGATTCCATCCGCTCCCACCAGCTCCTTCACCACATTGCGTTGCTGCGCAGCCCTGAGCCTATGGGCCAGAAGCTTACCGCACCTGTCTCCGCCGGTGTAAAAGGCATGCTTCAGACGCAGCGCTGCATACTCCGCCCGATCTAGGTCCAACGCAGAGAGGAGCTTCCGTGCCGCCTTCAGCTGCTTCCAAACACGAGGGGCCCCTGTCCGGCGGTGAACCTGCTCAAGCTCCCTAACCTGCGCCGTCAGTTCCTCTCTCTTGCGTTGGCGTTCCCTGTTTTCCGCCGGGGAAATGGAGATAAACTCCCCCCTGACGACCGCTTTCAAAGCCGCCCACTGCGTTGCCAGGGACGTGTCAGAGTTGTTATTGTGGGTCAGGTAATCCTGGATTACCTCCTCCACTCGCTTCGCAACCGATTTCTTATGGAGAAGCGTGTCCCGAAGCCGCCACATCCCTCTAGAGGGGGGGGCCGCCGGCCAAGCAAAGATTCCGGAAACCGGTGCGTGGTCGGACAGGGACAAGACCCCGATGTCTGCCGCCGTGGCGGCCGAACAAAGCGGTCCGCTCACCAAGAGGTAATCCAACCTCGAATAAGTGCGGTGCGCGTGGGAGAAATATGAGTAGTCCCTATCGGTGGGGTGCATGGTGCGCCAGAGGTCATGCAGGTCCATCTCCGCAATCTGGTCCCGTACCGCTCTAGAAAGCCCCCCTGTCTGCGGAAAGCGCTGGGCAGACCTATCCAGGGCGGAGTCGAAGACCATATTCAGGTCTCCCCCCAAGATGATATGGCGATCGGGCGAGGCAGTAACGTCCACCAACACAGATTCCAGGAAACGATCCTGGTGGTCATTTGGGCTGTATACCGAACCAACCGTAAAGGCAACACCTCCCAAACGCATGCGATACACTAGAAGCCTTCCCTTCTGCTCAGCATGTTTATGCAACACCTCCCCCCTGAAGGAGCTGGCTAAAAGAATGGCCACCCCAGCAGTCTTAGTCGCAGCAGAGGAAAAGAGTTGCGTAGGGAACTTGGCAGAGCGCAACCTATGGCAATCCTTGGAAAGTAAATGGGTTTCCTGCAGGAGGCAGATATCCGCCTGCGACCCCTCCAACAGGGAAAGGATCGCCCTACGCTTCACGGGGTTATTCAGACCCTTAACATTAAGGGTCACTACTTTCAGGGGCGGCATCGCCTCCAGGGAACCAACGCGCTATGCAGCGAGCAAGGGATCAGTGGAGGGGGCGCGCGGGGCAGGGGCGCAGGGAAGGCCAGAGGTAGCATCGCACATGTTCGGACAGCTTCGGACGGGACCCCCCCCACACCAAACCAACAGTTAAACCCCCCCAGAACCAACCCATGGCAACCAACCAAAACAAAAAAAAACAGGAAATAACACCCCATAGTCTCAGTCTAGCCCAAGTGGGCGAGTCTGCAGAAAACAGTCAAGTGGACGTCCAGCCACACACCTCCCCCCCGCCCCCCCAGCCCCCCGCCCCAGCCCAGCATCGGTAAAGCTAAGAGTCTCTCCCCCCGGAGAAAAGTTAGGCCGTCAAGGCCACACCAGTAGCTTCAGGCAAGTTCCTGGCCGCAGTCCTCAGGGCCTCCTCCATGTCCGCTCTGATGGTGGGCGAGTCCGGACGACTCGCCATCGCTGACGATTGGCGCCTCCTCGATCTCCGTCGGCCCCGCCGCTCGGGGCGCCGCCATGCGGGTGTAGCCCCTTCCTCCTCCATAGCAGTAAGGCCCAGTACTCCACAGACATCTTGTAAAGAGCGCAGCTGATGCAGCACCCCATTCCATCGAAAGATAAGACGGAAGGGGTGACCCCAGGAATAGGCTGTCTCAAGCTCTCGCAGAAAGTCCGTAGCGATGCGGAAAGACCTGCGCTTCTGCAGTGTGATGGCGGACAGGTCCTGATAGAGCGCCACAGGTCTTTCTCGGAAGGTCAGCGGCTGCTTCCTGCGGGCCTCCGTCATGATGCGCTCTTTTAGGGGGAAGTCCGGCAGGAATGCCAGGATATCAGGCGGGGGTGCCGTTGACTGGCGCTGGCGGCCCACCCTGTGTGCTCTGTCGATGCGGATCGGGAAGTCCGCTTCTTCCTCCAAGATGTCGCGGAACAGGTCCTGCAGATAGGCCACTAGGTCCGCACCTTCATCCGCGGATGGAACACCTCGCACCCGGATGTTATTCCGCCTGGACCTGTTCTCGAGGTCTTCCGAGTGGGCCTGGAGCTCGACACATTGCTCCCGGAGGCGGAGGACGTCTTGCTGGAGATGAGTTATCTCTTCATCGCGACGTTGGGCCGCCGTCTCCACAGCGTCGACCCGCTCGCCCAGGCCTTCGACTTCCCTGCGCATTTCCCGGACCTCTCCAGCCACTTCGGTCTTCAGAGTTTGAAATTCCTCCTTGAGGGAGCTGAATAAGTCCTCCATGAAGGACCTCGTGACTGGTGGCTCACCCACGGCTGCGTCCGTCGATGCCCGGGAGGCCCCCGGGGACGGCTGTGTCCTGTCGCGTAGTTGCTGGGACCTGCCGAGCACTTCCGGTAAAGTGCGATCACCCCGTGCCGCACCACGTCTCCCGGTCATCTTGGCCCTCGATGAAGCCCAGGGTCAGTTGCTGTAGGCGGGCGCCACAGCTCGCGGGCATTAGGTGCGAGGCCCTCGTCGGGGACAAGGGTAGTGCGTCACAGGCGACAAAATGGCGGCCCGGGCCTGGGCAAGCAGACCCCCGGGCCAGCAGGGCGGGCAGCAACGTCCAAAGTGGAGGCCTCCAGCCCCGTACTCCCAGGGAGGGTAGCAGATGAGTCGGTACCAGGACGAACCGGGGCTCCCGTGTGAGGAGGGCGCAGGCAAGGGTCACTGGGCTCAGCTACACCAAGACAAGATGGCGGGAGGGTGGAGCCCAAGAAGGCAGCCCGGGCCAGCAAGTCTGTGGGCGACCCTCAAACAGCAACGGGTCCGGAAAGTGCGGGACCGATGTCTCCCTTCACCACCAGTTGATTTGCCCGGCTCGGGCACTGCTCGAACTCCGCCATCCAGTGCCTCCGGGCGCGGAGTTCGCAAGGCGTCACCCCTCGAAGCCCAAGGTGGGGGGAAGGTCGCAGGCTCAGGGCTGGGGTTCGTCGCCCAGCAATAGTGTTTGCCACTAGGGCACCGGCCAGGAAGCCTCCTCACTCCGCGGAGTCCGTCTATTCCGCTTCCCCGGGATCTCCGGCTTTCAGCTTTTCAGCACTCGGCCCGGCCGAGGCGCGCGGACAGCGCCGCCGTATGCTCCGCCTCCAAGCTCTTCTCCTCGGGATGACCCGGGCTCCACTCCTCGGAGCGATCTCCGAATAAACTTTTCGGGGACTTCCCTCGAGGCCACAGAAATCAAAGTGGTATCAAAATGTGCCCCAGGAACTCCGGCACAGTTCTCTCACCCGCAGTGCAGCCGCGGGGGGAGAGAAGCGCAGGAATCGGGGCTCGGGCTGAGCTGGGCCGGAGGAGCTACGGGAGGAAGCGCCCGCTCACCCCGCCATCTTGGCCACGCCCCCTGTAAAACATTTTTAAAGCTACGGCAGCACGATTTCTTTGTGAGTTGCAGACAAAGAAATGTATGTGCACACGCTCTGTGTGTACATACACATACTTTTTTGCAGTACATTTAAACATGGATTTTAAAGAAGAGCACGCACTTTGCGCAGCTAACAAACTAAGTTTTTGGCCTTCCTGCAGCAAAGTTGTAAGATTATTAGAACTATTTGTACACATAATATTATTTGCGATTGCATAGCTTTATCTGTTGCGTGGAGAAAAGGATGCAAGAATTCACTGCATCAACTGTCGTTGCCTTCCCCTTGCCTGCAGCCACATGTACCAGCCACCCAGTGACTGCCACGTGCACGATTTGTGAACCCAAAATTTGTACGAGGGAAGTGCGCAGTGCGGCTAGCCACTTAACTTCACTATCTGTGTGGCCTAACTTACTGCTCCTGCCAGTTATTCTGGGGCTTTATTTGTACCGGTGCCACACTGTTTAAAACAAATGTTGTCGTCCGAGATGTTTGGACGTTTATTTCATTTAATGCTGAAGATGGTTGAGCTTATACCCTTATTGTAAGAGTTACCCTGCAGGGGCGTCCGTGGGAGGCAGAGGAGGGGACTGGTGGCACTGCTAGGAGAAATGTGTGGTACTGTCTTGAGCTGTCTTTTCAGCCCCCGCCTGCCTGCTGGGTATGCAGATTACTGAAGTACCAAAACAATGATGGATTTTATTGCATGATGTTTTAACTCATGAATTTTTGACTAATTGTAAGTTTCAAGTAACTAAACAGTAAAGATTTTTTGATTTGGCTTTGACTATTAGAAAATGTGCTGCTTTAAATTACATAATCTGCCTTTTCTTGCTCCATAATTTAGTCGACCCTGCCGCATAATTTGATCCTTGCTGTCGCATAATCCCAGTGGCCCTTGCAATGGATGGCTGGAGAACAAGTGTATAAAACCATGCAGATTGCTACCGCTGCTGACCGTGCATGTTGCACGGTGGAAGCCCGTCTCTGGAGGAATCTCTCTAGATGAGTTCCCCGCTGCATAGAGTCCGCGGCGCTGCGAGCTGCACTTCCTCTCCTTACCGAGGTCCCGGCTCCATGTCTTGTCCCTGCCCGTGGCTCGTAGCTGCAGTCTCGCAGAGGAATGAGACGGGGAAGGGGGCATGCCTTCCATGGGAATAAACTGCTACCCGAGAAAGACAATCAAGCAGGAATTAACTTTTAAGGTATGCGCTGGTGGCAAACAGAAACAGAGAGCTCCACATGCTTACCGGCTTCTCGGCACTTCTTGGGTCTGATTTACAAAAGTAAGCTTGCACTTTTGTGTACGTTTACGATGTTTTACAGTTCACAAAGAAACTTTTCGGTTAGAATCTCCACACATAAAAAGATAGACAGTCGTAAAGATACTACATGCTAAAAATCATACATTTGCACAAAAGTGTAAGTTTACTTTGTGAATTAGGCCCCAAGCTGGCTGAACTAGACGCTGCTCAGATAGTGATGTGGCAAGGGAGGGGTGAACAGTACAGCTGAGTGGGTTCAAGCACACCAATTGTGCTGAGTGACAGTCCCCAGTGGGACGGCCAGTGTGTCATGGGCCCTAGTGGAGGGATGGAAATGCGCCCCGGGGTGCTGTTTGAACTGTGAAAGACTGCAATAATTGGAGTTCAGGGGGCCCTCGGAGCAGTGGGTCCTGGTGCCACTGCACCTGCTAAACCAATGGAAGCTATGCCTCTTACAGTCCCTTTGACTGCTAGTGGCTGTGTCCGCCTTCTGCTTTAGTGCTCGTGTCCGAGTCGCACGCTAGCAGAGTTTCTCTACCTGAGGTTTTCCATCCTGTTCTCCGATAGAGAGTGTGATTGTCAA
Organism: Lissotriton vulgaris; assembly: GCF_964263255.1. Taxonomy (NCBI): domain Eukaryota; kingdom Metazoa; phylum Chordata; class Amphibia; order Caudata; family Salamandridae; genus Lissotriton; species Lissotriton vulgaris. Next base: position 1,044,861,590 of record NC_141685.1, read on the forward strand.
AGGAAAGTAGCCATATTTAAACGACTTTTACTACCTGCTTTTATCAAATTTTTATAAAGTCTGTCTGAGTTCCGTTACGAAGAAAATTCGAAAGCTCTATGAAAAGTACTTGAGGCCTGTAGAGTAATATATCGCAGCATTTCAGAACTCTGTTTTTTTCCGTAAACACAGTAATCAGCGGCGGCCAGCATGGCGGGCGGGCGGGTCGAAGGTCACACGGGGATGGTCATTCATATTTAAAAAACAATTACAAAAAAATACAATAAATATACCTTTGCGCTGGGTCCCGCGTCTCTGCTCCTGCTCTTCTCCGTCGGGTTGTGACTGGTAGGCACCCAGGCTCCCCTGACCAGTCACAACGCTGCAGTGCAGCATTGTGATTGGTTTTTAGCGTCCTGGTTGGATGCTCAAACAGGGAATGGTAGCCTGGGCTTGCTCACCTAGCAGGCTGTAATGCAGCCTGCATGGAGAACGGGGAAAGTGCATATGACTGGTTTGGGCGCCCGGCCCGAGAGGCCTGAACAAACAGTCATTGTGCACTCAGGAAAGGGCAAACCACTCCTCCCCTGCCCTGCTCCCAGAGCAGCCACGCCCATTTGCCCGCAAAAGTTGCAGGAAGCATTAAATGATAATAACTTACAGTTATTAAATGTAATGCTTCTTCTTCACACTGCTTAAAATCAGTAGGGTGACGCTCCTCCGCTGTAGCGGAGGAGCTGCCACTGAGTACTATAATTGTAATAGCTTGCCCTATCAACATTAAAGGCTAGCCTTGTCTAAGTTGTTTTCCAATAGATCGCCCACTCTGCTGCACATGCAGAATCATACTTTGGGAAATGTGACCATTCACGATCATATGTAAACTCCGGCATTTTCAGAGGTGTAACAGCTGTGAAAATGTGCAGGTTTGTGTTTCATCATGAAACGAACCCAATGGCAGACTTGTGCATATTTCTTAGGAAAATGACTCAGCCTGTCCTGATGCCTTTTCCAGTGAGTAGGCCACTTGAGTAAGATTTGCAGATTTGGTGGAATTATCTATTTATGCTACGGCAGTGCAGTAGTGTGACCCTCTTCTGCGAATAGCTGTTCTTCATTTGGAGGTCAAAGGTTAGAAGAAACCTGGCAAGGGCCACACCACCTTTTCTCATTACACATCAAGGAAATAAATGCTTTTGATAATTAATTACCAGATTATTTCATTGAGAAATGGGTAACCCAGCCTTCAGCAATAAGACATATTATAGGACTAGTTGTGTTGGCTCCCTTCATTTGGATTAAATGCCATAATTTAATGTTTTGGCTGTTAAACTAATGATTGTTGGTCCTTGATGTTGTAACTACATTCTACACAGGACACATTGGAAAATCTGAAATTCCCTCTGTCAGAAGTGGGGAGGATATGTCCATGACACGTTTCAAGGGAAGTGAATCCCTTGTTTTGTGTTTATGATATCTTTGGCCTGTCTAGGTTTTTTTTTGTTTTTTTAGAGACGAGTATGTTGCATTCTGGGCTCTTTTGAAACAATATCATGACCATTTTATTGCACAAAAGTGGTCATTACAAATATGTATCTAATAAAGTGGTCATATATGCTTTGTTGCTCTTGCAGTAAAGTGTCACCCACAACTCCACTGAAAACCACGACAAACCCAAAGCTTGCCAGGTATAAACCAAGAGTGTCAGCTTGCATTTCTGGGGAAGATGTCAACCATGGCCCACGGCCCATCAGAAATGTACAGCATTGTAGCACTGGCTCTTTATACATCGTGCATTAGGGTGGCCCTCAGGCCTTTACATTTGGCTTTCAGTCCACTGGGAACCTTGCCGTTGGCCTGTAAGTGCCTGCTTTTTGCTGTGCTGAAAGCACCGTCTTTCTGCACGAGAGATAAAAACGTAGGTATAGGAGGTGGACGTGTTCTTCTTAACAGACGTCCTTTGTCTCCCTTATGTTCTCACCACAAAGAATGTATTTTCTCTCCCAAGCGCCCTTGGTCGTGGGCCTGCTCCAGCTGCAGGGAAAGCCATCTCTGCTTCTCTGCTCTGCGTCCCTAGAGCAGCGCCCTGAGTTTATTATTTCGCCATCCTTCTATGATACATGCCACCACCCAATGAGCCAAAGATACCACAGAACCAGAGCCCCCGAGTACTCCACGCCACTACGCATCATATATATTCCGTTCTTGGGTTTTGGTTTTATGGATTACCCTTGTGAGGTGTGTTAGTCTGTCCACTTGAACTAAAACATGACTGACAACCCCAGAATGAATTAGTTTGGTTGGCAATAGCCCAGTACAAGAATTTGCGTTATGTGGTCACCTGGTAAAACGTCGGGTAACTTTAGTCAGTGACATAACCTCCTCCTTAAAGCGCACATAAACATCTCCATTTATGGTGTGCTGTTATGTACTGTTAATGCCCCGCTGGATCAAGACCCCGGGTGTCACATTAAGTAAGAACTCAACTTTTAAGGAAACACTCTATAATAGGGGTTTGTATTTTCAGCGACCCTTTGGCATTGTAATTGCGTGCTTACAGCGCTTCATACACACGAGGGGGTGCCACAGCGCGCGAGCGGGTAGGTGGCGCACTATCCCAAGGTTGGTAGGAAGAGCGAGTAACGGCTCCCCGCGCTCAGGCACCTGGCCGCAACCTCATTAGCGTGCTAACAGGTGACACGTGTGCCGCCCGGCCAGGTGCAAAGAAGCCTCGCGGATGGAGTTGCAGGGGTGAGCGCGCGCGGTGCTCCCTTGCAACAGGTTCGTCGCACTCGGGTGGAGCCGGGGCTCTCCTGCCTGCTGCACAGGGGGCCTCTTTCGAGACGGTGCCTTACTACCAAGCACCGACCTTCCGTCCATCTGTGTTGCGGGTCCGATCAGAATACCTAGAGTGGGCTGTTTTAAACATTTTCTTCCAACGGTTGAAGTCAGCGGGAAAGTGAGTAGGTCTCCCTATATTTCCAAACCTATCTGTTGACTCTTAAACGAAGTCCTGTGTTTATCAGATGATCTCATGAAAGCAAATGGAGAATAAACTATTTTAGGGGAGTGGTGCAGGTTTACATAGGGCGTAGAGGCGTGCTAATGTTTTGGACGGTGACTATATTGACACCCTCAAAATGCGGGCGAGTTAACGTGTATAACGTTTGTTGGTCTCTTTCGAACCCTTATCTGGGCCACCAGATAGGTCTGTCTTGTGCAGGATACAATCTCTAGAGACGAGGCAAGAACTTTGTTGACATACCCTTAGAGTAAAGGCAGGCAGGGAGAATCTGCGTGTGACCAGTCTCACGGGGAAAGACCAAGGACGACAACAGAGCCCCACACCTCTTACCCCAGGCATCAGTCTAAGCTCATCTTATGGGGGGGCAGAGTTAACAAATATAAGAAAGTGTGTTAAGAGCTCTCAAGTTTTGAGAATGTGTGAGAAAACTAATTATTGCATTTAATAACCTCACAAGAAGAAGCGATGCCACACAAACATTGACATCCGTGATAACAGGAGACGTGACTGACAAAACCATTATTTGTCCCACGTGGCTTCCTATCCAGGGTCATTCTGGGACACAAAATGAAAGTGGCCTCCATTAGTGAATCAGCTGAAAAAGTGGGGCACATTTGCAAAAAAAAAGGCAGCTTTGAACTTATAAAGATGCACTGTATAAATGTCTTGTAAAGTATGGGAGACGTCATAAACATGTGCATGGTACAGGTAATATGTATGGTAATATCAGTTAAAAGTAAAAGACGGCCCACCAAACCATAGAACAGGTAAACAAGCAGCCAAAAACTGCCCACACACTGACCTATCAGACCAGCCCTTTGGGCACTGCCAGATTGCCCTATAGGCAAGTGTGTTCTTGTAGTAGCTGATGTGGTCTGTGGGAGGATTTCCATTGTGGTGGAAGTGCATTCTGAAGTCTTTTCAGCTCCCCGGAGCTGCTCTGTACACAGTATACTATTGAAAAGAATCGCAATAATTATTCAGTTTAATCCCTTCTTACCAGGTGCGACATTTAGCCAAATGCGTGAGTCCCATTCGCAATGAGTGAGACTTAAGGGCACTCTGTGTTGTGGGCCGAATGACTGATGTTTGGGACACGTTGTCAACTTGCCCTGTGTGAAGAGGATGGCTCAGACAAAATCTGTTAGAATTCTTGCGCTTAAAATATAATATTCCTATTAGATGTATGACCTTGCATGTCACAGAATACCTAAACTATTGGCTGAAAAAACAGGATTAGTAGAAAATCGTCCGATAACATGGACTGGATCAGAGTTATTGAGGTTCTACAGGTAGTTTAGTCAATGGATTTACGCTAGTAAAGCGGGACCCATGAAAAGGTTAGAAAAACGTAATCAGCAGATTTTCATAGGGGATACGGTATACACATAGAGGACACCAGAGAGTGGTTATGTTTGCGTGTGCTCTTCTGTGTGCCCGTTTGGTACCCATTGCATGTCTGTTATGACTGACTGTACTGGTGTGGTGTCATTAGTAGAGCATGCAGCTAGGTGTACACAGTGTATTCGATAAAGCTGATACAATTTTAGTGGCTCTGTGTAGTCATCGAGGGAGAGGATGTATGTGGCAGCAAACGGAGGCCTTGGGTCATCGGGCAGTAGGTCCAGCCTGTGCCCTCCCATGACCAACTTTCAAAGTGCCTGAGAAGGTGATGGCTGGGATCTGGAAGCTGTTGTGTCTCTTAGGGGAGCCTGGGATTTCTGCCAACCTGAGTGTCAATGAGGACAATGCTAGCTTGTCTTCAAGGCTGTGTTTTTTAAACTGTACCTCCCTTCCATGCCCCAGTACCTTTGTGCACAGGGCAGGCTTACGTTGAAGGCCTTGTTATATAAGATGGCATGCATACTCTAAAGCCTGATAACGAAACGAAATCTGAACGAAGAGTGTTCTCTGCTGGGCAGTGCAGGCTTTAAGTCAATGTTAGAGTGAGTAATCTTGACTTCTGACATGTTAGCGGCGCAAGAAACACTTATGTAAACAGAATACTTTTCCAAAGGTCAACGACTAGACTTCAGATAATGCACAGAATGTGAATCTAGACTAGCATGACACTGAAAATCTATTGTTGCAGGTAAGTAACCTTTTTCCTCCCGTAAGCTCATCCTCTTCTTTCAGTCCCATTAAATGTGTGCATGTCTTGGTTTTTTTTGCAAGGCCTGGTTTTGCAAGTCCTCCTTTATCTGTAAACTCGAAATATGTTTATAGTCTTGCTCGCTAATCCAGCACACTGACTACAGCCACATTCTCCTTGTGTTTGAATACTTTAATATTTCATGACCCATGTTCTTGCATTGATCTTGTGTTGCCGTCGGTTGGAGTTTTCAATACTTTCTTCAAATGGCTTAGCCACATATAAAGATGAAGGCCTCTTCTAGCAGCAGAGTGAGCCAAAACATGTCGACAAAACAGTCATCACATCAATGTAGATATGAAACACAATCTTCATTAGACTTACCATGTCTATCAATGTTGATCTGTGGGACATTGCATTGCAAAATTGCCCCAACTATGGGTGTTACCACACAAATATAATGGAATTTGTAACTACATATAGATGGAATGTATACATCATCTCTATATGAATACATTGACATGCTGGAAGAAACCATCTTCCCTTGTTTAGAAATAGAAAATGTTATTTTGGATAAAATGTACATATTTTTTACAAAGAGGCAGAAATATGTTGAATATACAAGTTTTTGGTTCTCACTAGGACACATTATTTTGGTAAATTAGGATGCACAATGGGACTTGTATGGAGGTCTCCTTCTGAAATACCTCTATCTCTTTCAGAGGAAAGTAGCTACTCAGGCAGACAAAGCATACAAGCTCCCAGCTCAAGTCTGACCAGAATGCTTTGGGATTGGAGAAGCCAAACATTAAGTGCCCCAGCCTTGACTTTATACTGTACTTGGTGATAACCTATAGGCTGATAAACCTTCACGTAATTGAATATACTTTCCAGGTGTGGCTTGACAGCAAAGCTGTTGCATGACTTTATGTGATCACCAGAAAAAGAGCTTTTGGAAGTAGTACTGAGAGTAGGACCTTGGGTCTGCCCACATGTTGATCATTTTCTACACAAGCTTTTGATTGTTACAGGTTGAGTGCTTCCACTAAAAAAAAGTGCTGTATTGCACTTTTTGCCTTGCGTGAAAGCTTTATACCAGGAACAGTAGGCCTTTTTTGCTTCTGATGACAAGCCAGGGATCAAAGCTATAGTGCTGACTGGTTCATTGTAAAAAAAAGTTCTATTAGATACCATCATCTGTTTATCTGTTTTTCGATGCTCTAATCTGTTTATTATGAAAAGTTGCAATCAACATAGTAGGCCTGACATATATATTGTTTAAAAACATATATTGAAGGTAAAAGGCCCTTACTGTTGAATTTTTATATCACTGTGTTAAAGCCTGTATAGGGGTATTTTGTTACATGCAATCTTGCAGGTTAATGTAGTAGACAAGGGTTTTGTTCTTCAGTATCCCCTCAGGCAACACTTTGGGTAGAAGATTTAGACTGTGCTAATTCTTGGTAGGCCTTCGTTAGATATATATTAGTGCCCATAGCGTATCATTGTTTAACCCTTTAAGATGGCTGACATGTTGCTTGTATATGCGACGGCTATGTGGAACCTTTAAAACAATGATATATGATGTACAATACCATTCCAAGATGGCTGTGCACTGCTATGTTTAATTATTTACTTACTTTTATTGCTAGCATATTCCCAATACATTTAGGAAGCAGCATTTTTTCTTTTTATACTTTTATTCTTTCAGTTTGTATTGCATGTGCTTGTTGGGTTTGTGTGTGTTTTTATTGTGAATGAGTGAGTGTGTACATAGACGACTGAGTGATTAGATGACTGAACGGATGCATGAGTGCAAGGATGAATGATAGAGTGGCAGTGTGGTGAGTTATTAAATGCTTACATTCACATGTTATTTAAGAGGCACTTTCAGTTTTAAGACAGATTTACTAGAATTGCCACTGTTTGTTTCAAGATCATGTAGGCATGTTCCACCAGTAAGAATGACCATCAGTTTATGGAGCAGACCCAACTACGGTTATTCTTCTCTGGCTGTCAACTCAGGCCTGATTGGACATGTCAGAGATTCCCAACTAAACCTTTGAATACTTGTGTACGAAGGGATTGGGGACAACATCTATAAGCGCCACATTATGCTCCTAGGCTTTACCTTAGTGAAGAGAGAAATAGCTAGAGCCTGGAAGGCGGTGATGGCTCCCTCGGTCTGGACCTGGAAAAAAGGTCTGGACTTCTGTATGGGTCTCGAGATTCCCATTTTTGAAGCTAGAGGGTGCCCCCATAAGCATTATAAGATCTGTAGGCGCTGGGCGGATTATCGATGCTTGGAATTGGAACCTCCGTGGGGGGCCGGAGACGGGACCTGGAGTGACCTTTTGGCCTACCCTGTTTTCGACATTCTCTCATGGGTTGCCCTTACTTTCATGGCAGGGTCCGATATTTTAAACGCTGTGCTTTTATGTAGAGCAGTGGCAGTCTGGTTTAGAGATATGCTGTTCCGGAATAAGGAGACAGTGCATTGGGGGGTGGAGAGGGAGGGGGGGATGTTGGGTGTTTGCAGGGATCGATTTTATCTGTATCGCCTTTCATATTCTCCTGTTTTAAACGAGTAAAATGGTCAAAGTCGATTTCTTTTGTATCATACATGCAGCTGTCTCTGGGATTCAGATGTCTGCATCATATGTGTTTTTTTGACAAATAAAATCTGTTAAAAAAAGCTGTGAATACTGACATTATCTAAAGGTGAGGCATCCCAAAAGGGGTTTTGTCAGCCTAAGATGGCATCTTTCAGAAGTTCCTCCAACACTCACATCGTGCTTTTCTTGATTTTGTCACACTAGTGTGATGTTTCCAAAGATTTCGAGAAAAAACAAGCTATGTGAGGACTTTTACATAAGGGTTGCTGTTTCTCAGAAGTACTTAAATGGCAACAATGAGTGTAGTTTAAAAGAAATGGTCTACATGTTGTTTATTAGTGGACATTTTAAATAGTCAAAGCCTTCGCCGAAAAAGCTGCACGACTGTACCCCTATTATGACAGAGAAGAGCCTTTATGACATGATATCTCTATGAATACCCAAATGCCTGAGAGGTGTCTTATATTGTAGTTACATTTCAATAGGTCTTCGTGACAGTGGTGATCCACAGACGAGCACTAATCTTTGGCAGGGCTTTGGATGGAAGAGAATCTCTGACTCTCATGTACCCAGTATAGGATGGAATTTTGACGGCATGCCTGAGACCAGAGTTATGCTGTTTTGTTTTTTCGCTGCACTTGAAGCTGGAACAAATGGATAGGACACTGAAGCATTATGGTTGGATAGACTGCAGTGAGGCCTATGTGGAAAGTGTTTGATTGTTGGGCAAGTGTGGCACAGTCTGCTCAAACTATCTTGCTCCATGGGTGTGCCTTCCCGTATGCATGTGTTTAGAAAAAGTGTGACAATGACACGATAATGCATGCAGGCAGATACTCGACTTTAGAATGGTCCATTGTCACACATCTGCAGAGAAAGGGGGCATTCCACCAGGAACTGTACCATGAATTGTGTTGCCCACTGGCGGGCAGATATTTTTTGCTTCACGGGGGGGCCATCCCACCAGATGGTGCCACGTGGAGTCATATACATAGATATGTCACCCCCCCCCCCCCCCATTCACAGAAGGTGGGCTTCCCATAAGCCCTCTGCCCTGCCAGAAAGGGTGGTCATTCAATCAGGACTTGCCCTATGAAGTCTGATCACTCTCCAGAGTGCAGAGACCACATTGCCCCAGAAAGTGACCATGCAAGTCTAATCTGACACGGGTTCGACTCTGCCTCATTTATTCTCATTGGCCTTTAAGAAGCACTGGCCTACTTGGAATTCTCTCCGTTCCTCTGTTGACCATTCCTCCTTCTGACTCTTGCTGTTCTACTCTTAAACGCATTTTGACATCCCCTTCGAAGGATCAAAATCCCAAAGTAATCCTGGGTGGAAGAGATACTGAGAGCTGCGTTTGTGGATAACTTAAATCCAAGTACCTAGCAAATTAGAGAGAGTTAGCCCCCCCCCTTTCAAGTAATATCCACCCTCCCTAGAGATCTGTGTGGAACCTGCAGTCGCAGCGTTGAATCCGTGTGAGAGCTTCTTGGGTTAATACAGCTACTGGAGAGACTTTTTTTGTAGCTTTCATGTTCCATGTTCATATCGTGGTAAGGGACTGAACAAGGTAATGCAGCTGCTGGTTGGATCAGTATGCAGATGGTTTCTGTCCTAGTAAATAGCTTTTGTGTTGCTGTGCACATAGAAGAGGTCTGTTTATAACCTGCAATCTGGTAATAAAACTCATCTAAGGTAGCTTTGTGAGATAATGTCTGCATTGCAGATATGTATTTGGAACCTGTGAGTCACAGGTTGGATTTGTGGTCAGATAACTCTGTTAGTGCATTTGATGTGCATATGTGGCTATTATCTGTACGTCACTGGTTTAGATCCTGGTAAAATAGAACTGAGTGGGGGGAGTTGAGCACCAGCTAAAGAGATGGACTCCAGTGTAGCCTTCACTTCATGGGTTCCAATCCTATCACCTGACCAAGCCTTTCTCCCAAGTAGAGGAGTACAGTGGAGTTTTCATATTTGCCATGTTATGTTACTGGGCATTGCTTGGCCTCCTGGTGCTTAGTGTAGACATCGTCTTGCAGTGGAGGTTCTGCACAAGGGATTCCTACCTATCATAACACACATTGATTTTGGTGCTTTAAAAGGTGTGGATTATCCTCTAGGAGGTGGTCTGTAAGAGGGCTCTTGTAACCTCCCAACCTGGCTCATGTGAATACGGAGTGTAGTGGGTTGTCTCTGCCTGGTAGCTTGCAGTCCATGTTAAGCTCATGAGGCCCTCTACCTTGCCCATGCCAAACAGCCTTTATCTGTTGCAAGTCTGGTCGTGATGGGCCTCTCGTAGGTGGTGGGTGTTGTGCTTCAGTAATGGCTATGTGTGGCTAGAGTGAGACACAAATGTGAAGTGGTTCAACAAGGTGTTCTGTTGCCTGTGATAGGGTTCCTGATGGGGTCTGCGCACTTTGATAATGGCTCCGTGGCTCAAGCGATGGTGAGTGAAGCAGATTCCATGCGTTTATCGGAAACATTACCCACCTGCTGTAGTTGGGTCCCTATAGTTTGTACCCGGTTGCCATGTTTCCTGTCCTGATTACCTTTCCCTGGTATTGCCCAATCCAGGGTACTGCATCTTTATCTTTAGGATCCTCTAGTCATCCTATATTATGAGTTTGGAGCTCTTCAGGAGTTTCTTTTGTAATGTTTTTTTTTAGCTCGCCCTTAACAGTGCAGCTGTCGCTAGACCTTATGTGAGCTACAGAAAATGAGCTTTCATGTATATGAAAGACAGAGAGGCTGGAGCTCCGCTCTTGCCTTGACAACACAATTTGATTGCACAGAAGTTATGTGCTTCCACTAAAGAAAAGTATGCTTGTGTTGCGCTTTCTGTGTCGAGGGGGGAAGTGTATCATCAGTACAGCAGGACTGAGTTGGTTGTGGCGATAAGCTAGTGGGCATTACTGGACGTCTTGTCCAGGGCCGGACTGGAAACACAAACCAGCCCTGGCAATTAATGGGAGGGGGTGTGCTAGTGAGAAGCACTGCTGCTGCTTTTGTTACAAGGGTCCAATATTGCCAGCCCCAGTAACTAACAAGCATTTGCAATGCAATAGGTCTCGCATTAGGAAAGTTTGAGCTATTGGTATTGTACATGACAATTTTTTTATTTCTGTGTTGGTTTTGAAAGTAGCGAAATTAATAGCTTTGTCATTTACAATGCCAATAGTTATAACTTTCGCAAATGTGACACCTATAGCATTTGTAATGCAATATGTGTTGTATTTACGTGACTTAGATGTATTGATATTACAAATAACAATGGCTTTTAATTTTTTTTAATATAGATAGAGTGAGGGCGATAGAGTGAGGGCGATAGAGTGAGGGCGATAGAGTGAGGGCGATAGAGTGAGGGCGATAGAGTGAGGGCGATAGAGTGAGGGCGATAGAGTGAGGGCGATAGAGTGAGGGCGATAGAGTGAGGGAGGGTGATAGAGTGAAGGAGGGCGATTGATTGAGTGAAGGAGGGCGATTGATTGAGTGAAGGAGGGCGATTGATTGAGTGAGGGAGGGCGATTGATTGAGTGAGGAAGGGCAATTGCAATAATCTACATATACACGGCATTCACGCCTTCCTCCAAAAAGCGGACTGCGTGTGACACCCACAAGAGCGAAGATTAACGAGGGTGCCGTGGACAGTATAGCCCCCCGGACCCGCACAGCACGTCTGCAGAGCAGCCATGCGGACACAGGGCCACACACTGCAGCATGGTACCGTGGAAGAAAGGGAGCCCAGGGCAGGCAGAAACCTAAAAACTGATCTTATTGCAGACTGACTACATCTACCACTGTAATCAAACAAACTTGTTTTCCGTTTTAACTTTGTGACAGAGGCGGTTCCAAAAATTACACCATGACAGGGCACAGCCCTGGTGATGCGAAAGTGTGGTCTGGTGTCAGCAGTATTGCCCTCGCTAGCCGCTCACTGGACAGTCACCCAACCCCAAGACATGGACGGATGGAGAGAGTGGGACAGTGCTCCTGCCCAGTGTAACTCATGTCCCTCCTCAGTCATGGTGACCTTAGTCTGACGACGCGCATCACCCCGGCCTCCACTCTAGCACCCCTCCCTCCCACCGACCTCCCTTTATTTCTGTTTTAAAAAAACACACATTGTCTTGGGTTGTGTTAAAAAAGGGTGCACGGACCCATCATGCAATGCTTCACGTTGGTTTTATTATTTGCATGTCATTTGCATATTGGGAAGAAAGTAAAACGATGACTCCTGAGGTTGAAATGTTGCAGTGTCTTTGTGGAACAGGCAGCCCAGCAGAGATGGGGCAAAGTCAGTGACTCGCTATGTGAAACCCGCATGGGTCTGGGGCAGTGACACACTAGGTGGTTGAAACTGAAAGACCCATGGGTCTGGGGAGGAGTCAGTGGCAGGCGATAGCCGCATTATGAGGAGAAAGTATAGGGCATGTAAACAGCAGGGAAGGCGTGGTTCTCCATCGAGGGTGAAAGAGAGTTACAGTGACTAATGGGCGCCACACTAGTTTTATAGACCTCTCTAGGATAAAAAAAAAACTGAGCCGTCCTTTCCGATACTGGAAGGTCCAAATCGCCATTTTCATGTGGATTTTTACGGCAAGTGTATGAGTGAACTGACCAATCCGGGACTTGCTGGTTCCCCGCATTCTCTGCAGTAAATGCACCGACCCTCTGAGCTCTTTTTCACGGCATGTGGGTGACTGCCCCAGCCCAGCCTGACTGCCCAGAGGCTGCCTTCGGTCTGTTGACTGCCCCAGTGCCCTGCACCCGCCCCATGGGATGTGTGTAAATAGCATTTGTCTGCCTGGAGGGGGCGGGGTTCGCGCTCTATAGCACATGCTGCCCCGGGTGGTGAATGCCCCGTGTCTGGGCACCCATGCTCGCTGGGCACCGGCCGCAGGGACGGGTGGTCGCCGACGCGAAGTCCAGTTATTCAGAGTAAGCGCATTACTTTGGTGCAATGTTTCTTTGCAGAAGCCCCCAGGGGCACGGTCACCCCATGGATGGACCCCTCTCTCCTCCTCATGGTCTCGTCCCACGCCCCGAGTGCGTGGAGAGGTCACAGTGGGCCATTGACGCGCCCCTCGCATAGCGCAACTCTCGCCCGTGCCCCACTCGAGGTTCATCATCTTGCAGACACTCACTGCACCTACGTTGATGATCCATCCCCTGGCACAGGCCTGTATGTTCATTAAGCACCATTTTCTGGCGCAGACTTATTTTATGCCCATTGAAGAATCACCTTGTTACATAAACTTATTTTGGGTATATAAAGGATTCATCTTCCTACGCTAAGTCTCACTACATCTGCCTTAAAATCCATCTTGGTTTCGCTGACTCCATTTATTTGCATTAGGAATGTTTTTACACAGTCTCAAATGTACCTGCTGCGAGGATTCATCTTCTTACAGATGCATACTCGTTGCCGCGCTGCCATTGGCGGACCCCTGAGGCAGGAAGCCAGGCAACGGGAGAGAAGACGTAGGCCGGGCCAGAAGAAAGAAGGAAGTCCCGCCTGCTGCTGGGCTATGATTGGCTGCCCGCCGGGATGGAGCAAAGAAGCCGAGTCCTCCCGCGGCCCGGGGCTCCCGTGAGCTACGGAGAGCCCCGGGGCCGCCCCAGAGAAGAGAAATCCTGCGTAGCCGGTGAGTGGGGTCCGGTGCTGGTGTGTGTGTGTGTGTGTATGTGTACGTGTGCGATTGCGGCGGGGGGAGGGGGGTCTTTGTGTAGGTGCGCTGGTGTGTGTGTGGGGGGGTCTCTGTGTGTGCGTGTAGGTGCGCTAGTGTGTGTAGGTGCGGGGGCGGGGGGGGGGTGCCTGTGTATGCTTGTGGCTGTGTATGCGTGTGGCTGTGATGTGCGCATGCGTGAGTGTGGGTGCGTGTGCACGCAGCTGAATCCAGCCGGAGAGAAGCGCGTGGCAGCTTCTTGTCCTTCATTCCCCCGAGTCAGCTAGCTATAGTTCTCCACCTGGACCGCATCCTTCGGATGCGTGTTCCCAGGCTCGACTTAAAAAGGTCCCCACCACTCCAAAACCAGCCCCCACCCTTCCAGCACACCAGGAAAACGCTCGGTGCCTGCTACGGCCACGCTGGCCCTGGTCTGGTTATTAATGAAGAGTTACGACAAAGGCTGTACGGCTGACCTATTTATTGTGAAAAGCCTGTGTTAAAGCCAAATGGGCGGATTGTTATTTCTGTGTGTTATAGCATGGAATCCAACATATAACCAAAGTTGGCTAAGATATTGGTGTCGGTGGCGGCTGACTGGTACCGAGGGTGGTGGGCGGGTGGCACAGAAAAAAAAACAATTAAAATAAAATATACTTACCTTTCTGCACGAGCGCAACATCCTCCTCAATTGGTCTTCTCTGCTCAAGGCAGGCTCCCAACTCCCAAGCCAATCCTGGTGCTGCTCTCATGCTGTTAAGCAGCATGAGGGAAGCACTAGGATTGGGGGGGGGGAGCAGCCTTCCTTAGTGCTCTGGAGGCCTGTGCTTTCTCTGCTGGGTTAGAGAGGTTTAAAATGCGCATGTCTGGCTAGCCATCGCAAGTCGGCTGGCCAAAGAGACATGCACATTTTAAACTTGAGCACTCAGCACCCTGCTGCCACTCAGCAGCACTGGCTCCGCCCATCTCGGCGCTCCGTTCTGGACAGGTTGGTTGCTGAAAAATAAAATAGTTATACATTTATTACCATTTTATTTTTCCGCTCTGGCCTAGGGCTTTTCTTTGTGGGATGAGACTCCTCCGCTCAAATGGAGGAGCCGCCCCTGACTGGTGTTGGTTACCACCTCTTGCAAACCCTAGAGGTAGACTATTTGCATTTTGATAATCCTCAGGTCCTCTAACGAGGGATTGTATTTCCTTTTTACAAATATAATTTTGTATATATTTGTAATTTTAAGACCATATACCCCATAATTAACTCGTGGAAAAGCTTAAACTCCATAAAATAGGCCTCAGTTAGTTATAGAGACAAACCACTAATAAAGGCTGCAGGCCTTCTTGATTCATTGAGAAATGTCAGGCCTTGATGCCATTGGTCTGTCAAGGGCAGCAGGCCAGCTTATTTATTGTGGAAATATTTGGTTAAAGCTAATATGCCTAAAAGGGTGGGCTGTTTCTATACTCTTTTAAAGCCTATAGAGAGGTATGTTGTTACATGAAACCTGGGATTACTGTAGTAGTCACGGGTTTTGGTATTCGTGTCCCCCTCTGCTACAGCCTATTTAGTGGAAGACTGAATCCTTGTAAACCTCTTAAAAGAGGCTGTATTTTGTTTTGCCAACTACATTTTTTTTATATATTTGTAATTTTGTAACTGTATGCCTGATGGTAGCCTTTTAGGAAAACGTATGCTCTGTACTTTAGGCCAGAGTTGTTAACAGTGACAAGCCAGTGTAAAGGCCATAGGCGTGATTGGTTCCCTGGGAAAAGTTATGTCCTATGCTGTAGGCCTGATATATATATATTATGAACAGTTATGAACAGTAGGCCTTATTTTTGTAAAAAAGCATTTGTTAAAGTCAATAAGCTAATAGGCCTTTGAGGGTGTGCTGGTATTACACAGCGTTAAAGCCTTTAGGCAGGCATTTTGTTATAGGGAATTTTCACAGATTTCCTTTTTTTGGGGGGGGGGGGGGGAGTTTTATATAGCGCACCTTGACCCAAAGGTATCCAAGTGCTTTACATGAGAACCAGTTGCTTAACAGATGAACACGTTCAATTTTCTTTTTGTGTTTAGCATGGGAGATTAAGTGATTTGCCCAGAATCACAGGATGTTGAGCATCCCCGCCGAGACTCGAACCTGGTTCCCCAGCTTCAAGGTTGACCGCTCTAGCCTTTGGGCCACATCCTCTCCCCAGTAGACAAGAGTTTTGGTTTGGATTAATGTCTTTGTTAAGTCGTTGGGATAAAATATGTGCATTGTAATAAAGCTTGTTAGATCCTATTAGGAGACCCCAACAGGTTCAGTTGTCAGCTAGGCTCTTGTAATCAGAAAATTATTAGAAAATACATACATGTTGCAACTCTGGATCCGATCTCTTCCATCACTGGTCCACTTGAGGGTCACCTATACATTACTTATATCTGTTACAGTATTAAACATGGGGCAGTGGGTCAGCCCACTTAGGTCATTGCCTCTTTCACCTAGCCTGATCACGGGTACACTGCTGGTTGAAAATAAGTGTGCTTCAGTGCCAGGGCTGCTCACTTCTTGCCTATTTCACATGCAATTCCCCACTTCCTGAGCAGCCACTGCTTCAAAACCAGGTGATCATCTTGAAATGCTATTGTCCATAGTGTATCATTGTTTTACTGTTCCAAAAGCATTCTAAACGTGATGGCCATGTCGGAACTTAAAAAAAGATACAATATGGGCTCCCGAGCTCTGCTACAGCACAGACCGAGAGTGTCGTTGCAATCATGGCCAAGTCCAAGAACCATACAACTCATAACCAATACCACAAATAGCACAGAAATGGCTTCAAGAAGCCCAGATCCCAGCGATATGAATCTCCCAAAGGAGTGGATCCCAAATTTATGCGGAACATGCGTTTTGCCAAGAAGCACAACAAGAAGGGAATCAAGAAAATGCAAGCAAACGCCGCCTTGCAGTCCAAAAAATAGACCTACAAAAGAACCGACTGATGTTCTGTTACAGCACCAAGAGAGTAAACTCTTTATCGAGCATTTTGTAAAATAAAATCTGTACTGCGGGAGAAGAAAAAAAAAAGATACAATATGTGCAGTAACATTGCAAAACAAATGCCCTTGCCCTCTGCTATTCATATATTTTTTGCAAGCCTAAGCCTTCCATGTTTATGCAGCAGCTTGATTTCTTTATTATACATTAGTGATTTCGATTTTACTTGCATAATATTGTTTCATTTGTGCATGTGTGTTGTATTGTGAATGGTTAAGAGTATAAACCCAAGAATGAGCGAGTAGATGGATGCACAAGTACAAGGATGAGAGACAGTATGTGTGTTGAATAATTGAGTGCTTAAACTTGCCAGGCTGAAGAACCACTTTGTTATACGCTATAGGTATTGGCATTGACAGTGCTTGTTCACATTTGACATGGATAGATGATATTATCCCCAGTCAGTGAAGAGGGAGTAGTTTGGTTCTGGTGGCTCTGTTCTATCCATGTCCCTGTTGGTGCAGTGAGTTTGAGCTGGCTATAATAGGGCATTGTGCTTAATTGTAATAACTGAGAATTAAGCTGAATCATAATGGTGGGTGTGAGATATTGAGATTCTGGTTTGTAGCTAGAATGGAGAGTGTGTCTGGAGGGTAGTGTGTGATCGGTCGATTGAGGTTTTGGGGTGTATTATGGGAGCACTGGGAGGCATGACTAGAGGATGGCGAGAGAGCCTCAGATAGGATGTGCATGATGGTGAAGTCTGGAGTACGGCAGTTTTGTCAATAATTGTCCTGCTGTTTGTGATAGAAGGCAATGGTGCACTGACTTGTATGGTGTTATGAGTGGCATTGTGTTGTATGCAAGGTGAATAGTTGTTTAATGTAATACAGGCTTCTTCAGCAAGTAGCTTGTGAGCTATTTGTAGCTCTTCAGCTTCATGTAAGTAGTTTTCCTGTGTGAAACCCTGTAGTTTAAATTAAAAGCTTTTGCTTGGTTGAATTATTATATGCATAACAAAATTACAAGGCGTGTAATTATGGCGAAATTGGGTGTATTTTCAGGTCCCACAATCTGATGTTTGGGAAAATGCTGAATTTCAAAAACATATCTTAAACTCATATTTGACTGCTAAATCATATGACCACTAGAAGACTTATTACTAATATTATTAACTTAGTGCCATAATCAATCTAGCTCTGTTTGTTACTGTGTTACCCATTGTTAGAGGGTGGTTCTGACACTATGGGCCGCCAGGATTTTTCGCTTTTTGAGCACCTAATTGTTGAGCTTTTACTGTGGGGGAGCCTCATAATCTGGGACTCATTCACAGTGAACTCATAATGAAGGAGACTGTATGGAGATTTTACTGGTGTACCCCTGGCTTGACTAGGCCGCTGCGCAGCAGCTGGAGTATGGGACACCGTGTTGGTTACATGCAGACACAGGTGTACATGCGTGTGCACCCTGGGAAGGAACATGCCAGGGAAAGTCAGTGTGTTTTACTGTGTTTTCACTTCATTATTCCCCTATGGGGATGTGGGGCCCATGGTTAAAATGACTTCCACAAGGCCTACAGATTCCAGACACGCACTAAAGTCCAGTGTAGCGGATGTGAAAATAAGTATTTTGCAGAGTCCAAAGTCATATTTGTACTGCTTTTGGGTCATGCAGAAATCTCATATTTCTCTGAGACCCTGCCTGGGGTCTGGCCCTGGCAGGTTAGATTAATGACCTTTCTTCCCTCCAAGGAGAAAAGATAGGTGGAGCTACAAGCCAATCCATCAACTGCTGTCGCTGGGTGTCAGGCACTAGGCTGCACCAAGGAAGGGAGGCAGTGTGGGGGAAAGGAGTTGAGTTTCTGAGGCCATGTGGCCAGTGACACTGGACGACGCCATGTTTGAACAAACCCAGAGGCTGGGCAAGAAGGAGGGAGCAGTGGCAGGGAAGTGATGTGTCGCTGGTTGATAGGACACACAGAGACTTCCTGCCAGCCCTCTACTCAACTTTTAAAAAGTACTTACACAAGAAGAGAAGCTCTCTCTGGGGTGTGGTCTGCTGAGGCGAAAGGTGCTGGAGCCTGGTGCAATGGGCAGTTGGAAGGAGGACACCACTGACTGCCTCCCAGGCCCCTAAAAGCGCCAGAAGGAGAGCCCAGGACCGGTGTGCGGAAGGAGATGCCTCTGCGCAGGGAGAAGAGAGGCACAGGGAGCCAGTGAAGACTGCTCCCTGCAGAATGCACCCTCTTGGAGACCCGGAGGACAAAGGAGAGTGCTCCCAGTGGCTGGGGGACGCCACCAGGAGTGAGAAGACGTGAAAATGGGGCAGATCAGACCCCCAGGGGCTGAGATATGGCCCCCGGAAGGTAGGCGACCTTTGACCCCTAAGAAGACCGACGAAGCGCGTGGGGCTCCGCCGCCGGTCTCCGAGATGCCCCCAGGGTGGGTCAGGGAGCAAAGCCGGGGAGCGCCTTCGCGCTTCCTGTTAAGATGCCAGCAGGGGGGCCAAGAAGGGGGCGGGGAGCGCCGTCGCACCCCCACTGAAAATTGCCTCCAGGGGCGCCAGGAGCCCACCCTGGCCCTCACCGATGCGGGGAGCACCGTCGCGCCCCCCGAAGATGTCCGGGGGCCCGGGACCCCATCCCCGGCCCCGAAGTCATGGAGGGGGCCTGGGACCCCATCCCTGGGTCCTGAACTCATGGAGGGTGCCCGGGACCATCCCCGGGCCCCGAAGTGAGGTGGAGATGGGGGAGTGCCGCCGCACTCCCCCGAAGATATCCGGGGGCCCGAGACCCCATCTCCGGGCCACCGACACCAAGGAGAAGGCCGGGGGAGTGCAGCCGCACTCCCCCGAGGTCCGGAGAGGCCTCGCGTGTCTGCCCGCCGGAGCGGGCAGACTAGAACTGAGTTGACGGCTCCCGCGGCAGCACGCGAGGTTGCTGGCCGGGCAGGGAGCCAGCGGGGGCAGCCAGGGTGGGCTCCCCAGGCTGTCCCCCAATGTGTGGGCATGCGGGGGTCCCGGCGGGGGACCGGGCCCCCCCAAGAGGAGTGAGATAGGTTCCAGGGGCCTGGGCTGGACCGGACCCCAGAAAATCAGCGGATCGGCCGGGGTGGACTCCCTGAGCTGAATGACTCACCTGAGGGTCCGGGTGGGGCCGGACCCTCCCACCAACGTCCAAAGCAGCTTGGGGCACACATCGCGGCTCTCCCCGGCACAGCGGGAGAGCCGCTCATTTAATATGTGGGGAAATCGGCATGGAGCGCCCCAGAATGCCTTGCAAGGCATTAGGAACTCTGCTGTCTTGGATACTGGTGGCCCCCAGAGGAGGGGGGTCACCCTCATTTGTTGAAGCAGGGGGAGCTGCAGGAGCAACGCAGCCTCCACCAGCCCAAAGAGGAAAAGTTCCCCCTAAGTGTCATGGGAACTTAAAAAGGATAACCCCTCAAGGGCTCAGTCACCATTTCATCTCCTCTTTGGCTGGGACTTCTGTTCTACAGCTGGAGGAGGATCGACTAGTGCATCAAGGAGTGAATGGCTGAGTTAGGGATGTCTGGAGAAGGGCATTGCCTGGAGGTGAAGAGTGTAATTGCACTGAAATGCATTTAGTAATGGTTATTTATTTTAGAGGGACTGATGTTCAATGTGAAGTATTGGTGTAAGGTGATGTCATAAGCAAAGTGTATTTAAGTGGCTAGACACTCTTGCTAGGGTGTTTGACGGTATTTACAGCTTAATCTTGTGATCATCTGTGATGCCTTTAGGGGCTGTAATTGCAATGCATTTTTAATGATATCCAAATGTGCTGAGTACTGTCATTCTGAAGTGTGCGTAAACATGTATTCTTGCTGCTGCGCTTAGGTGAAGACCCCAGACTGTTAGTCTTTAAGATGTAGAGGTGCCTACTGTATGATCAGTAGGAGATGCTTTGTCAGGGTCATGTGTCACCAAGGCAGGTGTACCCCTGTTTAATGCTCGTTGAGGTAATGGGGGGGGGGGGGGAGTGCCACTGGCATGGTGCCAGTGTGCAGGGCCCTCACTCCAGGTTATGTCCAACTAATTGCATTGGGTGTAAGATGATGTGCATACATGGGAGTGGTGGTACTAGACCCCACCACCCTGCGAGAGGGGTGGAGATGTTATGCAATGTCACAAAGTAATTCCAACAGCTTATGTATATTTGTAAATAGGTGCATAGTATTGAGTAGTGTGTGTGTTTAATAAATGTACTCTTACTTTT
Source organism: Lissotriton vulgaris (assembly GCF_964263255.1). Taxonomy (NCBI): domain Eukaryota; kingdom Metazoa; phylum Chordata; class Amphibia; order Caudata; family Salamandridae; genus Lissotriton; species Lissotriton vulgaris. The sequence goes on from NC_141685.1 coordinate 1,044,882,191, forward strand.
ATAAAGCAAAGTGCAGACTGGACAATCAATTATTGAGTGTTATCTTTGCTCACCTGCAAATGGAGATTACTAGCCCACACCACCTCCCTTGCGTAACCCTCAGACTGCTCTGCAACGCTACCCTCTGAGAGTCAGGCCCTGCCCTAGGGTGTTTGGTTCCCAGTGAATAACAAATGTGTCATGTTATTTGTGCAGGCCTCACAGATGCTGCCTCCTTTTCCAACACCCATGTAGAGGCATTCAACATTGACAAAGCTTTTCTTTCCTTTTTTACATTACTGCTGGCAACTTTACCTGATGCACTGAGGTAATCACTGCTTGTGATCTTGCATATAGTGGCGACTAATGTAATCTTGTCTAATGTGGTCACTATTACAACTATAACATTGATAGTTCTGGTTGATTTTCATTGAACATAAGTAGCTCTTATTACAGAAAAGGTTGGAGACTCCTGCAATGGTATTTGATGGAATGTGTTGTATGTTGTTTGTTACACTGTAATATTGTAATGGTGGTGCCGAATGGCCTTCTGTGGTGTGATGTGGTGCAACACATTCGGTGATGTGCTCTGGAGAGAGCCTTTAAATTTTGGCATCTTGTAGGGTGTGTTGTTGTGTGGAGTTGCTACAAAGAGGGTGGCTATAGTTTCAGGGCTAAGTCTTGTGTGAAAGTAAGTGAGTAGATAGGAAGGGCAGTGATGAGGTGGAGAGGTCGGAAAGGGAGTTGGGTCGATGAGGTGATGTGAGGGTTGTTAGGTGAGAGGTAGTAGAGTTGTCAGGCAGTGGCAACGTAGCGCTTCCAGAAGTTCGAAATGCTTTTTCCAATTTCATGGATATTCCCATCACAAACTAGAGCCTGAGGCAGCCTGTGAAGAGGTATTATTAGTAGTAGTGTGAAGTAGTGTGCTCAGGTGTAAGGTGAATGTGACCTCTTAAGTGAGTTGTTGGTGAATGTGTTTGGTGCACAATGGCTGCACTGAATCACTCAGCTTCTTCGAGGGTGGTAGCCATTCCCACTGTCGGAGATGAAGAGACAGTTGCTAAGGAGAGTTCTGTTGACTAGGGAACCTCTCAGCAGACCTAATGTGTTTCATTTCATGCGCTTAATTACCATCAGAAGGTTCAACCCACAAGGGGTAGCGTGTGCTGGTTTGTAACTAGAAGGTTATCTGTATGTGATGACTGTCCGGTGGGTTATAGTATAAGCTATTGCTGTTTGTAATGTGTCGAACAACATATGTGGGTTGTGGGTGCAGCGATACAGCTGCTGGAATTCAAGGGAATGTTAGGATCATTAGGTGGGTGGAGGTAGGCTTATGGTGTGGAGTCAACTGTGGAGCACTGCAGTTGGTTGTTGTGGTGAGTTGCAAAAAAACCCACTTTCTATACCATTCCCTCTTCTATCCCTCCACGATCCTTTTCAATCTAACAGACTAACATGTCCACTGCTCAAATTAGTTTCATATTCACCCATACTAATTTCCCCACTAATCCTGCTTGGGGTCCGGAGTAGCGTACTACCCGCCAAAAAACACTTTGAAAGCTCATCAGGGGTAGAAAGCGCTATATAAATGTAAACCCTGCCCTCTTCTATCCCTCCACGATCTTTTTCCAATCCAAACAACAAACACCCATGTCCATTGCTCAAACTAATTTCATATCTCCCTATACTAATTCACCATTAATCATCTTTGGGTTTCAGAATAGCGTGCTAACCACTGAAAAAACGCGATGACGCCTTGCCAGGGTTAGTAAGCGCTGCATAAATGCAATTATCCGCTCCTGAACAAAGGACTGTTCGGGAGGGGAAAGAAGCAGCGTGGGGAGGCATGACAGGAGTTGTGGTCGAGAGCTGTGATTTTGAATGGAGTGCATGGGTTTGGCCATGGTGATGCAGGAGCGAACAGAGGCACAAGGGAGTGTGAGGGGCTGTGTGGTGGGACTGTGTGTGTGTGTGTGTGTGTGCGATGCGAGAGTGGGGGCTTTGACTGGGGTGTATTTGAGGAGTGTGCGTGAAGTTCTGATGATGTCTGGGTGTGAGGAGGATGTCGAGGTGACAAGAATTTGGGGTTCAATGGAGGATTCGTGGGAGTGATAAACATTTACTGTTCTATAAAACAGCAAAGATGTGTTGGCAATCGCAATAAGAGAAAAGGCAGAGCTTTAAGTGGGCCGGTCTCACTGGTCAGACCCTCCAGGATATCGCGATTTCGCGATTTGCCGCAAAATCGGCAATTTTGAAAAAATGCCGCGCTTTTTACAAAAGTGCCCGCGAAATCGGCATTTTTTGAGAAATCGCGGCATTTTTACAAAAGCCGCTATATCTATCCTGGGTGGTCTGCTTTATGTGGCTATCGCCTGTGGATTGGGTAATTTACCGTACCTGGCGTGTTTGTGGCTGTCTGGCTGCCTCTCCAGCCAACCTACAAGCCGTCACCACCGCCTGCTGTTTTGCACATTGGTCAAAGCTAAGGCCGCCTGCTGTTTCTGCACTGATGGCTCGAGCTAAGGGCGCCTGCTCTTATCCCCTGGTACTGACGGCCAGGTGCTGGCTCTTTCGACAGGCCTTCCTTCCTTTCTTCGTGATGTTCACGAAGGGGGAGAGGTGCTGATCTCCGAGGCACATATAATACCCGCTAACTCCCTGATGGTTTTATGAGAAATATATACAGGGCTGTTATGTTTCTCGTTACAAGGTTTCAGAGAGATTAATCAAACGGCATTCTTATCACAAGGTTATAAATAAGTGGAGGGGGAGATCTCGAGGGGGCGGGGGCGTTGTGTAAACTACTCAATAAACAAACCCTTTTAGCGCCTCTTGAGCCTTGAGTAGTGATGTACTGCTATGCCACAGTGCCTCTCTTTGCAGGTGCCCAATTAAAAGCCTCTCTGGTAAACAATTAATTGTGCGGTGCATTTAATGTTAAAACCAAGCATTGATTGGTAATGAATAACGATCTCATCTTTACGCTTTTGTTGAGGAGCAGCAATTTCTTTTTGGGATTCACTTGTTGTTGTGGAATTTTCTCAAACAAAAATATTTAAAACTTTCTCGAGTGGTTTTCCACCGTTTCCTTTGTGACAACACTCTGTGATCTGCTGCACCACCAACGAGCAGTGTCCTCTGGAACCGAAAGTACGCGCTGGCGCCAAAATAATAATGGCCTCTATTCGCAAATAAAACAGCATAACTGTCAAGGCTTCAGATTGCTATGTGTGACATTTTCATACTTTCAGTGTGAATATGAGTTACATTTCAACGATTATGAATAACACTTTCTCACAAGCAAATCAAGCAATGAAGACGAGGGAAACATAAATATCAGAAATTACACCCATTTAAGCAATGAGAAACTTATGGGCCGATTCCCAAAGGTAATCTTAGTCAAAGGTCTAACTTTATGACTTTTAGTATTTACAGAGATCGTTTGCGAGTCGTATCTTTACATTCGCAGTTGGGCCGGAATCTGCGCACATGGGACGTTCTATCCGCACCCTGGCCGTACTCTCCGGCGTCACATTGTAAATACCCCGCACCATGGTGCATCTTTTGCGCCGTCGCTGCGCAACAGCGGCGTAAAAGCAGCGCAAGGGGCTTGTAAATCTGCCCCAAAGTGTCTACATTGTAAAGAAACCAAATATACATAGCTTCATGTTGTTAAATAACTAAAAAAACTAAGATATCTGTGTTTGTTGTAGTAAAAATGGCCACATAAAATGCCGCAAAACTGCCGCTAAATTTCCATATTTGTGCTGCTAAATTTCCATTTTTGTGCCGCCAAATTTGCTAATCCATGCCGCTATATCCTGGGGGTCTGACTGGTGCTGAGCACCGGCAGTTTTTTAAAGGGGGCCTCGAAACGGGTCTCTATCGGGCTCTGTTTGGTGCTCTGGCACAGGGGGGTCCGTTTTTCCTGGACTGCAGTGACCGCAGGCACATAGATGTGCGCGTGCTCACTTCTCACTAGTGGAGAAGTTACGGCATAACCTCATGTGTGGTGAGCGTTGTAGGGAAAGGGAAATCCTTTAAAGAGAGTAATTTTCTCTCTGCATTTCCCTTCTCTTTTTGGAACTCAGGAGCAGCAACATTGTCGTGGTCTCACCAGGGCTTTAAGTGGAGGTTTTTTCAATATTATATATAAGCCATAGTTACTACTTTATTTATTTTATTCAACTAACAACCATTATCAAAACCAATAGTCCTGACTTGTTGTAGGTATGATGTTAAGCGTTGTATCATATCTGGTTGCAATGACAGAAACCGCACAATACAAGTCGGATGGCACACGCACTTAATTTAATTGGCCACGCCCCTTTATGAGACCCTCACCCCCCTCCCCCCGTTTTTGCTTCCCACTTAAAGAACCTGACTAAAGGTATTCATGATAAAATCAAAATCGTGTTTCTCCACATTACACAATCGAAACTTGCTAAATACTTGCACGTGGAGTTATGTGAAAAAAAAGAAAGCAGACCTAAATATGGCCCAGATGCACCAAGGCATTTTCCCGTAGACACAAAATAGGAAAACTCCTTTCCTACATCAAACCCTATATCTTTTTTGAGAGAGTCGTGCGTGCGTGGTGATTTGATCCTCGTGATATGCAAACGCCCAGTGCTATTTCATAGAAAAAAGGTCCATTTACACCTCAGAGTGCGAAACATAAACAGGCTCCGAGCTGTCAGTGGTTCAGCAGGTGCAGTGGTGGTGGGCCCATGGGTGTGAAGAATCCAATGTAGTTCTAACTCTTGTATATCTATCGTTACTACCAGACGTGGGGCCAAGGGTGTCTCTCTCTTGCTTGAGCACGGATTCATGGCACACTTGCTGCGTCACTGAAATCAAACCCTGACGCACCACCGTGTCAGTTCGGGTACTCGACTACAAACAATTCTGAAGGGACTTTCAGAATTGACATTTTTATTTCGCCCTAAGCAGTCTTTCCGGTGTTCTGTGCTGCAGGGCTCGAAACCTGTACATATATATGCCCCAAACAAGCACCTGGAAAAATGTCTCGTTTCACTAACCCTTAAAATATGACATCACCACCGATGAATAAAATGTCCTCTCCTTTTAGTCCAGATTCACAACATAGAAAATCATTCACCTGCGAAGTGGCCACAAAGTGAACGACATGGCTGCGTTTTGCGAAACATTAATTTACGGCAGTATATGTCCCAAAACTCAGTGTAGGGAAACGCCCACTGCACCCCGGCGAAAAGGAAGTTCGTCGAGTTGACCGCACATCGGATAAATACATGGCGCGCACTTTTTATTTCTTGAAACACCTGCAGCAGCGCTGGGCAACAATGAAAAGCTTGGCGAAAGGACCAGGATTAGGCGTCTATTGGAGGTTTAAGGAGATGGGGCACTCGGGTACACTGAGGACTGTAGGGTGGGATTTTGTAGTATCCCGCCAGAGAACTTCCAGAAAGTGGACTACACGAGTTTGACTTGGTGTCACAGAGCGGTGTCATCGCCACCCGGGATTTCCGTGTTCGATACCCAGCTCCATCACTCTGTGGGGATTTAAGGCAGCAGTGACCTCGGTCCCACGGTTGTCACCCGCGTTAGGTCTCTGAATGTTTCCAAGGCAGACGGTGAGACCAGTGGTGATCCCAAGAGACCACACTGTGTGACCCTGAACACATCTTTTTTTTTTTCTCCGTGCCTCGGTTCCCCTTGTCACAAAATCTGAGAGCGCTGTTATCGCAGTTGTAGAACCCGTATTAACAGTTGGGTAGAAATATTCTCATTTAAAGCCAGCCCTTATCTCACCGTCTGCTCGGGCACTTACCTTGCTCTTCACTTCCGCTGACAGACCATACGCGGGTCCCCTGTTGAAATGGGTTGACATTTTTAGGGCTGCTTGGTGAGGTGTCCTGATTATTACAGCGGCAGATCTCGGTTTAAACCCCCCTCTCCGTCTCTCTCTCGTCCTCTTTCGTCCTCTTCTCCTGGGCTCTGGTGACTTCGGTAAACTTTCCAGCAACTTTTTAAACTTTTCACAAGTCTGGGATGTGTGTGTCCTCGGCGTGGCTTTCCCATTGGCTGCCACGCTGTCCAATCGGCGCAGCCCCAGCAGTGATGTCAACCAGAAGGTATTGAGAGGCGAAAAAAATATTGTGTCATTTTTTCCACCCTCGGGCATCTGAACGAGACCGCTGGCAAGGATGCCCTGTGTGGGCTAGTGCTCTGCTATAGTGCCTACGCGTGCGCTGAACAGCCTCTACGTGCCTGTCACAATTTGAGATGCGGGATAAGAGATTGTGAAAAGGCTGGGGTTTTTTTGTTCCACTGTTGCGAGTTTATTATATGCGTTTGAGACACCTGACGAGTTGAGATCACTGGCGCTTCCAGTAATCGAAGGGTGGCGGGAGACTTTCAGATTTTTCTTACTGTCCTCTTACCGATCCGCCCGCTTGCCCATTCCATTCTCGGCCTCTCGGCTGAGCCTTCCAAGCAGACTTGATCATTGTGAACCAATTATGTTCAGAGGCTTACAGACTGATACTTACTATGGCCACATTGAGAAACTGGGTCACAATACAGAGATCTAGAAAGCACGTGGATTTTATGACATAGAGGCAGATTATTTAAGGAGCCGCCTGAATAACTTGGACAGTTAGGGGTTTGAAGCACACGTGCACTGTGAGTATTTGATTTCGAGGGCACACGGCCAATGTGAGGTACTCGGTCAATAGGCAGAGAGCATGTAGGGATCTGGGCAAATGGATACAATGGTGTTTATTCACGAAGGTAAGGTTACACAGGAGTAAAATACGGGGGTAGTCGCAAAGCTAACTTATACTTGTGAGTAATTTACGCATGTAAGTTTACTCCTACGCTTTGGAGAAACTATTCTACTTTTGGCTTTTCACCAGTTGCAAATGTACAGTTACTTAAAACATTTACTGTGCTTGGTGGGGGCAAATTTATGAATGTAAATTACCACTGCCAAAAACAGCAGGATTAAGTCAATAAATCAAGAACCACAAATGGCCAACCACTGGTACGGTCACACAATCACATTGAAATCCATGGAGGTAGGGACTTGACATAGAAACACACAGCTAATGATGTTACATTAAATTATTTAAAGTAGTTAATAAAAATACATCTAATTTGATGTTGAAAATTAGACAAAACGTATTTTATATTTTATTTTAACATTTTAATAACATTTTGATAAAAAAATAGAACATACATTTTTATTAAAATATAATTAAATTAGTTTCAATTCATTCTACACATTACTTTTTATAAATATTAAGCAAATATCTTTTTTATGCTTTAGGTGACAATTGCTTTTTAATTTAAACTTCAGAAAAATAATTTTGAAATCATTTAATGTATTTCAATTGAAAATAAAGTTAATTATACTGTAGTATTTTTATTTTGTTTTACATTTAAAATAATTATTTGAATTGTTTCTCCGCATTCTATTTTCCTGCTCCTCCAGCTTGGACATCAGGTCAGTTAAGCAAGCCACATGGGATAAACCTTGCTCTTTTACATTGGTCATATTGGTTTCCAAAGACTCAGTCCGGGCTTCAACCATTGAGACTCAGTCGCCAATATCCGTGCAGATTTTATTCAACTTCCTGATGCCCCCCCTGGAGTTTTTTTAGAAGGCCCTTTGGCGGCAAGGCTGTCAGATCATGCTTCGTCGCGAAATTGTCTAATAGAGTCCAATATAGAAGCCAGGGAGGGTTCAGCCGGACTTCCAGCGATTGTATGTGGATTCTCCTCTGTCTGGCGATTGGGAAAGTCCTCCAGGGGGAATGATCCATGTGAATCTGAATAATCCCATTTCAGCTGGCTCCATCTTCTACTCCTGGCTTGGCTTTCTTTTTTTGCTTGATGGTTCTAGTTGTTGGGTCAGATTTATTGTCCTCCTGTTTACTACTCTCGGAGGAGCTGCCCAGAACATCTCCATTCTCCGTGCCAGACAATGACCCATCAGAGACAGAGAACACTTTTTCAGTAGCTAAATCCGGAGTCTGCGGGTCTATTAGTTCAAGGCCGCCACCCTCCTTAAGATGAGCATTGCCCACATTTACATTCTTCTCCCGAGGTGGGGGGGGGGGGGGGTGAGGGGGGGGGGGGGTTCTGCACTGGTGGCGGTGTCTGGAATGACCGGGGTGTGATTTGGTGCCTCTATGGCAACCGGGACATTTTTTGATACCTCTGTGGCCTGCGTTGGCATTACCATATTCTCCCCAGTCCCTTCACTCCTGGCGCTATTTGAGGCGGTCGTCTGAGGCATTGACTGAGGCAGTTTGCAAAGGTTGTAGCATGGCATCCGGCTCCTCGGTCCTCTCAGCAACCTGGTTAGCCCCACTCGGATTTATGAGCCTCCCTCCATCAGATGTATTAGAGTCTATAAATGTTTGGGGGGACTTAGTTATAACAGGGAAATGTTTGGCAATAGAAGGCGAGATCCCACCTCCTGCCGCTGAGCTTTTCTTTTTAGGCCTCGACCTGCCAATGCACTTGCGCATTGCAGCTGTCGATACATATAGAGGTGCACTAGGAAAGCTTACCAAGAGGGCTTTGGTATGCGAATTACGCACAGTGCATGTGCTACGTGCGCCAGGCCCGGACTAGGAACCACAACCGGCCATGGCAAAGTGCTCGGCCGGCCCTCCTCCCCACTCGGGGGAATTGGAGGTGCCCCCGAGCTCTTTGCAGTGGCCGGTTTTCGGCCGATTTTGGTACAGGGCCGATTTTGCAGCTATGCTGCAAAAACGGCCCTGTAACAAAATCGGCCCCCAGGTGCCCAAAACCGGCCCCCACCCGAGTGACGCACCGGGGGATTGCCCGGTGCCCGCTATGGCCAGTCCGGGCCTGTCGTGCATGCGCGCGCTTGCCATTTGCTCCCCGAGCCTCGGCATCAGACTTCAAAGAAATCCCTGTTGGTGGCTTGCTCACACCCCATATGCTCGTTCCCTCCCACCCTTCTGACCTCTTTGGATAGTCGCAGATACCAGCAGACCTACATGTCCTTGCATGTTTAATTACTCCTATTGCTGATAAGTATTAGACGCACACGGAAACGGTCCGTCTATCACTTCTCACTCGCACCCCATGCTCGTTCCCTCCCACTCGCTCGCTCCCCTGCTCCCCCGCCCCCCCATCAAGCCGCTCGCACACCACCATTCCAACATTTGTGCCCATCAGACTTCAAAGGAATGCCTCCCCCGCCACAGAAATGCAGAGAGCTTGTTTTAAAACGGCTTTCTGTCCGTTTCACGGCGCATACATTCCCTTTTGCCTCCCTCCTGATATTTTTTACATGCTCCTGATTACATCCGAAGCAACTAAACGCTGACGTCTTGTCCTTGTTTGTTTTAGTTCTTACTTTTGTATTTAAACCTTGTCTTTGTGTTACATTAGTTGGAAGCCATTAGTACTGTACTTTACAGCAGTAAGAATAATTAGATTTTTATTACACGAAATCGGGCAGTGTTTAGGTGGCTACATATTTTCGTTTTCTGTTTTTTTCTGACATAGGTTCGCAATATTGTAACATTTTTAATTAACCATTGCTTTCATAGGCCAGATATATTGGGTTTGCCAGTGCTTGTTCGATTTGCCAACCTTTTACAAAACTTGGAAACGAGTTGCACAGTATGGCCATTCCTGGTGGATTCAGAAATTCTGCTTCTGAGTGACTTTGTAGGCCATGAGTTCTGCACCTGATTTGCACTTCTCTTCTGTGCACGACGTTACGCCACCAAATTGCAGACATTACGTATTGTGGCAGCTCTCGGTTATTTCTGACTTCTTTGGATAGTTGCAGATACCAGCAGGTGGCCAGTGACCTACATATCCTTACATGTTTAATTACTCCTATCAGGCGCGCAACACCCATTGGACTCACCGGGCTTTAACCCCCCCCCCCACCCCCACCCCCGTCGTGTGTGGCAGCCCAGGATGAGACAGATCCCGGGCACACACACAGCCGCACCCGATTGTTTAACAGGTCTTTAAAAGACCATTTGAATGCTAATTAGGCCTTGCTGTTGTTTCACCCCTTGTTGGAGGCCCTGCAGCTCCACTCTGCCTACTGATTAAAGGTTCAGCCCTCCCCCGAAATTCGGCTCTAGTTGCGCCTCTGACTCCTATTGCTGATAAGTATTTGCCGCACACGGAAACGGTCCGTCTATTACAATTTCTTCCGGCGCATCCGCAGTCAAAAAACAAGTCCTTAGTTTGATCACAACGTTAGTATAGCGCCTCCGGTAAATTATCAGAGGATTGTAAATGGTTTTCATCTTGAAACTCTTAATTGTCCCTGCTACTAATGAAATGATGTATATTTACTCCTGCAGGCAGGCAGCCCCTCGCTGCCCTCACACAAAACCCTTCACTTTCAAAGGATCGCTGAGTGTGGTCGAACCTTCTGTTTGTGGAGAGCCTTCCGCACAGTCTGTCGGTTCTCCCTTCACCTGGTAGTTTGGGGAGTAAAAACCACTGTTTCTAAACATGCATTAGTGGTAGACAATATTAAACTATTATTACTAACTACCTCACTCTCTCTCTCACTACCTCACTCTCTCTCTCACTACCTCACTCTCTCTCTCTCTCTCTCACTACCTCACTCGCTCTACCTCACAACCTCACTCTCCCTCACTACCTCACTCTCCCTCACTACCTCACCCTCTCTCACTACCTCTGTCTCTCACTACCTCACTCTCTATCTACCTCACTCTCTCTCACTACCTCACTATCTATCTACCTCACTTTCACTACCCCACTACCTCACTCTCTCTCTAACTACCTCACTCTCTCCATCTCACTACCTCACTCTCTCTCCATCTCACTACCTCACTCTCTCTCCATCTCACTACCTCACTCTCTCTCTCTCACTACCTCACTCTCTCTCTCACTACCTCACTCTCTCTCTCACTACCTCACTCTCTCTCTCTCACTACCTCACTCTCTCTATCTCACTACCTCACAACCTCACTCTCCCTCACTACCTCACTCTCTCTCACTACCTCACTACCTCTGTCTCACTACCTCACTCTCTCTCTCTCTCTCTCTCTCTCTCTCTCTCTCACTACCTCACTCTCTCTATCTCACTACCTCACAACCTCACTCTCCCTCACTACCTCACTCTCTCTCACTACCTCACTACCTCTGTCTCACTACCTCACTCTCTATCTACCTCACTCTCTCTCACTACCTCACTATCTATCTACCTCACGTTCACTACCCCACTACCACACTCTCTCTCTAACTACCTCACTCTCTCTCCATCTCACTAGCTCACTCTCTAAAAAGGATCCAAAATTGATCAAACACGTGTGGAGGATAGTCCCACCATCACGGGAAACAAATACTGAAAAAAAGTACAACAGATAGTATGCAATCATGTGCTGTGCATATATTCATTAACCCCAATGAGTTAGCGTATGTTTAATATCTTGATGCTATCCCCATTAGTTAAAAAAATATCCGGAACTGTTATATTAAGCAGATCCTTTGTGTGGTTCATAAATCCACCCAACATCCTACATGCCACAATTCAATTACGGCGAAACGGGTTTATGTATAAGATGAAAACGATTAAAATATACTGCTGCATGAGATAGGCCATATTCTCCTCTAGCGCAACCTGCTGCAGTTAGCATTACCAAACTAGCGTACATGTAAGATGGTAAAAAACCTCCTAAACCCCACTGTTGTGGCAAACTCACCGAGTTTATCAATGTATAAAGCTCGAAAAGGCACCCGGCGGGGAGGATTCCAAAGAACACAACCTGTGTTCACGAGAGAAAGAGAGAAAAAGATCAGCGGGGAACCGTTGATTTCATAGACAGCGGAAAGCATGAGAGAAAAATCCCTTTGTATGAGTCCTTCATACATCCCAGAGTTCATCATCAGAATCGTCCCCATCAATATCCGGTATAGGCTCACAAATGTCACCCCGATATGTGTTCCATGCTGCCCAAATCTTAGTCCATTTCTGGGGGCTTTTACGGTTTATATAGACTGTTCTCTCAGTTAACATAATGAGGTCCATGTCGCCACACCAGGCCGACAGCATTGGTACTTCTACAGCTCCCCATTTTTGCGCTATGTTACGTTTTGCGACCATGAGACCCAGCGTAACCCATGTTTGCCCATGTCTTGTAAGGTCATTGGAGTCTCACACATTTAGGAGGCATTTACGTGGCTCTGGTAGAAGCGACACTCCCATCGCCTGTGATATCGTACGTAGTATCTGTCTCCAATGCTCGGCAACCAATGAGCACTCCCATAGTGTGTGGAGGAAGGAGCCCTCCTCCCCACACCCTCGAAGACAATAGGGGCGTTGTGCCCTGCCCATTTTGAATAGCATACTCCTAGTGTAATATGTGCGGTGAAGTATTTTTAACTGTATGAGTCTGAACCTTGAGGGAATGCCTATCTCCTTAGGCGAGGCCGAGGCCTCCTGCCATTCCGTGTCATCCATGTCTCCCACATCAACTGCCCATTTCTCTCTTAATGGAACCGTGGGGTCAGGTAGGTTGTTGATAAGCTTACAATAAGTGAGGGACGTGGCGCGCTTTGGCATGTACTCCGTAAGCAATCTATCTTCCAGAGGGGAAGATTTAGAGACCTCAGTGTCTAGTGGTAACGCCGTCAGTAGTGCATGTCGTATATGTGTATATCGAAAAGCCTCAGTGGAGGCCAGATCATACTGCAGCCTAAGTTCGGCAAACAGCAGTACATTCCCCTTGTCCCACAAATCCCCCACCTTGGAAATATCTGTTGTCCCACTGTTCAAAGCCCTTGCTTTTTCTTAAAAATCCTAATTGTTTTGTGTCCCAGAGTGGGGTAAGTCGTGTAATTACACCCTTCCATCCCAGCCGTGTCTGCGCTGTGTGCCATATCATTACCGAATGTTTTGTGGGTCCCATCAGTTTCATGGCTTGTCCTCCATTGTACAAGGCCGCAAGCATGCATCCCGCTCCCAACTGCACCCTGTCTGCCTTGTACGCCGGGTCTGTTTGTGAAGCATGTATCCAGTGGTTGATGATCTTGAGATGAGTAGCCCAGTAGTACTTTTGTACATTGGGGAGCGCTATTCCTCCGTCTTACCACCCGCTTTGCAGTTTCGCTTGGGCTATGCGCGCTGGCCTACTGCCCCATAACAGTGTGGATATCGGTGCAGCTATTTGTTTAAAATATTTTAACGGGACGGGGAATGGTGTATTTTCGAGGGCGTATAAAAACCTGGGCAAGGCCATCATCTTAAATAAGTCTGCTTTCCCCAGTAGTGTCAGAGGCAGCGATTCCCAATGCGTCACGTCCCGTTTCAACCGTTCGAAAGGGGGCACCAAATTTTCAGAATAGAAATTTGCCGGATCTGAAGTAATGTGAATACCTAGGTATTTAAATGTGCCCTGCGAAACTACCAGGGGACAGGTGTCAGGAAGCCATGGCGGAGGGCCCTTCAGCACATATAGGACCGATTTAGCCCAATAGATCGTGTACCCTGATAGCTTTCTGAACTCATCACATATCTCGAGGAGCACTGGTATGGAGTACTCTGGGTATGTCAGGTATACCAAAATGTCATTGGCATACAGGGAAATACGGTCTTCCCATCCCTCCGTCCACTGAATACCTCGTAGTAGTGGGTGCCCTCTAATCCAGGTCGTGAGAGGTTCTAATACTAGCGCAAAAAGTGGAGACCGGGGACAACCTTGGCACGTTCCCCTCGCTAGGGGTATAGTGTCTGATATGTGGCCATTTACCATCACACGTGCCAGAGGAATGGCATATAAGAGGCGGACCCACGCACAAAACTTAGGGCCAAATCCCAAATGGGAGAGCACTGCAAAAAGATAGTTCTATTCCACCATATCAAATGCCATTCTCGCATCCAGGGAGATGACAACCGCTGGGCCAGACAAGGCCGGTGCCTTCGCCAGCGCCCCATACAGGCGTCTGAGGTTGAGCACGGTGTTTCTATGTGGCATGAAGCCAGATTGGTCTGGATGGATTAAATGTGGGAGGTGCGCCAACAATTTGGTCGCCAGAGCCTTGACAAGAATCTTGGCCTCCGCATTAAACCGGGATATCGGGCGATATGAGGCACATTCAGACGGAGGTTTACTAGGTTTCGGGATAGCCACTATTGTTGCCAGTCGCTAATCAGGCGGTAGCTCGCCTCTTTCCAGACTATTGGTATACATTTTCAATAAGTGCGGACTAATGGTGTCTGCCAATTGTTTATATAGTTCTATCGGGATCCCGTTGGGCCCCAACGCCTTACCCGACTGTAGGGAGCTGATAGCAGCATTCAATTCGTCCTCTGTGAGATCTGCCTCGAGTTCCAAGGAGTCCACCCGCGTGAGTTTGGGCATCTCAATGTCTTTTATGGATGCCGCAGCTTCAGCCTCTGATACTTCCGACGCTGATGTGTAAACATCCCGAAAATAGTCCGCCAATACACGCACTATGGCACTCGGGTCCGCTGTGAGCTGTCCCTCCACCGTCCGCAGCTGAGCCACTGTCTTCGAGCCCCGCTCTCGCCTATCTAGCCAGGCTAGGAGCCTCCCCGCTTTGTCCCCCACATCATATACCCTATGTCTGGACGCCGTGAGGTTGGATACCGTTTCTTGTCGCAAATAGTCTCTGTACTGTTGCTGTTTGAGGTGGAGAGCATGTTCCGACTCAGGCGTGGTTTCCGCCGAGTGGTGAGCTTCCGCGAGTGTAAGTTTAACTCCAGTGTAGCTAGGTCTTTCTGTTTTTCCCGTTTGTGCCCGGCGATGGAGACTATCACCTGCCCCCTAATGACCGCCTTATTTGCCTCCCACAAGACCGAGGGGGAGTCAACTGATGCTGCGTTTTCCGCAAATAAGTGTTTTGTGGCCTTGCGGAGTTCCCGTCGAATGGTTGGGACCTGTAAGTATCCAGGGTATATAGGGTAAACCCTCCTACAAGACCTGTGGTGACTGGAATAGGTTAATACTACTAGTGAGTGGTCTGATATCCCCCTGGGCGTGATCACTACGTCAGTCACGTTCTGCAAAGTAGTTACCGATGCCATGAAATAGTCTATGCGTGAGAGACTGTTATGGGCATTGGAATAAAATGTGTATTGTCGTGCAGTGCGGTGGGTGTGCCTCCACGCATCCGCCAGACCCAGTGCGTCTGTGAAACTCTGTAGGCGAGTGACTCCTACCATCCGTGCCCTTTCTGGATATCTGTCCAGGCTCGCATCCATTGTTGCATTAAAATCCCCCCCAAGAAGTAGATCGCCCTCAGGCAAAGTCAGTAAAAATTCACTAAGTGCTGGAAGCGCTACTGCGTGAAGCGCCAGGGGCACGTATACTGACACCACATTAATGATCTTACCCTCCCATTGGCACTGCAGTGCTGCAAATCTACCCTGGTCATCTTTTCTGGTTTGGAGTACTATGAAAGAGGAGTTTTTGCACACCAGGATACCCGTCCCCCTCAAACCTGTGGAGAATTCAGAATGTACCACCATCTTGTATCCCCATCTGTCCAGCGCCTTGCATGCCTGACCTGTGAGGTGTGTCTCTTGTAGGAGCGCCAACGTGGGAGCCTGACGTTTCAAGGCTTGGAGAGCAAAACCTCTCTTAATTTTGTCACCTAATCCGTGCACATTCCAAGTAAGTAATGTGAGGGGGGTTACCTGGACCTCCGGGGTCACATCGTGTGTAGAATCTGCCGCAGTGTGTGTCGCCATGGGAGTGATTAGTAATAAGCATTAGTCGCAGTCCAACCGTGCCTTGTGAGAACCTGTCTGCCAGAGCGTAGACATTTATGCTATCATAGCCGTTATTTACTATAACAAAAAAACTCAAATCCCCTATCCCCATCCACCCACCCTGCCTCCCTGCCCGACAGAATCTGAATTGCCTGCTACCCCAACTCAGCAGAGTGCTTCATCCCCACCCAAAACATTGTACTTGTGTGAAGAGGGTAGGAAGTCCAAGGAGAAGCGCAGACCCTCCATTCCCTCCAGAGCCCACTGTGGCCCAGTGTCCAATGTCGGTGCAGCCGCCGCTTTGATTATGTGTGGGTGTCCCTTAATTAGCCAGCTTCCCGTAGTCAGGCCGCTGTGTGTCCTCCCTGCCTGCCTGTTGTTGATCTTGGCTGCTCTCGATCCCGCTTTCTTCTCGACTGCGATGGCTTCTATTGCCGCGACGCAGCTCATCCACTCTCCGCCAGCCTTCAAGCCAGTCGTGGGCCTCCTCAGGTGTCTCGAAAAAAAACATGTTTTTCTGTCAGCTACAACTGTAAGCTTTGCTGGGAATATCATAGAATAAGGCAGGTCATTAGCCTTCAGTGCTTTTTTAACTTCCAGAAAGGATCTTCGTCACCGTGAGACTGCTGCTGTGTAGTCGGGGAAGAAGGACACTGCTGACTTCAGAATTCGGACTGGTGGAGATATCCTCGCAGCTTGTAATATGGCATCTCTGTCACGAAATTGCACAGCCGTGCTAGTACTGGTCTGGGGGGCGCTCCCGGTTTAGGCCGTCCACCCAGGACTCTATGTGCCCTTTCTAGGGAGAAAAAGTTGGAGAGGCCCTTTGGCTGTAGCTGAGTCTTTATAAGGTCCTTCACGTAGAGATCAATTGCAGGAGCGCCTTCACTCTCCGGAAGTCCGTGAATTCGGACGTTGTTCCTGCGGGAGCGTCCTTCCTGGTCATCCAGCTTGTCCATCAGCAACTTATTTTCGGATTCGAGTCTGGACACGGTCTTCTTCAGTGCTGCCGAGTTCGTCACCAAAGTTTTAGCAACCTGTACGACCTCTGTGACTCTGGTCGTTCTCTTCTGAAAATCAGCCCTTAATAAAGATACGTCCGTAGATATGGAGCCTACTGTGGTTTGGACTTTCCTGAGGGTTGCCATTATTTCCTCCAGAGTCACTTTGTGAGAGCCGTCACCTTCTGCTGCTTTTCCAGAGAAGTTTCTGCCCTCGGGAAGTGGTGGAAAGTCTTTTCCGTAGGCGTACTGGTCGAGTTTGGCCTGAGCGTTCTGCGATCGGGGGGCCCTGCACGCCATGTTGCCTTCCAAGGCCGGTAGAGGATGGCTCCGTGCAGCAGCGCCTTCACCACTGAAGTCGGAAATTCACAGGGCCTTCAGCTCGACGAGGTGCTCCCCTCAGGTGTGGTGGTCTGAGAGTTATGGCAGGGGGGGGGGGCAAAAGGCACCCGTCTGGCACCCTCACCGTCTGGTCCGGGTCTTGACTATGGAGGTTAGGAGCACGTCCGCCTCCTGCCCCTCCTGCCTCCTGCTTCAGGCTGCTGTTTTCGTGCCCCCCAGGGTCGCAGGGCGCTGAGCGTGGGGCCTGCTGCGAAGTCGGGCTGGGCGCGACTCACCCCCAGTGCAGTTATAATACCTCTGGGTACACCTTAGGTCGAGGTCCCCGGAATTTGAGTCCCCGGCTTTACTTCTGGGAATAGGCCTCACCCCTCCGCCGCCTCCTCCGCAGTCAGGATCACTGCCTACATGTCATGTGCAGAGGGTCTCGTGCGTATATGGAGTCTCACCACCTTCTTTAATGCCCGGTAGTCTTTTCCTTGTGGGTGCGTGCCTCTCCCCCCACCGCAGCTCGGGCCGCTCTGCTGCCGCCGCGACCAGGGCTGGGTGCTGCTTTTGAATTTAGTCCCCGGTGGCCTCATGGAGATCAGGACGCCAGTGCTTGCCGACAATCAGTGCCGGAACCCGGTATTGGATTTGCACTGGAGTTGCACCGGCGGCTGCCGCTTGGTCCTCGGCCCCAGCGTGTGGCTCTGGGGAGTATCAGTATGACGGATCGATGCACGAATTGATGGGGAAGGCTATGTCGCCTCCGGAGCTCCATCAGGCAGCAGCCATCTTACACGGCCGCTAACCACCCCCTCATCCTTCACTATTTTTAGGTTTCGCCCTGGCCGTAGCACCTGCGAAGCAGGTGCTCCGCCCAGGGGGAAATCTGATGATCTCTAGTATCGGGCTTCGTCCTGCCTCTGTCTTCCATTGGCTAGCTCCATAAATAGAGGCTAGCCATTGGAAGACATTGGCTGTCAATCACGTTTTCCCCGTGAAAACGCGATTCGGGGGCGTTTCTGACTCATTTTTTAAGTCCCGCCCCTTGTCCCAGGCCGCGCTGTGATTGGCTGCCGGCCCGGGACACCCCCGTGACGTCATTCCCAGGGCCGCGCTGTGATTGGCTGCCGGCCCGGGACCTGACTTGTTTTATTTTTTTATTCTTGGACGGATGTTAATCGTGTAGCACCTGTATTGGACCCTCATCTTACAAATTATCGTTTCCCGATGTGCTCCAGTTGCGCCAAAGCGAAACTCCAGCTGCGAAACCCGCTGTTTTGTGAAATGAAAGTGCAGGATTGCAAAAGTGGTAGCAGTAGTGCCACGGGCGTAAGTAACGCAAACCATGAACTTGAACGCCCAACACACACCATGCTCTCTGGAAAGGTAGTAAAAGGCAGCTTGAACTGGGGTGCTTTGGGCCTCTCACACCCATGGGCCCGGCGCCGCTGCACCATTGATAACTGCACGCAGGAGGTGGAGGGGAAGGTTGCCAAGCCCCTCCTATTAGAGTTCAATGTGTTAGTAAATTGTACTTAATTGTCTTCCTTCCGAGTCTTTCAGGAAGTAGTGACAGGGGCAGGAAGTCGCGTTTTGTTGTTTCTCGAGTTAGAAAAAAAAAAGCCCCCGGGGCAGGCAGAGCCAGGCGGACAGACAGCCATTGTCTGCAGGCTCCGTGCGCAGCTGCCCGGACTGGGCGTGAGAGTGCGGGCCCGGCCGGGGGCGGAGGGTGAGGCACAGCCCTTCCCGCGGGAGGCAGGTACACAGCCCAGGGCGGAGGGACGTGTGCACCGCTGGCTGCGGGAGGAGAGCTGCGCAACGCGGCGCTGCGAGGGGTCCCCGGATACAACGCCCCCCCGGTAGGTTATGAGGATTCTGAATGTCGCTTTTCTCGTTTTACTTATATTGAAGTCTGATCTGCTATGGTAACTAAACTACTTTGAAGGTCGCGATAGCTCGTGCACACCTGCGAAAGTAGCTCAGAGAGTCAGGTGCGTGCTGCAGAGATCTGTGCGAAACCAACACAGGGTCAAACCGCGAGACGCAAGTCTTTTATCCTTCTGATGTCGAAGGTGCCCACAGTTAACTTGGGTAATATTAACATATCGTGTGCACTACCACCCTTGGGTGGTAGTGTCTATTATCACATACACTGATGACTGATGTGATGATAATATTATATTCACCTCTGTTATTTCTTTCGCAGTTGCGTTAAGAGTTTCTCGTTGTGACCATTTCTTATCTGAGAAAGGCTTACGTTTGTACGGTTATGCATAGCTGGTAGGATAGCTCAGTGAGTAAAGCGCCTGATATCTGCGTGAAGCCACATGTTTCAGGAGGAGATTCTGGCAGGGCTGGGGTAGCCTTTCATCATTTTGAGGTCGATAAATGCAATAAAAAGAAATCGTGTAGGTGTAACACATTTTGTGTACAGCGCGCTATAGTAAAACCAGGTTATTTTTTATATGGTTGTAACATATATATGCCGCAGCCTGCTTTGGGTTTTTGGACTCGGGTCAGGCCAGCTGCTGGACCCTAGGGCCATGCTGCAAAATGTACCTACAGGTGTTCAAGCACGTCTGCCCTATGCATTAATGACGAGGCAGCTAACATGGCCACAGGTACTGGCCGATACTGGCGCTGCCTTTTCTCTTTCCCTGGGGGACACAAATATTGTTTTTTAATTTACAAACGGGTGCTCTGCTTTGGGAGGCCCGTGCTTGATCCAGGCCCTTGCAAAATGGCTGATATGCCTGCCGAGACCTAAAGTGTTTGCCCTGGATCACACCGTTTGCTCAAGTGATGGACGCTGGAATTCGAGCTCGTGGGCTCCTTTGCCACATTTGACATTTATAACAACTCGAACGAGACCACCCCGGCTGCACATGTGAGAGTTAAAAAGAAAGCCTCTCTTTAGTGACACAGCTGGTGTGGCCCCGATGACAGAGGGAATGTGGAAACGTTGTGCATTGCGTGTGTAGACCGCTAGCGCTTGCTGCCTTCGCCAGGAAAGCGCTTCAGGTTTATACCACAGCGGCGAAACTTTGTTTCCACGAGGGTAGTGCTTTAAATGAGAAGGGACTGTCTGGTACAGAGAACCTGCGCTTCTATAATTTGAAAGGGAGAATACATGCACTTCTCAGCACTGTTGCAGTACGCTTAATGGGAGAGTACCACCACTTCTCAGCATCGTTGCAGTACACTTAATGGGAGAGTACCAGCACTTTTCAGCACCGTTGCAGTACGCTTAATGGAAGAGTACCTGCACTACTCAGTACCGCTGCAGTACATTTAAAGGGATTGTACCTGCACTTCACATCACCACTGCAGTACATTTAAAGGGATAGTACCTGCACTTCTTTGGTTCCAACTTGTAAATTGTGTGCAGTAAGCACTGTTAATTCCGTTCGAGCCGTGCCTTCTATGGCCAGTCCTAAATATTGAAAGTCCCATCACTGTAAAGTAGCGGCGTCGCTGTAATGCAGTATATAACCTCTGCTAATCTGTAACATAACACCATAACATTTTAGTTGAAAGTATTCCTCTAGCAGATTATTTTGTTTGGTGTGGTTTGAAGATGCAGTTCAACAAAAAGAGAGGTAGGGAGAACGTAGCAATACACTCTTAGTCCCCAAATATATCGTTCAAACAGCAAGAAGTGAGATGTGGGCTGCCCTGCCTCTGGGTGTGTGTGTGTGGCTCTGTGTGTGTGTGTGTGTGTGTGTGGGGCTCAGTGTGTGTGTGCGTGTTTGTGGGGCTCTGTGTGTGTGTGTGTGTGTGGGGCTCTGTGTGTGTGTGTGGGGGGGGCTCTGGGTGTGTGTGTGTGGGGGGGGGCTCTGTGTGTGTGTGGGGGGGCTCTGGGTGTGTGTGTGTGTGGGGCTCTGGGTGGGTGTGTGTGTGTGGGGATCTGGGTGGGTGGGTGTGTGTGGGGCTCTGGGTGGGTGGGTGGATGTGTGTGGGGTGGGTGGATGTGTGTGGGGCTCTGGGTGTGTGTGTGTGTGTGGGGCTGTGGGTGGGTGTGTGTGTGGGGGGGCTCTGGGTGGGTGGGTGTGTCTCTGTGTGTGTGTGTGTGTGGCTCTGGGTGTGTGTGTGTGTGGTAGTAATTGCTGTCTGCTGATCTCGTCCGTAGGGTACAATAGGTCTCACATTGCGAGAGATTAAGCTAATGGCAATGTAAATGACAAAACCAACACATAAATACAAATTTTTTCATTTACAATGCCAATAGCTTTAACTTTTCCAAAGGCGAAACCATTGCATTGTAAATGCTTGTTAATCCTGGTCATGGAACCTATAAATAAAGGTTGTGAGGGTATCCATGAGCCAGTTTAAAAGCACTTCCTATGCTGCACTTTGTTCTATCACGATACCCAGTCACAGGGCGATATTCACTGTGTTATCACTGTTTTCTCACATTTGTGTTGTTTTGTGTATGTGTCTTCGTGATTTGTTTTTTATTTTTTCCCCCTCCCTATTCTCCGTTCTGAGCGTGGCTACGCCAGGGCGTTTTGTAAGCAGACCCAATGATGAAGCATGTCTCACACATTTGTGTGTGAGTGAGGGCAGTTTTCAAAACATATTAATTTAGCCATTTCCATTTCTGTGTTGTATTTCGTTTCTCCTTACCCCTCTATGTGTTTACATATTACTTTAGGGCGTTCAGGGTAGTGTAGCCTCTTTTTTTACCCTCTCCCCTCTTATGTGAGTTGTGAACCTTAGGTGCCTGGCCCTTGTATTGATCCACTCTGCAAATTCGCTCGCAAGTTGTTCACTACCATGCCAGATTATCAATACATCACAGATGTACCTGCACCACAGTTGGGGGCGGAGCTAGCCGGCGTCAATGGTGGACGCGTAAGAGCAGAGCTCCGCGGCGGCGCCTTTGATTATTCGGCAAATATCCTCACCCAGCAACGGAATCGAGCCGAAAACGGCTGTGATCGCCGACCCGGCCCCTGCTGCACCTCCGACCGGAGTTTGGGAGCGGTCCGCGCTCGGACACAACACTTTCCCTCCCTTGCGAGGTGGCGCGGAACCAGGCCTGAATCCCCGGCCTCCCCTGGGCGCCCAGACCGAGCTGCGTGACCCGACGTGCGGCAACGCGGACCTGGCGACCCGGCCCCTTCCAGATCCCGGCGAAGTAAGATTCCCTGACCTCCCTCAGTCACAGGGCCACGCAGGGGAGCCCAGACAGACATCTGGTGGGGGCTCCAGGAGACGCGTGTATCGGGGATACGCCGCCCCAGCAGCGGGAGAGGAGGCACACCTCACGGCGACATTAGAATCCCGGCGGGACACGAACATCCACGGCCCCTCAGTGATTGGGCCCCCTCAGCGTTGGGGCCTGCAGAACGACTTGGGGCGAGACGAGAGCCCCCCCTCCGCATGCCCTGTGCTCCTCGGGGAACTCGATCAGCGCCACTGAGCCAGGGGGGCGGACGCCCAGCGGAAGACCAGCACTACCGGCGCCTCGGCAGGGCCTGGCACGACCGACTGACCACGTAAGCAGACCCTTGCACCCACCCCAGCGGCAGACACGCAGCGGGAGCGGACCGCAGACTATACGCGCCTGGCACACATTAAGGCCACGAGGCCCCCAGATCGTCGGAGGGCAGCAAAGATGGTAAAAGGGGACAGGACCCAGTCGAAACTATCGTTCGACCAACGCAGGCAGAAGACACCGGACCCCCCGTCCCCCCAGGCTGCAGGGGCTACCAATGACCCGGGCCCCTCACTCTGCGCGGAGATAAAAGGTATGCTCACGACCATGGAGAAGGGCCTACAGGAAGGCATGTCGGCCATAGGCACCAAGATTGACGCGCTGGCGTATCGAATGGACCGCATGACGGAGAGAGTGGATAAGCACGCAGAGAGACTCGATATGGCCGAGCGCAGACTGACGGAGGCTGAAGAGGCGCAGACGGAGTGGGACACCGACCGAAAGCAATTTGGCCGCCTGCTCCAAGTGATCCAGGAGAAGTCGGAGGACTTGGAGGCGCGCTCCAGGCGCTCCAACATACGCATAACGGGAGTGGCCGAATCGACCCAAACGGGTAAGATGGAACTCTTCGTTGAAAAACTGCTGAAGTCGCTTTTGGGAGAAGACACGTTTTCCCCGATGTTCATCGTGGAGCGCGCCCACCGAACCCTCGGACCAAGACCTCCGCCGGGCGCAAACCCTAGGCCGCTGATAGCGAAATTGTTGAATTACAGAGACAGGGACGCAGCGCTCCGAGCGGCCCGGGAGAAGGGCTCACTCCAGTATGAGGGTATGAACATCTCCTTATACCCAGATTTCACCACTAAAGTGCAGGAGGAACGGCGGCGCTTTCTCCCGTACAAACAACAGTTGCGGGACCTTGGGTTGGACTATGCTATGTTGTACCCGGCACGGCTGCGCATTAACAGACAGGGCCACTCGCACTTTTTCACGGACCCCAAGGAACTGCAAAAATCCCTCAAGGTGTGGGTAAGGGAGCACAGAGGAAACTCGGAGACCCGCGCACCGGACCAATCTGGCGCCGAGGACCTGGAGGAACAGGACTGAGTGGGAGAGCGTACACGGGGGCACAACGGTGAACTGCGCCCAAGGGGACATTCAGGGCGTCTCTCCGCCCGGACACGAGACAGACTCCTGCTTGGCCCTTATCGCGGGTCAGTTTGATCTACTGGACGCCGTCGGATGGGGGAGATCCAGACGATCCGAACTGGTGCCCCCTGGGCCAACATTTGCGGTACGATGCTGCCCTGGGCGAGATCCCCCATCCTGGGGCTGGACATGATACAGGTCAGATGCGGTTTGGAGGGAGGGGGGCGGGGGCCTGGACAATGAGCCGGACCCTAAGGTTTGATTTTTTCTTGCTGGACTACTTCCACAAGGCGCTGTTGCGGAAGCAGCTTACATTACTAGTGTGGTGGACCGGGAGGAACGCTGCACAACGAAAGGATAGAGTAGGCTACCTCTGCCCTGGCGCTTCTAGCTGTCACAGCTCGGACAGAGCTTGTACGGGGTGTTATTGAATGGGGTTGTTGAGGGGCGGGGGGGGAGGGACGAGGGGATCTCGGTTGCACCAGGTTGGGGTTGGTGGGCTGTGGGAGGTGGGTTGGGACGCTTTTTCTGAGTTTGGGGGTGTTGGGGGGGGGTCCACAATGTGTTCTGCAATGTTATGTATCTTGGAGAGGACTGGTGGTGGTGGCACGCGCCGGAGGGCGCGACAGGTACTGTTGGTAACCGCCGATTGCTGCTTCTTTCCCTATGGCTGACACTCTACCCAGCGGTTCGC
The DNA here is from genome assembly GCF_964263255.1 of Lissotriton vulgaris. NCBI lineage: Eukaryota > Metazoa > Chordata > Amphibia > Caudata > Salamandridae > Lissotriton > Lissotriton vulgaris. The sequence continues at coordinate 1,044,906,541 of NC_141685.1, forward strand.
TGAATAGCACTGCAACTCTTACAGCACTGACATGGAACGTTCGGGGGTTGAATGATTATCGGAAGCTCCGTAAGGTATTGCACTACCTCCAGAGACACCACATAGACCTGGCCTTGCTGCAGGAGACACACCTACCCAATACCAGTAGAATGCATACGCATAGAGGCCTCCAGGGTCACTCCACATATGCTGGCTTCACATCACACGCCAGGGGTGTACTTACGTGGGTAAACCCTAAATCCAAGCTATCCCTCACACTACTGGAAGCGGACCCGGAGGGTCGATTTGTGCTGAGCCGATGCACGGGTAAGGGACATGACCTCCTGGTCATGAATGTGTATGGCCCGAACTACGACACCCCTGACTTTTATACAGCCGTGGTGGCACACTGTGCAGACCGGCCCACTGATAGCATGATCTGGGGGGGGGGACTTTAACTTCACTTTTAACCCAGAACTGGATAGGTCGGGGGGTCCCCTTAGACGCCCGGCAGCGGCTGCGCAGAGAATGCAGGCGGAAATGGTGCGACTGGGGCTGGTAGACGTCTGGAGAGAAAGGCACAGCGCGCGGGGGGGTTTCACACACTACTCTGCGTATCACAACATTCATACCAGGATCGACTACTGGCTGACGACACTCCCCCTGCTGCAGAAGGTGAGAGACTGCAGGGTGCTCCCGCGGACACTATCAGACCACTCCCCCATTCTGTTAGTCTTGAACACTCCACAACAGAGAATACCCCCTTTCACCTGGCGCTTCCCACCATACTCCTTGCTGGATGAGTCATTCCGGGCAGAACTGGGGGAGGACATCGACACGTTTTTCTCTAATAATATAGGCACAGTGGATAGCTTTGGGACGGTGTGGGAAACATTCAAGGTCTACGTTCGGGGAGTGGTCATGGCCAAGCACTCAAGTGTCCTAAAAGCCATCAGGAACAGACTGTCTTACCTTGAGGGTCGGATTGCGGAATGCGAGCGCACACAGCTGGCAGACCCGTCTCCGGCGGGGGATGGGACACTGCGGGAACTCCTGACAGAGTTCCACGAGGAGGCAGACAGGGAGGTTAGACACCTGGGAAAATACGCGACGGCTCGCACGTACGGCGAGGGAGACCGACCGGGCGCACTACTGGCCAGAATTATGAAGGGAGCCAGGCGGAGACAGGCAATTTCGGAATTACAGTCAGCGGATGGGGCGACATTAACCGCCGAGGGGGATATCCTGGCGGAATTCAAGGGATTCTATCAGGAGCTGTACTCTAGTAAAATCTCGGGAGTAGAGGGGCAAATCGACAATTACCTAGACTACATTAAAATGCCGTTCCTAGAGAATTGGCAGAGGGAGTTCCTGGCGACACCCATACTCCGAGAGGAGATAGCGGACGCCCTGGACAGCATGAGGTCGGAAAGCGCGCCTGGAATCGACGGCCTAACTGTGACCTTTTATAAGGCGTACAAAGACAAACTGTTGCCCCATCTTTCCACCCTCTTCGACGAAATCTGCGAATATGGCGCTATGCCCCCTTCTATGAGGGAAGCACTAATAGTGACGATCTTAAAACCAGGCAAGCCACACGATCTCCCGGGATCGTACCGCCCCTTGTCTCTTATTAACGTAGACGCGAAGATCTACGCTAAGGTTCTGGCAACCAGACTGGCGCTGGTAGCTCCGGAACTGGTGGCCCCAGAGCAGGCTGGCTTCATCCCTGCCCGGAACCTTACCTACAACATTAGGACGGTTATGGGAGCTATGCAACATACCAAACACGACACCAAGGCCATCGCAGTCTTCTTGGATATGGAGAAGGCGTTTGACTCCGTGGAATGGCCTTTCATGCGTAAAGTCCTCAAAAAGCTGGGTCTGGGAGACCTTTTCCTCCAGCTGCTGGGCGCACTCTATCACCGGCCGACCGCGAGAGTTCGATTGGGCGATATAGTCTCGGAGGCCTTCACTGTGAGTAGGGGCACGAGACAGGGCTGCCCCCTCTCGCCACTACTGTATGCACTGGTGGCGGAGCCACTGGCCTGCGCGATGCGGGAATACCACTCATACGAGGCAATCAGCTACCCAACCTACAAAATTGGCATTTCCACATACGCGGACGACACACTGTTGTACATTAGAGATCCAGTGAACAACCTCTCATCGGTCTTGAGGGAGGTGGTACGGTTTGGGGCCCTCTCGGGGCTGAAGGTCAACTGGTCGAAGTCCGTGGCATTCCCCCTGACCCCTGTAACTGAACCCTTTGAGATGGAATACCCACTACAGTGGTCCGTAGACCTGGTCAGATATCTGGGCATTCGGATACACACAGACCCTGAAGTCGTGTTGAGGGAGAACTATGGAGTTGCATATAGCAAACTGGCAGATGATGTTGAGCTCTGGATCAAGCTCCCACTTTCATTGATGGGCCGCATCGCCTTGATGAAAATGGTAGTCCTCCCGAGATTTCTGTTCCTCTTTAACAACCTCCCGATCGTACTCTCTAAAGCTTTCTTTACGACCTTAAACAAACTCCTCGTCAGACTCGCCTGGGCCGGAAAGCAGCCTAGAGTCCGCTGGACGGTATTGCAGCTCCCATATGAGCAGGGCGGGTTGGCAGCCCCGGACTTTGAACGTTACTATAGAGTCGCGCAGGCCTCCCATCTCCATACCTGGATACATGGCAACCCGGACATACCGCATGTGATTCTAGAACGACTATTCGCTGCCCCTACCCCGCTCCCGGCGACTATTTGTAGCCCTGGCGACCGTAGAGTAGGAGTATTGGACTCTATCCGCTCAACCAACCACGCTTGGCATACCATAGTCCAGAGGCAAGATAAAGTGTTGTTGTACGCCCCTAGTATGCCGATGCACTGGGCGCTTTGGCTTCCTACACTGACGGAACCGGGTGTACGCAGAGCGCTTGGTGATCTGGGTGTACGCACGCTGGGAGATCTATTCGAAAATGGCACGGTGAAGACGTGGGAACAGCTTGCGCGGGGGCGCGATACCCCCTCCTTGCTACACCGCTTCCAATTCCACAGGGTCCGCAGCGCCCTCCTGGACCACTTAGGCCCTGACATGGAGGAACCCCCTGAAATCCCGGAACTAGAACACATTATACGCGCTGAATCTCCGAGGAAACTTATTTCAAAACTCTATAGTATGGGACATGCACACACGGCACAGCGGTACACGAGGGCGCGACTGGCCTGGCAGACCGATCTAGAAATACACATAGATGACGGGACGTGGACGTATTGCTGCGCGGCCTCCAGGCGAATTTCGCTGAATGGGAGACACCGCCTGGTGCACTTTAAATTCTTGCAACGGGTGTACTATACGCCGGAAAGGCTGCACCGATACCGCCTCCGCGACTCCCCCCGCTGCGAGAGATGTCCAGCCCCGGTGGCGGACTTTCTACACGTTGCTTGGCTGTGCCCGGGAGTTCGGAGATTCTGGACCGGAATATTTGCAGAAATGAGCAGAATAGTGGACCTGACTTTGGACGTAGACCCCGCCCTTGCCCTCCTGGGTGATGTGCGGAAGGTCCCGGCGCCGGTGCGTAAAATGGTCAGCATGGGCATGCTACTAGCCAAACGGGTGGTCGCGTCCTGCTGGATGCGAGGCCCGCTCCCGACCCTGAAGCGTTGGGCCAGCGACATGCTGTACTGTAACACGCAGGCGGAGGTGTATAGCGAACTCCTCCCCCCCCGAAGTCGCCCCAAGAACTTCTGGGAACTTTACCGGGCCTACCTCACTTCCAGGGTGGACGAGGATGACACAGCATCAGGGGAGGACGAGGGACAGGGGGGCGCAGCGACCTATGACCCGCCATGACTCCAGCAGCGGCTCCCTTCCATAGCCAGTGTCATCAAACCCAGTAGGCTTTCCACCTCTCCCAGCCCCGCGCGAGCGCCCGCGCATTCGGAGGGACGTGCTATGCACCACACGTAATGTTGCTCCATTGGACCATGCGTAACTTGCAGGGAACACACAGACTGGGGACCAGTTGAGGGGGTGGGTAGTTGGGGTTGGGGGGACGAGTTGGGGAGAAAAAAGTAAAATTTATGATATGTTACACTTTACACAGTGCACGTTATATTATTGATGATGTCACCACTCTGGAGCCGCAGCCGAACGGCTAGTACATTGGACTGTTCCTCTGTTAGCACTGATTTTTTGTGATCTCTGCTTGATGTACTCCTACCTCATAGACACGACGATCGGGCCTGCCGCTGGCCCGTGAAGGGATGTAGGCGGACGGCTCTGTACGCATTGTAATGTGCTGTTTTTCTGATAAATAAATTAAAAAAAAAAAAAAAAAATGTACCTGCACCAGTTTTGTGCGGTCCTTGTAAGGGTTTTCTTGGTTGAATATATGGTCCGCCTCGAACTGGAGTACATACAGGCAGGCCATACTGTGGGCATAGGTACTCCTTATCGAGGTTCCTTGTACCTGATGGTATACTGTTCCCTCAAATTCAAAAATGTTTTCAGTTAGTGACATTTCTGCGCATTCCATGAAAAAGCGTTTTGGGGTCATGTAATCCCAATCCGTCTCCTGCAGGATGTGTTCCACCACTTAAAGTGTTAGTTTTTGCTGGGATGCTCCTATATAGTGCTTCGATGTCCATAGTGATGAAAATGTCATCCGGGGTATTGATTTCAATATCATGGAGTAGTCATAGGGCATCTTTGGTATCTCGTAAGTATGAGTCAGATGTTGTTACTATTGGTCTCAGGAGACAGTCCCAGAATTGTGACAAGGGTTCCAAATGTGTCCCAATACCTGTGACAATTGGTCTACATGGTGGGGCATTCTATTTTTATGAATCTTTGGTACTGTGTAGAATCTCAGAGTTCGTGGTATATTTGCAATAAGGAATTCCCACCTCAGGTTTGGTGATCCAATAGTGTGTAAGTGCCTGTCTACCATGAATTTTATTTTCTTTGGGAGTCTCAAATGTGGGGTCAGTGAGAAGGATCTCTTAACTCTCCTCATCTGATAGTAACCGAAGGCACTCAGAGTTATACACGGTTCTATTCATAACCACTATTGCTCCCCCTTTGTCTACTGGACTATTAATGACTAAGTGAGTGTTCTTTTTTTAGTGTCTCCAATGCATGTTTCTAGCCTTTATTGAGATTTTGAAATGTTTTCTGGTTGTGACTTTCGATCGCATCTACTTCTCTTAGTACTGCCTGTTCATATACTAGTATCTCACACTTTAAGGACTGTGTGGAACGCATAGGAACAGGAGTCAGAGAAGGGGAAGAGGTTCCATGACTGTATGAATTCAGTCAAGATGTGAATGACCCAGAACTGCCTGAAGCTAAATTCGGGCAAGACTGAGGTCATTATCTTGGGAAATATTGCCAATTTCTGGACCCCAGACTTGTGGCCAGAACAATTAGGCACCCTCTCCAAAAACATCTGGGAGTTATTGTTGACGATAAGCTCACTTTCGGGGACCAGATAAATGTTGTGGCATCTGCCAGCTTCCACCTTCACCTTCTTAGAGTCTTAGAATTAGGAAAATAATGCCTTTCTTGCCAACGTCTGCAAAATGCAGCAGCCAGGCTGTTCACCAGCACACCAAAATTTATATCTGCCACCAAGGAAATCCAAAGGCTTCACTGGCTCCCAGATAGACTAAGAGTGCATTTTAAATCCTTGTGCACCGTTTTTAAAGCCCTTCAAGGAACAGGGCCAGAATAACTGAAACCCCAAATTCAATGGTATGTCCCCAAAAGAGCCCTCCGCTCCTAAGGTGCCAGGTGGGTGTCAGTATCCTCCATTAAAAAAGTCAACTGGGGAGGAGAAGCTTCGTCACCTGTGCCGCAAGGACCTGGAATTAACTCCCTCTCTACATTAGAACTGCCACTGATTGAATGACATTTAGGAAGGGATTGCAAATCTGACTTTTCAGTATATAGGATTCCCATATCAACCTCTCTTCAGATGGCCGTAGCTAGCGCCAGGACACTCTGGTAGCCACTGTGCTTTATAAATATAAATAACATAACATAAAGTTGATTTCCTCTTCAGACCCGTTGTTTTTTCCTTTTCTAAAGGGTTGTCCTGACTGTCCCCAGCCCTATCTCTCCCCAGGTTCTAGTCACCACCCATCGTGCCATCCACCGCATTTAAGCCGCTAAATATTATGTCTCAAAATTTGGGGTCGCAAGGCCACCATTGTGGCTGGGGTGCTGGAGTTTCGTGAGCGCCCCTCGGCACCAACTCTTCATCCAAATCAAGTCTTCCAGTATTGTGTTTAGTTCCTTGAATTCACTTCTGGTTATTATTGTGGGCAGTGTAGCGAAGTAGTATAGCAGTCTAGGCCATGCTTATCAGTTAGTTTATTGTTGAGAAAGAACATCATATTGTCCGCATATAACGTTATGTGATAAGTGCTCCTCAGCCCCAGCTTGCCATTATGGTGTGTGCCCTGTCAAGCCGTGCATGCTAGTAGTTCTACTGCAATAGCAAATAGCAGGGGGGAACAGGGCATTCCTTTCTCGTGCGCTACTCCACATAATATGAATCAGAAATTACCCCGCCACCCTCGTGCTTCCTGTAGGTGTGATATATATTAAATTAGTCCAGTCAATAAAGCCCCTGTCCAGTCCCATCCTATCCATCACAGTGCAAAGGTATTCCCAGTCCAAAGTGTCAAAGACGTTCGTATTGTCTACTGCCATCACTACTGCCTCAGGCTTACATTGCGGGGCTGCAGTCAGGAGTGCCATGACTCTCTGGATGTTCAAAGCTGTGTTTCACTCTAGTTTAAATCCAGTTTGAACTGGGTGTTTAATGTGGCACATATAAGGCTCAGTATTTTGTAATCAACATTTAGCAATGAAAGGTGTCTTGATGCCGTAATGTCCTGTGCGGGTGATTTGATCAGAGGTATCATTAATTCCTCCCTTGTAGTGGGTGGTAGAGAATGTGTTTTCTTAGCCATTTTGTAAACCTCTAGGAGGCAATAAGTTGCTATAGTAGCATAGAACTCCACTGGGAGTCCATAATATCCCATTACTTTTCCTCTGGCCATTTTGTTAATTGCTGCTGTTATCTCTTCTTTGGTCATGTCCAATCCCATCAACAACATACGATAAGAAGTGGGTCCCAGGGCATATTTATAGACCTGCACAACGACACAGCCCCCAATCAGAAACATAAATCAACAAAAGGTGCCTGTGGGTCTAAGATAATCCTGTCTAAGGCTTGAAATCAACAAGTATTAAACTATAAGGGAGGAAGAAAAACTATCCTATGAGTATGGCACAATAAGATGTCTCTAGGGCATGAAGTGTACCCATCAGTTACCGTCCGATACCACCCTTGTCATCATCTGGGTCTCCTCACACCAAGGAGAATGATTGTAGACACTATGTGTAGAAGTAGCTACCAATAGACCAGTGATATCGGATGAGTGTGGGGGTATCTGAACAAATATGTAAAGGTAACTGATTTGCAGTGCGTGAGGAAGTAGTGAGAAAGAGGTGATGTGTATTTAGATGATGTGAATAAAATTGGAGAGGTAAGAGGGAAAAATAATTTTAATGATGTCCCTCTGTCTTCCAATATTAAAAACAGAGCAGAGAATTAAGCAGGTTTAACAAATATCTGATAGTAAGAACTAGAGACCAACATATTTCAGCAGTCAAGGGACTGGAATTGTCCGCTGCCTTCTTCAGGGCCAATTACTGGCTACTGCAAAGGAATATTTTAAAGGTGCAAATAAAAGAAAAAAATATGTTTTACAACTATGTCACCTGGAGACCCTAGGTGCATAGGGTATATCCTCCGTATTACTGGATATTGTCCAGAAGCAGAAGAAGTCATGCCAAAGTAGTCAGGAAACAAAGAGAAAAGAGAAAACGTTGGTGTCATACACTTCACAACATATACAAACAGCAAAAGAGGCTTATAGTTCCAAATATGTCAGGAAATATACATATTGGCCCCATGTGTACAGGAATCACATGTACTCGCTTACCCATTAGATAAGAGGAATAGGTTTCGCCTCACCTGGCTACGGCTCAGGTAAGTTGGAGCACCGCTCTAGTAAAAACAAATGAGGAGGAAGGTAAGGGGTCCTAGAGTCGCCACTCAAAACCTCGTCTATGCACAATACATCCACACACACATATGGTCTTAGTGCGCAGAAAAGTAATCGTAGTAGACCTATTAGCAGTGAACACAGTCTGGCATTCCCTAAATAGTGTACATTTTTCAGGTTTCATTTGGACTGTTAGAATAATATGTATCACTGTGATGTTGCACGAGAGAACAATAAAGTTTTTGATTCAGGCTGCCAGCTACGAGGATTTAAAGAACACAATGAGGGGCTTGATTCTGATTTGGTTCTTAATGGTGGGGTTGACGCGATTAGATGAATCGCGTCAACCCTACCATTATGAACCGAGGTAGGGGCAACCGACGTGGTTGGAGAGGTTACAACTTTAATCAGAATCAAGCACCTCATTGGTGGCAACCAGGTCCATGGATGTTTTCACTCTGACTTTAATACACAGCCTTTTTTAGGCTTTGGCCGGGGCAGATCGCGGGGCAGGAGGCGGACACAACAAGGACAGGTCCACTGGAGCCCACTCCCACCATCAATGGACCTGAGGAGCGGGAGGAAGGTCCCACAAGAACAGGCAGGACCGAGTGCAGGGACAGCCTCGTAATAAATCTAAGCACGAAGTCTTTAACAAATGACGAGGAGAAGGTACTCAATAGAGGCTTAGGCTTTGTAGCTACCCAAATTGGCGATCCTTTTCTAACCAACATAGAGATGGCGAATTCATTTGTAAAATAAGATTAAATTTTTTCTTTGCCAAGAATGTCAGAGAAGGTACAGACATTATCGACCTCAACACTGATTTGAAAAAACCATTTACCTTCAATCCTCCCGTAACAGGCCTACCAGCTAAAGTACTGGCGTTCGAACATGCTATCGAAAGTGATATTTCTAGACTGCACCAAATGGAGAAACTTTCTTTTGTCAATCTCCCAAATAATGAACAAACAGCCCTTCGGAATTTGATGGCTGATGATTCCTTAACCATAAAACCAGCAGACAAAGGCGGTGCCATTGTTTTACTCGATACTCCCGCCTATCGTGTCGAGTGCCTACGACAACTTGAAGACACTAAATCATACCTTCCACTGACTGAAGACCCCACAGAGAGACTTTGGAACACTATTGGTCATATGGTGGAGGAAGCACTCTCTGAAGGCTGGATCACATCACAAGAAGGAAATTACCTACAGACCATCCATCCCACGATGCCGTACTTCTATGTACTTCCTGAAGTCCATAAGAAACAGCGACCTTCTCCAGGACGTCCCATAATATCAGGGATTGGTTCTATCTTAGAACCACTGTCTATCTTTGTGGACTTCTTTCTTCGTTCTATGGTTAAAGAAATGCCGACATTCCTTCAAGATACCAAGGATGTCTTACGAATATTACCAGACATCGAATTTGACACCACAACAGATCTTTTGGTGTCATTCGATGTCGAATCTTTGTATACCTCAATCCCCCAGGATGACACCCTAGAGGTAATAGCCACTCTATTACATGAAAGGCTTGGGTCTATAACCCAGTTCATTTTATAATGAACTGTGCCAGTTTGGCAATGAAACACATTTTTTTTTCGCTGTGAGGAAACCATCTTTTTACAAACGTCTGGGACCAGCATGGGAAGCGTTTTCACTCCTAGTTTGGCTAACCTCTACGTACACCATTTTGAACAGACGCATGTTTTAACATCAACGAATCCATACCGCAATGCTTTGCGGGTATGGAAACGTTATATTGATGACATCTTCATCATCTGGAGAGGAACTAGTGAAAAACTACTAAAGTTCTTGCAATGGTTCAACCTGAGGAATAATTTCCTATGCTTCACTGTATTTCTAGATCTCTTGATATCAGCAACACCTACAGGGCTCAGGTCAGAACTTTATAAAAAACCAATGGCACGGAACTCATTATTGTGCTTTGACGGTTGTCATCCCAGAGCTCTAAGGAACAATCTGCCGTACGGGCAGTTCCTATGGATACAGCGGAACTGTTAAACTAAGGATTCTTTCTATGAACATGCGCATGCCTTGGAGAAACAGCTAGTAACAAGGAAGTATCCTAAGAAACTGATACGAAACTCTTTGAAACAAGCTGCCAATAACCACCGAGAGGCTCTTCTGGAACCAGCTACTCCCAAAGATAAAACTCAGAGGATGACTTTTGTAAACACATACAGTACAATGTCGAATCAGATACAGAAGATCGTTTGGAGACATTGGTCCATCTTGAATACTGGCACAGATACCTTACCACCACCACTGTTTGCTTTCAAATGGGGCCCTAATATGAAAGATAAATTGGTACACACGAGACCAAGAGTAAAATGCCTTGTGCTGTCGGTACCCTATGGGATTTACTGGCAGTGGAGGATCACCATCCCTGTGGCACGTGTGCGGCATGCCCACAAACCTACAAATCTGTGAGTATAGACATTGGGACTAAACGCCCTTGGCAACAGAAAATAATTACCAATTGCAATAGCGAGAGGTTGATTTATCTGATACCATGCCCCTGCCAACTGAGATATGTTGGTATGACAACAAGAAAAATTAAACTTCGAATCTCTGAACACAAGAGTGCGATTCGATGTAAAAAACAGGCTACTCGTTTAACGAGCCATTTTCTTGAGGCTGGTCATGGCCCGACAGATTTCACATGGACCGTAGTGGAACAACCTTTTATCCCTGACCATGTAACTGATATTGGCAAGTATCTATTTGCAAAAGAACAGAAGTGGGGGTACAGACTTAACACAGACAAAGAGGGTCTAAACGAGGATATTCCGTGGATGTCGCTGTGATACAATATTTTGCCATCATATCACATGTTCATAGCCCCTGATATCTGGGTCTAGATGAACTCCTTTTTATCAGGTCTGTAACACTAGTACACAAGGCTTTAGGCTACGCTCATATAAATGAGAATACCTGGTTGCGGGACACTCTACCCCACGCCATTAAGATGCACACAGTACACGAATGCATGTAGTAATCCTAATTACAACCCTTACTGATTGTTATCATCATAATATTTATGTGCTAAAACCACACGAGTTGGAGAAACTGGCAGAATTACATGTCCAAATGGCAATCTGTTGGCTCAGTACCGAGTTATGCTTTATTTGAACTTGTTGCTTTATATGCTGCATGCCTCGTTTTTACTGTTGTTAAGTACGTTAAATCTAATTTAACGTACTTAACCTACTGCTAGTCGTGAGGTTGCATCTGGTATATAGCTGCGCGTAGGAAAGTGCATACAGAACAACATTAACCACCCCCTCTTCTGTTTTTACACCTCACCTTGTCTTGATAACGCGATCAAACACACCCACGTGTGACGAGCACACGCTGGATTGTGTGACCAGAGTGGTTTCAATTGCGCGCTACAAACGTGACTAATACATTTGAGTAGCCTGCAAGACTGCAGGTATCCTGACATGGTGACACCATTACACGTCTGTCGCCGCTCTTCTAATACGAGTAGATAATGTTCTTTGGTGTTAGCTTACTCGTGTTCGCCTCTCAAAATAATGACATAACCATACACATGCGAGATGGGGAAGTCTGACAGCCGTATTTACAAATATGAGTTGTTTATGCTCTTTCTAAATATGAGCTTGCCCATTTGTTCTTACTTATTTAGCATATAGATCTAGTTCAAACGCATGTAAGGATATGATAATTTTGGCGATCTCTGTCTCATTTCTAAGTAATATGCCGAATGAACAACTACATTTCCCTACATGCTCTGCTTCGGAACGCAATCTGACGCACCCACGTGACACGGGTGTACGTCAGATCCCGAAATAAAGATGACGCCTGCTCTACACTCCTCACCTCCCCGAATCGGCTCGGAGGGATACCTGTAGTACCGACGGAGAGGTGAGTGAGAGAGAGTTTGTGTGGTCAAAGCGGATTACGCTGCCTTTTCCTTTCTTTGCCCGGGTCAGTATGTTTCCTACTTGTGCATGTCCGCTCCGTTTGTAAAGATGGCTGTACAAACGCATTTTCCGATCCTTGTAAAACATTGGCTTACTCGTATTGACACCCTCGGCGGCGAGAGGCGGTGAAGGCTGCCCGGGGATATGTATTCTCAGACCCGTATTTTTTAACATCCGACAAATTAAGACTGCATATATCATAAGATTTACAAGAGACTTTCGCTTTGTGCAGTCTTTTTTACATTTTATCATATTGAGTCAGTAGGCTGACGTTGTATTCTTTGATTCCTCTTAGCTGGTAGCCTGAATCAAAAACTTTATTGTTCTCTCGTGCAACATCACAGTGATACATATTTTTCTAACAGTCCAAATGAAACCTGGAAAATGTACACTATTCAGGGAATGCCAGACTGTGTTTACTGCTAATAGGTCTACTACGAATACTTTTCTGCGCACTAAGACCATATGTGTGCGTGGATGTATTGTGCATAGACGAGGTTTTGAGTGGTGACTCTATGATCCCTCACCTTCCTCCTCATTTGTTTTTACTAGAGCGGTGCTCCAACTTACCTGAGCCGTAGCCAGGAGAGGCGAAACCTATTCCTCCTACCTAATAGGTAAGCGAGTACATGTGATTCCTGTACACATGGGGCCAATATGTATATTTCCTGACATAGTTGGAACTATAAGCCTCTTTTGCTGTTTGTTGATGTTGTGAAATTTATGGCACCGACGTTTTCTCTTTTCTCTTTGTTTCCTGACTACTTTGGCATGACTTCTTCTGCTTCTGGACACTATCCAGTAATACGGAGGATATACCCTATGCACCTAGGGTCTCCAGGTGACATGGTTGTAAAACATATTTTTTTCTTTTATTTGCACCTTTAAAATATTCCTTTGCAGTAGCGAGTAATTTATCCTGAAGAAGGCAGCGGACAATTCCAGTCCCATGACTGCTGAAACATGTTGACCTCTAGTTCTTACTAGCAGATATTTGTTAAACCTGCTTAATTCTCTGCTCTGTTTTTAATATTGGAAGACAAAAGGACATCATTAAAATTATTTTTCCCTCTTATCTCTCCAATTTTATTCACATCATCTAAATACACATCACCTCTTTCTCACTACTTCCTCACGCACTGCAAATCTGTTACCTATACATATTTGTTCAGATACCCCCACACTCATCCGATATCACTGGTCTATTGGTACCCACTTCTACACATAGTGTCTACAATCATATTCTCCTTGGTGTGAGGATACCCAGATGATGGCAAGGGTGGTATCGGACGGTAACTGATGGGTACACTTCATGCCCTAGAGACATCTTATTGTGCCATACTCACATAGGATAGTTTTTCTTCCTCCCTTATAGTTTAATACTTGTTGATTTCATGCCTTAGACAGGATTATCTTAGATCCACCGGCACCTTTTGTTGATTCATGTCCACTTCCAACCTCTCTGCTATATTTGAGGGAAAGGATGGCAAGGGGAGCTGTGCAGTATAGGCCACTGTGGCTGCAGGTGCAGCCTGTTCTCGCCGGGTATATAGGGTAGTATAGTAATTCCTGAACAACTTGTTGATTTTCATTTGTGTAATTACCCTGCCTGCCTGTTCATCCTCTAATTCTACGATCTGTGATCCCCCCCTCCCTAGTCAGATTGGACAGAACAGGCTAAAAGGGTCACTGATTTATCACGCTCTGGCCATATCTCCCTCTGTAGTCAAAACAGCAGAGTTTTTCTACTATTTCTGCCAGATTTTTTCGTGCATCTAAGAGCGCCGATTGAAGAGGAGGGTCATTGTGTCAGCCCCATTCCAGTTGCCTTAGTGTGCGTTCCTGTGGGAGGACCTCATGGATGAGAGTTTTGCATACTCCTCCTGCATTTGCTATGTATTGTTCCTTAATCATCACTTTAGAGGCTTCCCATTCTGTAAGAGCAGAGGAAGCCGCATCCACATTTTCTGTAAAGTATTGCTAGATCCCCTGCTCTATTGTGTGGTGAAAAGACAGGTCCTTGAAATTTTCACTTTTGAGTCTCCAAGTGGGAATGCTTTAAGGAGTCAACACCCAAGCTACTGTTAGGAGTAATGGGTTATTATCAGATAAATATCTTGTCAGATATTCAGAGTTAATCACAAGCATGTGTATGGACAGCATGCATAGGAAAGTACCTAAGCATACATGTATGTCATGCTATCGGGAATGAAAGGAGTAGTCTCTGTCTTCCGGGTGCATCAGTCTCCATGCATCCAGCACTCCTCGGTGAGTTTGCCATGTTTGAAATTCATTCACCATTCGTATCACTGAAGAGTCTCTCAGCGGTGAATGCGAACCATCCTTTAGGTGATCAGCGATACAGTTAAAGTCAACTCTGAGAATAGTAGGATGGGTCATGGATGGCCCTAGTACAAGGGACGGTTTGTTAAAAGAAAAATCTAGCTTGGTGCATGTTGGGCAAGTATATGTTAACGATTGTGATATCTTTATCCGCCATTCACCCGCCAAGCACACCATACCGACCTTCCCCATCACTTTTCTCATCGAAGGTCTTGAAGGGTACTTCCAGTCTCACCCATATAATGACTCCCCCGGCAAAAGCAGAATTAGTTGCGTAATATAATTGCGCCACCATCTTCTTTGGAGGACTGCCTTTTCCTGTGCAATCGAATGGGTTTCCTGTAGCAAGGCAATACGTACTCCTCGTTTCAGATATGCCTAAACCTTGTACCTCTTTGCCATAGTGTTTAGTCCCCAGACGTTCTATGTAATTAGTTGATATCCTGTGTCATGCCCGGCCTTCTAAGTAATGCTAATATAATGTGAGTCATCAGACGAGGTGTTAGCTGACTCATAGGGAATCCCACCCATGCAGACACTAGTTTAACATAAATGGGTAACCGTTTTTTTTCCTGAATTTTTATATAGTGTGAAATTGACCCGAAGGTATCGGGTATCATAGCACTTTACACAAGCACCAGTTACGTTACACAAGGACACATTCATTTTGTTTGTTAGGCACGCAGACATGAAGTGATTTTCCCAGAATTACAGGATGTTGAGGTCATTGCTGAGACTCAAACCTGGTTCCCTAGATTTGAGATCGACTGTACTAGCCCGTTAGGCCACATCCTCTTTGCCATTTTTCACGGTCGTTCTGAGACAATTTCAGAGAGTGATTCTTGTGCAAAAATTAACGGCTCTTCAGAGAGGTGCAATGGAGACAAGCACCTCTGCAAGAGAGAAGCACATTGAGTAGACAGGTGTCCAGTTTCTTGTTTGGGCGACTGATGGTGCGCCAGGGTCCCAGGGTAACCATGTCCAGTACGCAGCACGTGTGCCCTTCTAACTGCTTCCTGGAGGCCACACAGCGTACAGTCCTGAGCTCAGCGGCGTCTGGCATGAGAGTCAAGTGAAAAAGAGAAACTTGGTTGTCTGGTTTGGGGGTCGACAGTATACCATGGGCACCAGTGGTAAATGACTGGGACCAAGTCAAATGCTGTGACTGTGTTAAACACAGATCTCATTGGTGCTAACCCCCCTGAGTGTTCTTACAGTTCTTTAATACATGACAAAGATCTGTTGCACTGCTTAAAATAGTGGGCACCTTAGTTGGTTGCGACTTGTGGTATCGGCTCTAAAGACATGGGCACTGGTGCTATTCAGAAGTGCAAAGGGAATGAGGTTTGTGAGGAAGCCAGGGAGGCATGACACCTCACTCTGTCATGATGGGGTACCCCAATATTTTGCTCATCCGATCAATTGCACACTGACATCCAAAGGTATTTTGGGGACCCGGGGCAATGGCAACCTGCAGCTGGCAGACATTAACATTTACGCCTAAGCAGCATACAGTGTGTGAGACCTACTGGAGTGGACAATACTTGATTGGTTTTTCATGCTCTATATAGGGAACCATAAAGGCGCCGAGTTAGCTCAGAAGGTGAAGAGGTGTGTTTTCGGAGTACAACCTGCGTGACACTGGTTTATGCTACAACAGGTTGACTAAGGTAATCCTAGAGTCCTCCTAGATCTACCACTAATCTACCACTAAAATCCAGTATAAGCAGCTACTGTACCCGCAATCAACTCAGAGACAGAAGTCTTGTAGGACAAAGCAGGGTTTTCCAGCAACCAGACCATGGTACTTGGCCTTTGATGTGCACCCCAAGTGTTTTATGTAACATTGCAGCACCCCTGTCAAGCAGGTTTTGTCACTCCAGCAGGATTTGACACTGTCATGTCAAAAAGCATGCTCGCCTTCCCTTATGCATATTCAGTCATGTTCTTAGAGGTCATCTCTACCCATGCAGGTCAGCCTATCGCTTGCTTCAGTGAGACGTTTCACACACATTCACAACTATTCAAATGCTAATTACTGACTGGCAGAAGTGGGAGAGCACATGCAAATTGGCCGCCAGAGGCTTTAGGCAGGGTAACGGTAACTTCCTAAAAGAAGCTGTTCCTTAATATTTACCAAAAATCTGACTGTACCATTAATTTAGATTGCTGTAACTATGAAAATAGATGTTTTATTCATATAGATGTTTTATTCATTTTCTAGCTGTTTTCTAACGGAAATTAATGCTAATAAATGTAATAATGTAAGCTAAGTCAGTGTTTTCCTATGGAACTGCTAGCCTTCCAAAAGTGAAAATAGTTTTTGGGGCATATTTATTTTACTGTAAAGACCTGTTTAACATTAAATTCCTACATGTCCTACTTATACATGCCTTATAGGCAATAAAGTCTACAAAAGGATGGATTATAAATAATTAAAATAAAGGGTTTTTCCCTGTTAAACGGGGGTATTTTGACAGATCGAAATTGCAGTTTAAAACTGCAACAGCCAGGCTACAAATGGTAGGCCAGCTGTTGTATTTGCACTGTCATTTAGTGGATGGCTCAATGGTTGGTGCAGTCCACTAGTGACAAATAACTGACAGGCCCTGTAAAAACTTTGTACCATATACTAGAGATATACACGTAAGTCAAATATGCCTGTCAGGTGAATTTAATTTTCACCTTGTTGACCAAGGGAACATAGGCACTTTATCAACGGTTAGCAGCAGTAAAGTGCACAGAGTTCTACAGTCAGCAAAAACAATGTGTCAAGCACAAGGCAAAAAATCTGGGGTGACTGCAGAAAAGGCAAATACGCTACAATTATATTTTACTAAAAATGTAGATTACATTAAGTTTTACATTAAAAAAATATTAACATATCTTAAAATAACATTTAAAAAAGTTTCTTTTAGATATTTGTTTTACCATAAAATTATATTTATTTATATGTTTACTTATTTTAAAAAATGTGATTAAACTTTATTTGCTATGTGGTTCTATTTTAAGCCCCTACATCCTTTGTTTTCTATTGAAGGGCATTGCAATGCCAGTCGTTGGCCATATGTGATGATTGACTTACTCCAGCTCTGAGCTGGAATCATTTACTTCTGTTGTGGGTACTTTTTGGCTGCAGTACCTTTAAAAGTATAGTTTGTGAATAGAAATGGGCTTACTCTTTTATGGTTGGCATTGTCCATCACTGAACCCCTCACTAACCCTTCCTAACCCCTTGTTCTTCATCTGTAGAACCCTCCCATTTCATAGTAAGTATGCCGCTTTTCCAGCCACTCCTACTGACCCCTCCCACATTTACTACTAAGTAAACTCACATATGTGAAGATATCCCTGTAGAAAAGATAGGAGAGGGGACAACTTACACTGGTAAGTGTAGGACTAATATTTTGTAGTACTTTAGTAGTACTATTGTAGTACTGATAAAGCACTTTGAAATGGATTTTCTGAATAGGGCCCATAGGTCTGTGAATTGCAATTGCATTTTGTAGTAAGTGAGTAATACTACTGTAGTACAGTAGCGTAACGAAACTTGAGGGGGCCCCCTTGCAAAGCACATGCAGGTCCCCCCCATGCTCTGGACCCAGTCCATGCTCCAGGGCCCCTCTACCTGCCAGTGCCGGAGGAGGCCTCGGGAGTTCGGGCCCCTGCACCGTGGGGGCTGGGGGGATTTTGTTAGGCCACTGCCACAGTACTACTTTACTTACTACAAAATGCAGTTTGTGAATCGGGCCCTGCATGTGTAAGTATACTCTTACACTTTTGAATAACGTCACTACTTTCGGTTGTTTGGCAAGTGTAAAATTACCCCACCCTCTGGAATGGGGGTAGAGGTAGTCAACATTGCAAATATGACCATAAAGGTAATACTAATGGGGACATTACAACCATATTTGACATTTCACCTACTTGGTGTAGACCTCCACTATTGGGGTGAAGATCTTGGGAAGTATAGGAAAAAGTTCAAAGGTTTACAAAATTGTAATAAAAAATAGATAACCTATTTTTAAGCTTAATATTAATATTAATTAATACATATATGTATTTGAAATGTAAAATAATATAACATGTACCAGCATTACTAACAATTTTAAATTACAAATGCAATTATTTTGAATATATTACATTTGAGGTTAAACATTTTTGGGGAAGTTCTGTTAAAATAAATCCCACATAAATGATACTTTTTGTTGTACATTTAAAAATTATGTTTTACTTTTAGAAACATAGTTTTCCATGAAATAAAATGCATTTATGGGTTTCTGTCCTCATTATTCCTCCCTTAAACCATCCGCTTTAGTAGTAAGTATTCCCCATTTTCCACTCACTGCTCTCTATCACTCCCAAATATACTACTGACATGTTTTCTTATGTGTGCAAGAATTCGCAGTCGGAGCGGAGATCTCTGGATTGAAAAAGATTAGAGAGCCAGAGGTGGACCCCCGCATGTAGGTTTGGGAATAGCATTTTGAAATATGTTAGCAGCACTGTTCTATTACTACTAAACTAACTATAAAATGCAGTTTGTGAATAGGCCCTAATGTGAGGAGCTCTAGCTACTTTTGACAGTGTAAGGTGATCAGCCACATGGACTGCATGTCAGGTTTTGGTCAGACAGTCAGTGTGAGGAGCTTTGGGCACATATCCAGACAGTGAGGTGCAGAGTCACGTGGACAGCTTAAGGCATTTTGGTTACATGGGCAGACAGTGTGAGGAATTTGGGCTCATGGGCAGACATTGTGAAGAGCTCAGGGGCCAATGGACATTGTGAGTAGCCCAGTCACATGAACAGTGTGAGGCGTTTTGGGCACATTCACAGACAGTATGAGGAGCTTGTGACACATGACGGAGCACGAGGAGCTCAAGACCCATGGATGAACTGTGAGGAGCTGTGCCCTAATAGAGTCTGTGAGGAGTTGGGGTGTATGTAAATACAATGTGGAGGTGTTTGGTATATAAACAGACTGTCGACATAACTGGGAGCTGATGGTACAAGGATATGCAGTGGCACATAGACTTAACTGTGGTAGCTTCAATATATGAGCAGCCTCCGTCAAGAGCTTGGGGGACCTGGACCGTATGAGGAACATACCCATCGAATGCACGGGGACCTTAGTGCAGGTGCATTTGCTGTGAGAAGCTAGCGGTGCGCATACAGTCAAGACATTGATTTAAATGAAGATGGTGTGTGAAGTATTGGGGCACAAAGGTAGACCATTTGTGGTGCTCTGGCATATGGGACTGATTGTGTGTGGTTGCCTAGAGCACCTGGATAGAGATCTTGGGAGACGATTGGGACGTATAGTCAACTGTAAAGGGAACACATCGACACACTGTGAGGAGCCTGGATACTTGGGCAGACAATGCAGTGCTTTTGGGCAACAACAGCTTTTATTTTAGAGGTTTTATGTAGCGCTGGCTGGACCCAGAGGTATCAGAGCGCTTTACAATTGTAACAGAGGTGTTTAAATACAGGTACAGTTTGTAGAAGTACAGAAAGTTGATTTAAAAATAAGCAGTCCACATAGGATAAAGGTTACACTAGATGAAAAGTAAAAAACAATTGCTAAACACCATAAGATATACAATATAGAGGTCGCAGTTTGGTGGGGAGGTTCGATAAAATATACCTAGGAGCAAGAAGGACCAAAAATGTGAAAGAAAAACTGAAGGTCATAAGCTGTAGTAAGAAACTGAAGGTAAAGGAGAGGCAAGGAGGGGAGGGAAGGTGATAAGATTGAAGGGGAAGGGAAGGAGAGGGTGGGCAGGAGGGGGTTCACTAGCTGTAGGCGGAGCAGCTGGGTGGGGGGATGCTGAGGAAGGCGAGGCCACTCTGAAGGTAGTTAGAAGCCCCAGTATTTATTAAGGAGAAGAAGTTTGAGTTCTTTTTTTAAGCTGGGGTAGGACGGGTTACAGCGGAGGTCTGGTGGGAGGGCATTCCAAATAAGAGGGGCATTGCCTGAAAAAGAGCGTGACTGAGTGGAATTCTTTTTCTGAAGGGGGGGATAAGTAGGAGGGTGTTAGAGCTTCTCAGGGATCGTGCGCAGCCTGCTTTGGTCAATTTGATAGCAAGGTATGTCGGAGTGTTTTGGTGGAGGATTTTGTGCGTAATGCAGGCGGTTTTATAAGTGGATCTGCCTTCAATGGAGAGCCATTTGAGGGTTTTGAGGGCGGGAGAGATGTGGTCAAATCGTTTGCAGTCTGTGATAAGCCTGGCTGTGAGGTTGAGCACTGATTTTAGAGGTGCCAGGTGTGTTTTGGGAATTCCGGTGTGGATGGCATTGCCGTAATCAATGCGCGATAGAACAAGAGATTGAACTGCTAGTTTAAAATCATCAATTGGGATGAAGGGCTTAATTCTCTTAAGGTTACGGAGGGTAAGGAGGGCTCCTTTGGCAGAGTTTTTGATGTGTACGTTGAGAGATAGGCGGTTGTCAAGGGAGATGCCCAAGGATTTGACTGAGGTGGCCAGGGACAAGGGGCAGTTGAGGGCATTAAGGTCTGTGATCCAATTTTGAATGGGGAGCTGGTTGTTTTTTGGGGAGAAAAGAATAATTTCAGTTTTTTTAGGGTTAAGTTTGAGGTGGTTTGAGTGGAACCAGGCTTGAATTTTGATGAGGGTGTTGTTGAGGTGGAGGATGTCAGCATGGGTTTTTATCTTATGGTAGAGTTGAGTATCGTCAGCGTAAAGATGGTAGTTAATCCCAGCTTGTTTGAGAATGAGGGTGAGGGGTTCCATGAAGAGGTTAAAGCGAGAGGGAGAGAGAATGGATCCTTGCGGAACTCCTAGAGAAGTGGGGGAGGGGTTAGATAAGCAGTTTTGGATTTTAATTTGTTGAGCACGGTGTTGCAGGTATGAGACAAACCAATTATGAGTCATACCATTAAGGCCGAACCGTTCTCTGAGGACTTTGAGGCCAGGGGCAGTGTGAGAAGCCTGGGCCAAATGGGCAGGTTGATGTATGTGAATGAATGGAAAAACGACAGCCAAGAAATCACATTGCAAGAAATCAAATCATGGAGAACCAATTTTTTGAAAAGACAATTTTAAAGAAATACAAATATTTTCTAAATTGCACAATATGCCCACTACTGGATTGGCGCGCATGAGTTTATCCCACACGTAGAGATAGAGGACAGTGACACCTAGCCTGTCCGGTTAAGCTCCATACTGACACACTCTAAGAGGGAGACCCCGGTACAGAAATTAACATGATTGACACCACTTGCAAAGCCTGGCAAGCACTAGGCCGCCTGGCCAGTAAGCAACCGCTGTACTCCCCTCTTACCTATTGCTTTTCATGCAGATCTATAGGTAACAAACGAGACGGGGGCACTGCGCATCTTCCGTCAAGTGGGTATAGTGAATATGCCGGACCACTTTCCGGAGGGCTCCTTCTTGACGGCTGACGACCTCAACTACGTACAGAACAAAACACCATTATTTATTTTCCTTACTCATGGACTGAAGAAAGCGCTGCAGACGCTCTACCATACCTTCCCCACAGAACCCGCGACCCTCAATACTCTCCAAGTTCTCCTTCTTAGCCCAACACGCCACCACCTACGAAGTGTGGAATACTTATTTGGACCCACCGTTGTCATTGCCTGACTGGGAGCGTTGCTGTCCGTTCATGGGGTCCCTGGCCTCGAACTGTAATCTTCGAATCATACAATATAACTATCTACATCAAGTATACTACACTCCCAGTAGATTATGTAAATATGGGCTTCGAGACAGTGACCTCTGTAAGCGGTGCGGTACACCAGACGCTGATTTCTGGCATTTGTCATTGGTATGCCCCAAGGTGGCTCAATTCTGGGCGGGTGTGATCTGAATACTATCCAAAATGGTTGGTGTGCAGTTACAACGCTCTCCAAATATCTGTTTGCTGGGTTCGGTGCCTACTGTGAAGGGGGCACTGGGCAGGTTGATAAGGGTGGCTCACCTGATGTCTAAGAGGCAGGTGGCAATGACCTGGGAGTGCACAGCAGCTCCAACTACACAATGGCTCCCGGACTTGGCGAGTTGTTTGAGACCGACTCATTCTTTATGCAGAGGAGCTCCCCTCCTCATCTAGACTTGCTGATAGATGGGAACCATTTCTACAATATTTGCTATCTGTGTCAACAGACGAGCCCCCGAACAATGCAACAAGTTAACTTTAAGATGTATGAACCAACCACACGACACTATTATACTCATTATAGCTATAATCACATGTTAGTATTTCATATTCATGACTTTCGTCATGTGTTATGAGACTGTTTTTATTGTTTTGTATATGACCGTTGCTGATGATATTGTGCATTCTACATGCTTATCTAAAATCTCAATTAAAAAAAAAATAATTGAAAATTAAAGTAAACGTTTTAACCTCATAGGAGCGTCGAACGTTCAGCGCCCAGTGCTGAACGTTCGAAGAACGAATGCTGGCCCGTCGGCCAATGGTCGTGCGCAGCACTGGCAAGGTAGTGCTCGCGACGACCGTTGGCCGACGGCAGCACTTAAGGGATTAATGAAATATGATTTTAAGGAAACATTCAAAACCACACACTTGGGTGAAGATTAGAGGTAGTGAGTTTTTTGGGTTCAGGGATGGTTAATATTTAGGGGTTATGTGGAGTGTATAGGAGTTTTAGGGTTCAGGCATTGGTGGAGTTTAGGGTGGTGAGGGGTTCTAGTCCCGGATGAGTGGAGTTTAGGAGTAGTGCGCATTTTTAGAGTTCAGGTATGGGTGGCGTGTAAGGGTGTTGAGGTTTTTTGGTTTTACCGATGAGTGGAGTCTAGGGCTGGTGAATGTTTTTAAGGTTCAGTGATGAGTTGAGTTTTGGGGTGGTGAAGGGGCTTTAGTGTTCAGGAATGGGTGGAGTTTAGTGTGGTGTAGGGTTTTAAGGGTTCAGTCATAGGTGGAGTTTACATGTAGAAAGGGTTTTTAGGGTTCGGCGATGGGGGGGGGGGTTTAGCAGTGATGAGGGGCTTTAGGGCCCATGAATGGGTGGTATTTGGGGTATGAGAGATTTTTCAGGTATCAGGGATGAGTGGAGATGAAGGGTGGTCTGAGGTTTTAAGGGATCAGGGATGGCTGGTGTTTAGGCATATAAAAGGCTTTTTTAGAGTTCAGGAATGGGTGGAGTTTAGGGGTAGTGAGAGGGTTTTAGGTTTAGAGATGCGAAGAGTATGAGTAGGACGGTCTTTAAGGGTTCCGGGATGGGTGGAGTTTGGAGTTCGGAGATGTGTGGCCTTTAGGTTTGGTGAGGGATTTTTTGTTCAGGGATGGGTGGAGTTAAGAATTAGAAAGGGATTTTAGGTTTCAGGTACTGGTGGTGTTTAGGGGTGAGGAACTGGTGTGGTTTATGGGTGAGAGGCATTTTAAGGGGCAAAGATGGATGGGATTTAGGGGTGGTGATGGTTC
This sequence comes from Lissotriton vulgaris, assembly GCF_964263255.1. NCBI lineage: Eukaryota > Metazoa > Chordata > Amphibia > Caudata > Salamandridae > Lissotriton > Lissotriton vulgaris. The sequence continues at coordinate 1,044,930,351 of NC_141685.1, forward strand.
TGCAAATTAAAAGCATCCAAAGTAATTGTTGGACAATTTAATGGATATCAATCTAAAGTAATGTCCCCTAACACAAAGGATTTCAATAAATACCTGTGACAAAAATGTTTCGAAAACGAAGACCTACAACCATTTTATTCACACCTTACAAAAAAGTATGCAGAAGCCAATTTTAAAAAATGTAAAAAAAAAGAAATTCTGTTAATTGGTTTCTATGAAATGGTAAATGCCATTCATCCTGAAATTCTCAATTGAACCCTTTAGATGAAATAGTTTCTCAGTAATTGTATTCCATTAAATCGTTTTCCTATGAAATCATATCTTGAGTATCAAGGGCTTGAGGCGCAGTGACTGAGGGCTTACACATCGATGAGGGCCTCTAGAATGCGAAGTCTTAAGTCCTAGCTCCTTAAAGGGATTTATCTCACTGTGCACGTTATGTGATCAGCCTACTATTGTGGCAGCGGGACCCCTTTACTCCGTGCAGCGTGCTGACCATACTAATTCTCAATTAAGCCATATAAAAGTAATTGCACAATAAAAATGTTAAATGATCTTGGGGATGGGAGAGAGCCAAAAAAGAAAGTTCCATGCGCCAAACAACGACTGATTTGAGGTAGGTAATTCATATTTTAATTTGCTATACTCTGTAACTGGAGGGGAAGAATGTACTCTTACCGAGCCAGGCCCCAACAAAAGAAGTTTTCTTTCATGTTCTTCTCCTTGAAGACTGTGGGAGGTTCAGGAAACCGCTTGGCAAAGTCCCCGGGGATGTATTTCCACATGTGCAGTCTGCATCCCTCTGGGGAGTGAAAAGTGACTGTGCGGCTGTTTTGAGATATATCGCCCTTTTCTCTGTGTGCAGGACGAATGTGCCCTATAGTTAGTACCACGCTTGTGGTTGAAGAGTTCTAGCTGCTGGAATAGCAAACTCTGGCAAAGCCAACATGTTTGGATTTTACCGGAAAGTATCTGGATGCTTCTATCCAAGTAGTCACTCATCCTTCAGGTCTTGCACTGAATCATTCTGTGCCCCTAGTCCCTCATCCCTGTACTCCTGCAGCTACTCATCCGCCCATTGACTCATTCTTGCATTCCTCCACTTGCCCATCAATGATACCATACACCAGCTCACCAAGAAAAGAAGTGCCCCTTTCTGTCATCGGGCAAACCTGCTGACTGTGTTGCTAGTTTGTGAGGGGTGTGAGAGCGCTTCCACTAGTGTGTGACCACTGGCCTATGAGAGGTGTGAGAGTGCTGTTGGTGGTGTGATACTACTACTCTGGGAGGTGTCGGTGTTGTTGGTAGTCTGTGACAGTGTGGAGAGTGTGGGAGTGATTCCAATAGTCTAAATTGCTAGTGTGTGAGGAGTGTGAGTGTGCTGTCAGTTGTGGCAGACTGCTTCCACCTCCAGGGTGCGACTGTTGTTGCTAATGTTTGAGTACTAGTCCTTGAGGGGTGTGAAAGTGCTTCTGGTAATGTGTGACTGCTACTCTGATGGTTTTGTGCGTTTTTGGTAGTGGTTAACCACTGGGTTAGTGTGTGACTGGTACTGGACGATTGTGCAAGGCTGTGATAGCTAGTCTGTGAAAGTGCTGCTGGTAATTGAGGTGTTTCGCTTTTCCACAACAGTAGTTTTAAGAGTTCTGCTTGTGTATTATTGCGACCATGCCTGAAGATTCGCTGGAAACTTAATTTCCTGCAGAGGGCAGCAATAATCTCTAGGAGCAGCCCTCTTCTTCCCATTGTTGAGCTTGACGGGCGGCTTTGCCTATTGAAGTTGCCCAAACATGAGGTGTGGAATGAAGGACCCAGGCACCACCCTCCTCTGAGACGGAAAATGAGGGCAAGGGTGCCAATGCTCTACTGGGACTGCATGACCTTACAGCTGGATCCAAGCACACAGTCAATTGGCTATTCTTGGAGACAAGTCTTGTGGCCTAAGCAGAGTGGTGGTAGATGAAAAGGATACGCATTAATTACTGTATGTCATGAAAGGTGACAAGGTCTCTCCTGCTGCAAAGTTGTTAGACCGTTAATAGGCTGCTGGTTTCAACCACTCCTTATGGTTCCAGCATACCACTGTTTGGTTTACACCATGGTTAGGTGGTTAGAGCAGAGTTGTTTATATTACATTACAGCCACACAATCTGAAAGAGACTACTAGCCGCAGGTTCCTTCACGTAGAATTATCCCCAGGCGTGAGCCTGGACCCGGAAAACTTTTTGCCACAGCATCCCTGCGTGCCGGGGGACGGTATCAAGAGACTCCGCCCAGGCGTTGTCCTCTTACGTGACATCGGCGAGGTCACATAAGCCCCACCTTGGCGCGCCTACGTCCGTTTTTTTTTCTTTTCCCCATGCAACGCGGATCCGGATTGCGCTCTGGGCCTGTGTAGGCCTTTCTCTTTACGCTATTGCGTGTGTGTGGGGACAGTGTGCAAATACCTTCTGGCTTTAAGACGTGCTCGTCTTGTGGACGCCTGATGTCGGCGACAGATCCTCACCCCATCTGCATGTGGTGTTTGGGGGAACACCACGACTCCACTGATTGTGAGGCGTGCCAGCTGATGAAACCGAAGTCCCAGCGGTAGCGCCGGATGAAACTTCTCTCAGCTCGCATGTCCAGGTCGGCGTCATCACCCTGCCCGGCCCCTGCGGAGGGTTCTCTAACCCACTACTTCCCTTGTGGACATCGTCAAAAGCACCGCTCACATGTCGGTAAGTGTTGCAGTTTGTCCCTGAGGGTTGGTTCCCATCCTGTTTGAGGCACGGGCTCTCCGCGGGTGGTGCGGCCCCGCTTCTTATCCCCTTATTTGCTGTTTCACGGTGTGAGGGCGACTAGAGCCCAGATGGAGACCTATGCGGTGGCTTTGCAAGCCTTACTGGCTTCTCCTCCTTCCTCTCCTGGGACGTCACCGAATCCCTTGCAGTGTGCCGGCCCTCCGTGGTGTCGCTGGCGGCTCCAGCCCTTGCGCTGACTGGCTCGGATCCAGGCTCGGATGATTTGATGCCGTTGGGGAGCGGCCTTTTGGGGGTCCCTCTTTCGTACCACGGCGTCTCTGCTTTGCCGCAAACTCCCGCTGGAGTCCCTGTGGTGTTGCGGGAGGTCGACGGGGCTCGGGACGCACCCCCGAGCCTCTCTCGGTCCTCTGGACAGGCGGCGATTCTGTCTGAGGCCGTGGTGATGCTGCTTCCGCGCCGGCGTCAGCTGGCCCTGGCAGCGCCACAGGGGTCGGCGGAGGGCCCATCTCGTCCCGTCACGGGTCGAGGCTGGCGGGGAGTTCCTCGTCCTTCCTCTGGTCCCTCTCGTCACTCTTGTCCCTCCACGCAGGGGGCTGCCTTGTCGGAGGTCAGGTCGGCGGGTTTTTTCGCAGGTATTTTCTCTTGTCCTCTGCTGCTGACGTTTTTTCCCAAGAGGTTCCCATGTTTTTGGACGTAAAAAACATGCCCTATGTGGGGCAGTGGTAGCTGGTATATATCTCTGTTATGCGCTGGGGGGTTGTGATCGCCTTCTGGCCTCTGTTCTCCGTGGCATTATGGTATGTCGCAGTTGCAATCCTCTTGCTGATTGCTTGGATTGGCTTGAGTTGTGCCCCGGGGTGTCCTTCTCTGGGGTCACTGTGCTGTTCCCCTGGTCTGGCTTGTTGTCTGAGGCCGGGTGTCTTGGCTCTGCCTGATTCCATTTTCTTTTTGGGCTGTGGGTGCGGACTCCTCCCTGGAGCATGTCTGGCCCCTTCTCGCCTTCTTGCTCTCGGTCTTCGGCTGGTGTCTGGCTTGCCCTGAGCGCATCTTTCTGCGGTGCTCTCAGCGCCTGGCTGCACACTCTGGTGCTGCCTTACTGTTTTTCTGCACCATTGTGCCTTCCTAGCAATTTCGTTGGACAGTCATCCTTGCCCTGTCCGCTCCTTCCAGTGGGCCTTGCACTCAGTTCTACCTCTCCTCCCGGTGGGATGAGATGGTCCCTGAGTTCTTGTTCCCTTTCGGGTGCCGTCTGTCCCTGTTGGGCTCTGGACGTTTTTTACTGGGTGACCTTGAGCTGACCCTTTTCGGCTTCCGCCTGCTTATTGCGGACGGTGCCGTTCTGTCTGGTCTTAGCCTTCCGGCTGTGTTGCTCGGTGGCCCTCTTCACTGGGTGTGTTTCTGGTGGTGGGAGGCTTGCTTTTGATCTGCCTCTTCTCCTTGGAATCTCTAGGTTGTTCTTCTCCTTTGGTGCTCCTCTTCCTTGCCTTGGCCTTGGGCGGAGGTTTTGTTGCCTTGTATGGGCTTGGGTTGCTTTGGCCTTCTTTTGCCTTGCCTTGTTTCCTCTGCTGAATGAGTACAAGCTACCTCTTCTCTTCTCTTTTCCTGCGACACCTTCGGGGGTGGTGGTCTTCTGCTTGCGAGGGTTCCCCTTGCCTGGGGGATGGGGTTCCTCGTTCTGTCTTTAGGACTCTGCCCCTGTGGGACCCTCTGTTATGACAAGGCTGGTGGGGTCCTCTTGCAGACTCTCCTTCCCTCTGGGTATGGCTAGGGTATCTATTCCACTTGAAGAAATCTGTGGCTAGTAGTCTCTATCAGATGTACGAGGGGTTGTCACATTCTGTGTTGGAGCTTTCTGGGAGTCTTGTCGTGCCTTGTTTGTCCCAGACTGGTTCCCTTCATTGTAAATGGTTGGGGTTGTGGTCCTGTTATGTTTTCATGACACTTTTGATGTGTTCTTGACTCCAGGGGGGCTATCTTTGTGCTGGCAGGGTTGCTGTTCAGGGCTATGCTCTGTTCTTTATTCATTTCCCTGCCTTTGGGTACTGCAGTGTTTGGCACTGCTCCTTATGGTGTTGTTCCCCACCATTTCCTTTTTTCTTTTGCACACTGTTCCTATACTCTCACAGTTTTGCCTGATGGCTCTGCGTTGTGGCGGGGAAAAGTTCTCAGAAGAAAACTGACGTAGGCGCGCCAGTGTGGGACTTATGTGACCTTGCTGACGTCTTACGTGGACAACGCCTGCGCGGAGTCACGTGATGCTGTCCCCCCCAGCGCGCAGGGATGCTGTGGGAAAAAGTTTTTCGGATCCAGTCTCACGCCTGGGGCTAATTCTGCATGAAGGAATCTGTGGCTAGAATCGTCTCTACCATATACATAGTTACCGAAGGTAAGTAACTCGTGCTTCAAGCTTAATTGAATTAAATATTTACTAGGCCAGACTAGCACAGTGGTGATAAGGTAAGCATTGAACGCTTGGAGAACATCACACTACCTGGTTTTGGAGAAGGCACGTTCTCACCTCCCAAGACAGCTGTTTTTAGGTTTCGACCTGGCCGTAGCACCTGCAAAGCAGGTGCTCCGCCCAGGGCGAAATCTTATGATCCTACACTATGGGGCTTAGTTCCGCCTCTATCTACCATTGGCTAGCTCCATAAATGGAGGCTAGCCATTGGAAGAGATTGGCTGTCAATCACGCTTTCCCCGTGAAAACGCGATTCAAGGGCGTTTCCGTTTCTTTTTTTAAGTCCCGCCCTCTCCTCTTCCCATTGGCTGGAATTTTACCTTCCAGCCAATGGGAAGGGGAGAACGCGAAAAACACGCCCCCGAATCTGCCGGCCGGGACACCCCCGTGACGTCATTCCCCGGGCCGCGCTGTGATTGGCTGCCGGCCCGGGACCTGACTTGTTTTTTTTTTTTTAAACAAGTCACAATTTTTCGTGATTTAAAGGGCCGAACTTCCGCACACCATGTGGAATTACAGGCACTAAAGTACTCCGCTACTTTGAACTCGATCTTGCAAATGACAAAGCCATGGTTAGTTTGTTTTCAGGTAAACCATCCGAAATCTAAAATATCTGCTATAACATATCAATTGTTATAGTTCGAGGTTTCTTCCGAAAGAAATACAGATAGTTACCGACTTTAAAACAAAAGCCTTCAAGCGCAAGGCTAAAAAGATTCAATAAGTAAAGTGCCCAAAATAAATTCAATACCAGCACACCACCTCTCCTTCCGGGAGACCCACCGCTCTCATGAAGTGTTCAAAATCAACTGATGTCTTCAGTTTTCCTCGAACAGCCTCAAGCGAACCCGACCGTTTGACCCGAAACCTCGGTATACCGCACTATTTTGGATTGCACGTACGTTTAATGCGAATGTCTGACCTTCCTAATTGTGGAATGTACTATAACCATACTCACCCCCATCACTGCTGCAGAGACCTACCTGCTTCCCTGGTGCCCCGCCCATTGCAAGGTTGTTCTTCTGACCTTTTGCACTGCTGCAACGAACTTTGGTGCTCGATAAAGATTTGGGCTCTTACCTGCCACCATCTGTCCTGCTGACGCTTCCCCCCCCGCCGCCTGCTCCGCTGGATACCGGGAGCGGCCGCAGAGAGGGGGAGGCTCCAAACTACAAGCCCCAGCAGCCCTCGACAAGGTCACGCCCGGAGGCGCTTTAAAACCGCGTGCTGCCTCCCGCCTCGCGGGACGCGCGCGGGCCGTTCCGGGCGGAGCCCGGGCAGAGGGTGGGCCGTCTGTGGCTGGGCTGGGCCTACCCCCTTACATCTACCTTCGGATTTCTTGCAAAACAACATGTCTGCTGCTGCTACAGGTATGAGTCCAGAAAAGATACCTACAGATAAAGTGGGAGGTTTACCACTAAAGGGCACCCTTGATAATTATTTTACTAAAGTACTTAATGACGTGGAAAAAGAGACCATGCTTGCAGAGCGGAGGGTGGAGCGACGTCGCTCTGTAGAAAATATGAAACAAAGTCTTTACCCGCCCCCACTCCGCGCTAAGTTTCCAAGACTATTCAAAACTAGAGGCCACAGTCAGCACCCCCTTGTCTTAAGCGTGACATCACTTCCGTTGTGTGCGGCGGAGGCTGGAAGAAGTAACGCTTTGAACTCTGAGCACGGAGGGGTCGTGAAACCTTAGGTATGGCCCCCAATGTAGAAGAACTGTGATGTCTCTCCCTTGCTGTGACAGGCTTGTGACTATTCACAGGCTCACAAAACCCCGTCCATTGGGGACCAGCTGAAAGGAGGACTACAAGGGAAAAATTGATATCCAGGATTACAATATTGAGGTAGATGGTTCGCCATAGGGGAGGGATGTTGGGTGCCCGAGGAAGAGAGCTGTCCGTCTGTTGCCAACAGTAGAGAGGCGTGTGTGAAAGTTTATAAAACTTGTACGTCGGGGTTGGGGGACTAGTTTGGCTCTTGAAAGGCGAGTCACTGAATAGTTTTTAAGTAGGACGACAATTTTACACACCTGATTGCCATAGTTGTTAATGTAAAGCTACGTCTGTATGGCGACACTTTTCTACGAAGCGTCCGTGACAACGTTTCTGTATATAATGTTTTAATACAAGTATTCAAAATGAAGAGACTTTTTTCAACCACATGTTAATGCGGTGTATCTGGATCAACGTAACGTTCAATATAGCTTTATTTAAACTTTCCCTCCTGTCGTTGCTGGGAAAAAATGGTTGCATGAGAATCCACAAATTGAGGGCTGGAGTGCGGAGACGAGAAGCAGTAAATGACAGCTTGTAGTCTTGGATCACATAAGTATTTTACAGCTCTCTCCCCCCACCTCCAACGACATTTAACATGGAAGAATGATATTGAAAATCTGGTCAAGTTTACATCGACAGGCAGCAGTTGAAAACTGCTTTAGGGGATTAATGCACCTGCTTTACAATACATCTACTTGTATCCAGCAGGTCTAAGGAATATGATACTTGTAAAATAGCTCATGTTGGATACATTTTCTGCAGGGAACTGATAGTTTAATTATGTCACGGTTTTGAATTGCCGTAAAATAACCCAACAGGTTTAATATGCCTGCTGCTATTGTGTGTAACCTACAGGTCGCAAAAGTGTAGTGTAATAACAAATAGCGGAAGCAGAATCTTCCTTCCATTTTTAGGTTTCGACCTGGCGAAAAGCTGCGCAAGCAGCGATTCGCGCAGGCGAAATCTTTTGTTTTGCAGTATGGGGAACTTGAATCCGCCCCTTCTTCCATTGGCTAGCTCCATAAATGGAGGCTAGCCATTGGAAGAGAGAGGCATCCGTCTTTCAGCGAGGCGATTGGTGGGCGTTCCCGGCGATTTTTTTTCTCATCCCACCCCTTTCCCTACGTCATGCGGCGGTGGGCGGTGTTTTTTTTTTTCTTTTTCAAGCCATGTTTTTGTCATTTGGTTGCCTGTGGTCTCCGTGTTATGTCGTGCTTGGCTCATGGCTGTCGTCTCCGTCTTCAACAACCTGTGTTTTATTGTAAACCGCGCTAGCACATGACGGTAATAGCCACGATGTATAGAAATGCACACATGCGAATCTTTACAGTAAAGGCTTCTTTAGAAATGCAGTGAAATGAGATTAAGTTGTGTTGCGCAGCACACGTTTCAGGACAGTAGATGTTAAATTCTCATTACAGCGCCTCCTGAGCAGAGGGAGTCCTTCCTAGTAAGCGCACTATAGATGAACTGTCAGGCGCAGTTTGTCGCTGTCCTGAAGACGCCGGGCCCTTTAAGCACTGGGAATCCCGGCGGTAGGCGGACCATGAGCAGTGACCTCACCCTGTCTCTTTAAATGGGGTTTAAAGGCCCGCTCAGATGTTTGCAGTGTGTGAGCGAGGCACTCTGGGAGGGTGTGTGTGAGGTGGAAGGGAGGGAGGGGGAGGAAGGGCTGAGTCATGAGGAGGAGTGCTGAGAACAAGAAGACTTGATAAGGGCCTGCCGGGGCTGTAAAGGGCGATCTCACAGGCAGACGAGAGCGCGAACGACAACATAGCACAGACACTTCACGCTATAAAACAACCGGCAGGGGAGGGAGAAAGCGTAGAGGAGACGGGAGGGACCGGGAGGCAGCCAGGGTGTGCGAGCCGTGACACAACGACCTGCAGGGAAAAGAGGAAACCGACAGAGCGGTGCGGCTGGCATAGTAAGAGACGGGCGGGGTGGGAACCAGACGAGAGGGAGGCGGAGGCGGGCCAGAGTGGGAGGAGGAGGAGAAACAAACACAAGAGGAAGTTGAGCTCAGAACTTTGTCCTCAGAGCCAGCCCCGTAGGAGGTGCGAGTCCGCGGACCCCGGTAGAGCCAGCACCGGACCCGGCACAGCTCAGTCCAGAGGACACGGGCAGCGAGTGGAGCCATTACGTAGGCTGCCGCCTGTGATGCGAGCAGGAGGTAGTTGAATTTAGATTATTGGCTGCTGCCTCACCTGCAATGAGTTCGCACTGCAATGAATCCCGTGACCGACACCGAACCAATGCATCAGGCGGCAGGCAAGACAGTGACTGAACATGGTCTGGACTCACTGCAGTGGCTGTCATGGTGGTTCATTCGCAGTTCACCTGCCCAGAACACTGCCGGGACCCCTTACTGTGCAGCTAGCTGAGCCGGCCCAAGCGAGCCTGATGGCCGGCGGAGATAAGGCACAGAGATAGAGGCAAGCCAGGAAGCTGGGGTGTACGAAATAATAATTGCAGCTGCACTCGCTGGTCGCTGCTGCAAAAAAGTAAGTGTGCCTAGCCTTGGAATGAGGGGCTTCATTCAGTTGCTGACGGGCTAATGCTTAACTTAAGTGTCCCATATAATGTGCTTGCACGCACAAACGACTTGAGACCATGCATGCAGCACCTAGTGTGCTGCAGCTACTAACAGACACCATAGCCGACCTCTCCGGCGGTGCAGGAGTCAGTCGTCACCTTTGTTCCCTTCTGTCCGCTGACCCTGTGGATTGGAGGGGAAACCCCATCTGCGGTGATCCCGAATTTTCTCACCGAACATCCTTTGTCTTCTGTGTCAGTCAGTAGATTGTTTTTCACACTGTACTGTAGATGCCCCGGCTTCAATGAGGCCGGATACAACTTTACAATGTGGTAACGAGGGGCGGTCAGCGTCACTCCACTGACCTTCATTAGCTCGGTGGGTTACTGGAGGGGTGCGCTGTGCGGGGTAGGGGGTGCATGACAAGCTGCCGCCTGCTGTCTGACATATGGTTAAGAGCCGCGCATGTGCGCACTGCTCCAGAGTGTGTGCGTGTGTGACTGCTCCAGTGTGTGCGTGCATGTGACTGCTCCAGAGTGTGTGTGTTTGTGACTGCTCCTGGGTGTGTGTGTGTGTGACTGCTCCAGAGTGTGTGTGTGTGTATGTGACTGCTCCAGAGTGTGTGTGTGTGTGTGTGTGTGTGTGTGTGTGTGTGTGTGTGTGTATGTGACTGCTCCAGTGTGTGTGTGTATGTGACTGCTCCAGTGTGTGTGTGTGTGACTGCTCCAGTGTGTGTGTGTGTGTGACTGCTCCAGTGTGTGTGTGTGTGTGTGTGTGACTGCTCCAGTGGGTGTGTGTATGTGACTGCTCTGGTTGTGTGTATGTGTGTGTGGGGCTCTGGGTGTGTGTGTGTGGCTCTGGGTGTGGCTGGCACTGGGTGTGTGGGGCTGGCTCTGGGTGTGTGTGTGTGTGGTAGTAATTGCTGTCTGCTGAGCTCGTCCGTAGGGTACAATAGTTCTCACATTTGCGAGAGATTAAGCTATTGACAATGTAAATGACAATGCCATTTATTTATCTGTTTTCAAAACCAACACATAAATACAAATGTTGTCATTTACAATGCCAATAACTCTAACTTCTCCAAAGGCGAAACCGTTGCATTGTAAATGCTTGTTTTAAATGGGAGGGCTCTAGGGGAATTAACTTGAAACATAGCTCCATCTTTGTAGAAAGAGGAAGGGTGAACAGCGGTGTTACTCCTATTCCCTACATCTCAGTTCCTATAGAATTATTTGCCTTGAGGTGAAGTGGGAACCCCTCTTAGGCTGTTTTACATTTAGAACTTGCTCTATCCTTACCTCCAGATTACACTGGTAAGGCTGAACTTTGGGCTCAGGTTTTCTTTGTCTCCTCAGGACTGCTAGATCTGAGTGGGTTCTGGCCTTTTGCTTGCTGATCCCTTCCCTCTTAACAAAGTCAGGGTGTGGTCCACATCTCATCCTTCTCACCACGTCCCTCAGAAGCACTTATACTCTAAGGACACACAGAGGCCACACGCACATCTCTATCCAGTTCATTTCAATCACTGGCATTGCAGTCTTTCCCACTCTCTAGCTCTGTCTTTATTCTTGCACTAGGACTACTTGCCTGTCCTAAACTCCCTCGTCTTTTCTGTACGTCCATTGGCAGAGTTACTAATATACACTCAAAGTGGGTGGGTTAGCATCGCTCAGAGAAAGAGTCAATGGCAGGGCCTGATAACTGCACTGACACTGAATAAAGCTCAAGCAGGGGCAGCTAGCAGTAGAACCCAATGAATCTATGACATAACATCGACAGACAGAATACAGACATACAAAAATACTGAAGCAAAAATATCGACATCAAAAATATCGAAGTTCTATCTACATAAAGGTAAGTACAAAAATATCGAAAAAAAATATTGTAGTACAAAAATATCAAAGTAAAAAATATTATTTTTTAAAATGTGTTAATAATGTAAAAATAATTTAAAATTACATATAATTTATCAAATTATAGATATAAACATTAACACATATTTAAAAAATAATAACTAATACATATACATTTAACATAAATTAAAAACTCTACTTATAAATTAATATATATACTTACTCCACATATTGCATCAGTAGGGAAAGCGTTGGATAGCGTAGGGTTAAAAATTACTATTCAAACTACAGAGGGTGCAACAGTAGGGAAAGCCTTGGATAGCGTAGGATTAAAAATTACTATTCCCACCTCAGAGGGTGCAACAGTAGGGAAAGCGCTTGATAGCGTAGGGTTAAAAATTACTATTCCCGCTCCAAAGGGTGCAACAGTAGGGAAAGCGTTGGATAGCGAGGGGGTAAAAAGGACTATTCCCACTCCAGGGAGTGCAACGGTAGGGAAAGCGTTGGATAGCGTAAGGGTAAAAATTACTGTTCCCACTCCAGAGGGTGCAATAGTAGCGAAAGCTCAGGATAGCGTAGGCATTATATTAACATACTTGTCAATTACATATTTTTTAAAGACAAAAAATGTAATATTTTATTTACAAAAATATATGACTAAATACCAAATATTTATAATTAATATTTACTAAAATAACAAAAAATTACTTACCACGCTACTCCCCCTTTAACACACAACACACTACACATACAAAAAAAACAAATAATCTAAATATCAATTAATCAATTAATATCAATTAATATTATAAAATTGATGTAATTTTAAATTAACTAATTGACAAATATTCACTACCAATTAATAATTAATGACCAATTAATAATTGATTAACAAGAAAATTACAAGAATAAACAATATTTATTAATACATTATTTATATAATTAATATTATAAATTAATTTTAAAAAACGAATTTCCAATTAATTAACAATTACTAATAAATACCAATAAATAAATACAATCTCTTTAATTTAATTATTTCACACCCTATTCCCCTATAAACACACAACCCACTACACATAAATAAATCACATAAAAAATGTAATTATCATTTAATCACTTAATAATTAATTACCAATTAATAAATAATTAACAATAACAAAAAATAAAAAATATTACTACATTACCTCTAATTAGTTTAATTAACAATAATGAATTACCTATTAATTAACAATTATTATTCAAAAATATTTAACAAACATAATAATTAATTAATTATAATTAAATTACTTCCCACCCTATTCACCTATAAACCCACAACCCGCTCTGATACTAAAACGCAAAATGTAAACAAAATTACCAATTTCTAAACATACATTAAAAAACATGTTTAACAAACATATAAAATGCATAATAAAATACATAACACTAAACAAAATTTCGATATTAATAACATAGATACCTTAAAATCGATTATCTGTCCATCGATATTATTGCACATCGATATTCTATACCATCGAAATTAAAACATCGATATTATTGTATATCGATATTTTAATTTCGATATTTTGGCTACCTACCGAACCCAACGACTGCATGCCTTCCCCCAGTCACCACCACGTTTCGCTTTTCATGTAATGTAGCAGTGCATGATTTGGAATGAGCCCACACTATGCCAACACTGCTGTCTCTCAGCAAGTGGAGAGGGAGCTGTCCGTACATAGGGGATACTGAGCTGACATTATCCTCACTCTACAAAATATAAGAAATATCTCAGATTGAACAATCCAGTGTGTAACCAGCTATTTGGACTATGGTCATAAGAAATAGCATAAGGCTTAAAGCTTCCATCTTACTGAAAATAATAAACTGTGCACCTCTCAAACACTTCCTCATCCATGACACCACTAAGCACTGCATCCTATAACACGATAACCGCATCTCGATGGTCATCGTTTACGACATAGAAAAACATCCCACACAGGATCAAAACAAAATCACCACGTTCCAGCCACACACCGTACACAGCGTGGCAAGCTGCCTATGTAGGCTAGCGTTTCAATGCCACGTATATGGGTAGCAAGTGCTATGTAAATGTTGAAATACAAGACAATGGAGCCAGAGGGAGCTGGCTGGGAATGTGGGAGACTACAACAACTATACGCTCTCTTTAGGGAACATTGTGTTGAGGAATGGGTTGGACTGGTCCAACATTGCGCTCACTCTCCTAAAACGGAACAAGATAAATTGGTCTGGAAATGGATGAGACTGCACTGACTAAATCACAAAACCAGAGTGAGGTAGAAAGAAGCTGTCCCGGATTAAGTGTGCCCCAAACGTTGTGCAAGATGTTGCGGAACGACTGCGCAAACAGCGCACTCATACCCCCAAAATAGTGGAAGCATTCTGGGAATAGATGAGATTGCACAGACAGTGCTCTGGCTCATCTAATATTAGACCTGGGAGAGACAATCTGGACAAATGTGACACTGCAACAATACTGCGCTCACCCCCCCAAAACAGATCAAACTGGAAAGGTGTGGGAATGAGTGACACCGCAAATATGGCACTGACTTATTCAAAAACAGAAAAAAAGGAAGTGGTCTGGGAATGAGTGACTTTTAGCAATACTTTGCTTGTGCACTCTAAAATAGAGTTGGAATGGCAGTCTGTGAATAGGTGAGAAATTGTGAATGCTTCACTCACTCATCCCAAAACAGAGCCAGGACAAACGGGCTGAAAAATATGACACTGGGTGAATACTGAGCCCCATGTTCCCTAAATAGAACCGAGCCTTAGTGGCGTCAAAAAGAGTGAACGTGTGCTGAGACACACAAAATAGAGTGAAAAGAGGGCTGTGTGGGCCCGAGATACACTTCCCACTCACTAGAAACAAGCATTGGCTATGCCAAAATGTTTTGCCCTTGACAATGCTTTTTGCCAATGCTATTTAGCATTGGCAAAAAGCAGGGTTGGGTCGGGATCACAATTAGGCCCGGGCACTTTTTGTTATAGTTTTATATAGTGGGAACTCGGCCCAAAGTTACATGAGCACCAGTTACATTACATCAGATCAAATTAATGTTCATTTTCAGTATGGAGATTGTGATATGCCCAGAATCAAAGGATGCTGAGCTGACACTGGGACTGAAATCCAGTTTCTGCAGATCTGACCATGGCGCCACATTCAATTACATGCAACCCTCTCCTCACCCCCAACAAGGCCTAAAAGACACTTGGGCTGAGGTGACAGCACATGGCTGCTAAGGAGGCCACTTCTCTTACCCCCTCCCCCACCCTTTATAGCATCTGGCCATTTAGATGGCAAGGGAGGTGTCAAAAAGCACATTGCTGCAGCTCAGGGGAGGGGGGAGAGAGTGCGGGGGGGAGGTTGGGGGGGAATGGCCAAATATCACCTTCCCGTCTGCTATGCCCCTGCATACAACACACCCTCCTTGCACTCCCCATGGTCTAAAAGTGATGCCTCGAAAAGGGATAACGCTGCTCCTTTTTGACACCTCCCTTGCCAGCTAAATGCCCTGAGCCCAGGGCTTTGACTGGGATTAAAAAACTGGGGGGTCTCAATGGGGCGAGGCCAATGTAATTGAGGGCGTGGCTTAAAAACATGTAAGCTAAAAGTTTGTGTTCAGCATAGTGTGCCGCCCGGCTGGTATTTTGTTTCTGTCATTGCATCCAGATATATGATACAGGCTCCCGGTTTTATGATATTTATTTTTTGGACATCTATTTATCCATATTTGTTTTCTGCTAATTTTATCTGTATTTATCCATATTTATTTTGAGTTTTGTGAAAAAATGAATCTGAAATGAGTATATTTCTACATTTATTTGACTGATAAGTATGCACTCATGCCTGAACGACTGACCGGTTTCATGGATATAAACACAGTCCAATGATAAAATATGCTCTTATAAGAAAACATACAGATTTTAATATCAAGGTTGTGCATACCTATTGCTGTTTAAGGCTCTTTACTAAAATTCCTTTATTTTTTTAACACCCTTACCTTTTAATCAACAGAGCTATTGCCCTGGTAGTCATGATTGACAGTATTTAGAATCACTCAAAAAACATCCCAATTTCCGTTTTTATCCACATTTAAAAATAAATACAGACAGGAAAATAAATAGTTTTCTGTCTGTATTTATCTGTAAAAATCAGTAATAACGGAAAACAGGGAGCCCTATATATGATACAACAAGTAACATCATACTTACAACAAGTCAGGACTATTGGCTTTGTCAATGGTTGTTAGTTGCATAAGATAAATAAGCAGCAGCTGTGGCTTGTATATAATATTGAAAAAGCTTCCACATAAAGCCCTGGTGACACCACGACAATGTTACTGCTCCTTAGTTCCGAAAAAAGAGAAGAGAAATCCAGAGAGAAAATGACTCTCTTTAAAGGATTTCCCTTCCCCGCTAACGCTCGAAAAAATTGGACCTCCTGTGCCAGGGCACAAAACAGAGCCCGATAGAGACCCGTTTGGAGGCCTCCTTAAAAAAACTGCCAGTGCTCAGACCCGGTGAGAGCTGGCCCACCTAAAGCCCTCCCTGAGCCTATAATTGGCTGGGTAGGGGGTAACAGAAGTGGCCTCTGGCTGAGCACACCAGGCTGTGCGCTGAGGTGAGAACGCCCCAAAGGCTAAAGCAACACCTGGAACCCAGCCTCAGTTTACAGCATGTCAGGGGAGTGCTTTGTGATGCTGACACCACATTAAAGTGGACTGGCGCAGAGTTTATTTATTTATTTTATTTATTTAATGCATTTTTATAAAGCGCGGACATTACCCGAAGGTGTCAGAGCACTGTACAATAGAACCAGTTACGTTACATGAGAGAACTGTTGCAGGAATAGAACAAACAAAAATAGCATGAACAGAGTGTACAAGCAAAAGTAAGAATAAATATGACAAATTTTACAATGACTAAAGAACTTCCTGGCGAACAATAGCAGGCCATAGAATCAAAACAACGCAGGCAAAAGGAAAACAATTTCAAACACAGCAAGCACAGGATGTACAGCAAAAATATGAACATATGTGACACATTTACAAAGACTATAGAACTTCCTGGCAGGGTCTGAGAAGGAGGGAATTAGTTCTGAAAGTGTCTTTGGAATAAAAGAGATTTGAGGTCCGCTTTGAAGATCTGGATGGAGGTGATGGCACGGAGCGAAGGAGGAAGCGAGTTCCAGGTTCTCACCGCATTACCTGAGAACGATTGTTCCAACAGTTTTTCTCTTTTGAAGGAGGGGGGTTCAAGAAGGAACGTTTCCGCATTCCGAGAAGGTCTTGAGCCTCCAGACAGTTTGAGTTTATTCACCAGATAGCGAGGGGAGGAAGAGTGCAAAGCTTTGTAGGTGATGCACGCTGTTTTGTAGATAGCTCTAGCCTCAATGGGAAGCCATCGGAGAGAAGACAGGATAGGAGTGATGTGGTCACTTCATTTGGACCCTGAAATGAAGCGAGCTGCTGAATGGAGGACGGATTTGAGGGGGGAGAGGTGAGATTTGGGAAGGCCAGTCAGAAGAGACTTACAATAGTCCAGTCTAGAGAGAACTAGCTATTGGACCAAGGGTTTTAGGTCATTCTCCGGGAAGAACCGATGAATCCCCCCATAAGAGTCGCAGTTGATACCATGCGCTCTTGGCCATGGAGTTGATGTGTGGGATTAGGTTGAGTCTTTTGTCAAGTATGACACCTAAGGATTTAGCGCAGTCCACAATGATGGGTTTACTGTTGAGTAGATTTGATTGATCCATCCAGGCTTAAACAAGAGGTGGAGAGAGAGCTAGATATGAGGAGGAATTCCGTTTTGGAGGGATTGAGAATGAGTTGGTGAACTAGCATCCAGTTGTGAATAGTGTTGAGAGTAGAGCGGAGTAGTGAGAGATCATGCGGGGAAGACACCTTGAGGTAGATTTGGGTGTCATCCGCGTAGAGATGGTAGAGGATTCCAGATTTGCTTAGCAGGTTCCCTAATGGTTCCAGATAGAGATTGAACAGAGTGGGAACAAGGATAGAACCTTGAGGGACGCCTTGACCAACCACCAGTGGAGACGAGAGACTATTTGCAATCTTGATCATTTGGAATCTGTCTGTGAGGAAAGAGGCAAACCATTTGAGTAATGTGCCTTCCACGCCCATTCTCTCTTGAAGAATGTTAAGGAGGGTGGTGTGATTAACAGTGTCAAAAGCTGCAGAGAGGTCAAGAGGAATCAGAAGGCACGATTCCCTTGAATCGAGAATATGCAGCGCATCATCGATCACTTGCAGCAGGGTTGTTTCAGTGCGGCAGTTTTGAATAAAGCCCGACTGGAACATGTCGAGGAGATTATTGTCCATATTGTGTTGGGACAGTTGTTTTGCAACACATTTTTCTGTGATCTTTGAAAGAAAAGGGAGATTGGTGATGGGCCGGAAGTTATTGAGGTCATTTGCATCTGCAGAGGGTTTTTTTTTTTAGAAGGGGGGTAACCTGTCCTGTTTTGAGGACACTTGGGAGGGATCCTTGACTGAGGAAGAGATTGACTAGCCTGGTCCAGTAGGAGAGAGTGTTAGTATAGAAATCAATGGTGATGCCACTGGGAATGGGGACAGAGGAATGGTTGGAGGGTTTGGTTTCGCGGATGCATTTGAGGAGATCAACCACTGAGATGTCAGCAAAGTTCTGCCAAGTGACTAAGGATTTTCGCTCCTCGATGGGGGTGGGGTGGGTGACCTGTTCCACCAGAGATTTTACCTTTTGGTCGAAGAATACAGCAAACTCAGTTGCTTTCTTTGATGCATCCTCAGGCTTGATGGTTTGGGGAGAACAATTTGGGTTTCTGATGAGGTCGAAAAGTTTTTTGGGTCTGTTTTTAGCTGAATCGAGGAGGGATCTGAAGTGTGATGTTTTTTCCTGGAAGATGTGTTTGTTGTAAATTGATCTTGCTGAACGTAAAACGTAAAAGAGAGGTTGGGGGTGGATGGAGAATGTCTCCAGTGCTTCTCTAAGATTCTGAGGTTTTTCTTTTCGTCATAGAGAGCTTTGTTAAACCAAGGAGCTGATGGGGTTGGTCTTTTCCTTTTTGCTTTGGAGTGGAGCAACCTTGTCGATTTCTGTCTTTTCTTTTTTTTTTTTTTTTTTTGATTTAAGGATTTTTATTGAAAAAATAAAGTGGCATATACATTGGCAGTTTTACAACAGTGCTGAAGAGAGAGAGGAAGAAAAAAGAGAGAGGGGGGGGGGGGGGGGGAGTTAGTGTGGCTTCTTTAAATGTTCGTCGAGTTGTTTCCACATGTGCTCTTGGGGCGTGTGTTCTTTCGAGAGGTTGCCCGTGATGTTGTCTGCTCCTCTTAGGAAGGTGACCCAGTTGATCCATGTTTTGAAGTTTGCTTTCGCCGTGTTCTTCCAGTTCGTTAAGATTATCTTCAGGGCTGCTGTCAGGAGCAGGTCTAGGAGGTCTCTTTCTTCCCTGCCGTTCAGGTTTGCTGTTACATGCCCTGTCGCTAGTGTCACATAGTTTAGTACTAAGTCTGTTTGGAGCATGTCATTTATGAATGCGTTTATTTGGGCCCAGAACCTCTTGACTTTGACGCACCCAAAGATAAGGTGTTCAAGTGTGCCCTCCTCTTTCTGACAGTTCCAGCACTCGCCTGAATCTGCTATTCCGCTTTTGTGGAGTCTTGATGGGGTCCAGTAGGCTCTGTGGAGAAGCCAGTATTTTGTTTGTGCCAGTTGCGGGGTGATCTTGCTTTTTGTGGCTGAGGCCCACATTTGCGCCTGTTCCTTTTCGTTTAGCTGTCTGCCCAGGAGTGTAGCCCATGAGTTTGTTGTCTTCTTGTTTAGAGACAGGGTCGTCGGGGCGAGCAGTTTGTAGATCTTGGCGGTCTGGTGTCCCGCCGAGTTTAGCATTAGCACGTACTTGACGATATCCGGTTCTTCTCGGGTTAGGTTTGCTCTTGTTATGGCAGACCTTATTTTCAGAAATGTGTATAGCTCTCTGTTGGGGAGGTTGTGTAGTTGTTGTAGGTTTGAGAAGGTTAGCTGCTTCCCCTTTGTTTCTATTTGTTTGGGAAGGCTTATCCCTTTTTTGATCCATGCATCATAGTCTATTACTGCCCCTTGGTATGATATTTTTGTGTTGTACCAGATGGATTCCCATGTTGTACCTCTCAGTTTCTGTGCCATTCGCTTGTCCACCTTCATCAGCGCTTCTCTGGTGTGCTTCAATATGGTGTTGGACCATAGGGGGTGTTTGTTTGCAGTTAAGATCGCTATCGGGTGTAGGCCTCCTAGGAGCTCGCTTTCTAGTTCCAGCCAGACTGGTTTGTAATGTTGTGTTCCGTCGATCCATGCGAATCCTTGTTTGGCTAGGCAGGCTGTCTGGTAGGTTTTGAAGTTTGCCAGGTTGAGACCACCCAGTTCCTTCGCTAGCCTCAGTTTGGGTAGGCTAATTCGTGGTTTTTTGTTTCTCCATAGGAAGGTGTTGATCAAGCCATCTAGTTTTTTGTGGAAGCCTTCCGTCATTTGGATCGGAGCAGGTTCATGGCTAACAAAGTTCAAGTCGGTGAATCTATGCAGAGCGAACAAAGCAGGGAAACAACTGGCATCTTACCTCAAAGGGAAGCAAAGGAAGCACACAATAGCAGCAATAACAGACAAAAACAACGTATCGCAAACAACAAACAAAGGCATACTGGAGGTTTTCAGACAGTACTATCAGGAGCTATACTCCGAGGACAAGAACTTGAGCAAAGACGGGGGCCACTCCCTCCTAATAGACATCGACCTACCGAAACTCAGGGAGGAGGAGAAGGCACCCCTAGAGGCGGATATAACGGAAGACGAAATCGAAGCCGCAATCAATCAGCTAAAACGGAACAGAGCCCCAGGACCAGACGGGTACTCCGCCGTGTTCTACAAGACCTTCTGCCCCAACATCAAGAAAATACTATCGGAAACGTACGCCGCCTGCATAAGGAAAGGGGAGATGACGAACACCATGCGAGAGGCAAACATCACAATAATACCCAAAGAAGGTAAAGACCACCAATACCCGCAAAACTACAGACCCATATCACTCATAAATGTGGACTGCAAAATTTATGCAAAGGTGCTTGCTAACAGACTTAATAGAATTCTACCTGACATCATACACAACTCACAAGTGGGCTACATCAAACACAGGCTGTCGCAAGACAACACAAGGCTACTATGCCATCTGATCAACCACACAACACAGAGCAATGAACAGGCGGTCATGATAGCACTGGATGCGGAGAAGGCTTTTGACAGAGTCTCGTGGCCATTCCTCAGGAACTGCATGACAAAGTTTGGACTAGGGGAGAAGTACATAGCAATGACAATGGCCCTGTACAACAAACCGAGAGCAAAAATAGTGGTCAACGGGAGCACATCCGACCCGCTCCTACTGGAAAGAGGAACCAGGCAAGGATGCCCACTGTCACCTGGTCTCTTCCTACTGGCACTTGAACCACTGCTTGCAAAAATAAGAGACAATGAGGGAATAACGGGTGTCAAGATCGGAGAGAAGACAGTTAAACTGGCAGCGTACGCGGACGATATCCTCATCACCACCACCAAGCCAGCAACGTCGATCGTAGTACTAATGGAGGCAATAGGGGAATATGCAGCAGCGTCCGGATACAAACTCAACAAGGACAAATCGGAATGCAAACCAATGAACATACACACCACCAAACTTGTACTAGGAGACTCCGGCCTAGCCTGGCAAACGAAACCACTCAAATACCTTGGCCTACAGTTCGGAAGGGACCTAACAGCAACGATACAGCACAACGAAGACTCCCTGCTAAAAAAAGTCAAAGACAGACTAGAACTGTGGTCGCCAAAATACATCAGCTGGTGGGGAAGGATAGAGACGATAAAAATGATGATCACACCCGCAACCTTGTCGATTTCGACTGCGAGGATTGAGAGGCAAAGGGGAGTGAGATTGTTGACATTCGTATTGGGGTCTAGACTAGGAAGAGACTGCATAGCAGAATCACATAGAGTCTCAAGATCAATGTTTTTTGTGTTGCGGAACCACGTAGAGGCTCTTTTGGGTTGGCTGAGAGTTAAAATGTGAGAGAGGTGAATACAGAAGGGAATGAGGAAATGGTCAGACCAGTCCACAAGGATGGGTGAAGCAGTGGTAATCTGGTCTGATTTGGAAATCACAAGGTCCAGAATTGAGCCCCTGGCATGTGTAATTTCCGAGCAGTGTTGTGCAAGATCGTTAGCGGAAAGAAATGTTGCAAGCTTGTTGGCAGCCGAGTCTTCCAAAGAGCCCCAGTGGAGATTGAAATCACCTAGGAAGATCTGCTTGTCGTTCTGTGAATATTGGTCACTAATGAAGTCAAATGAATTCCTCCATGAAGGAAGAGCAATTTCCAGGCGGGTGGTAGATGGTATGGAACCTGAAGTGTGTGCCATGATGAACTTGGAATTCTAGGGAGAGGCATTCAAAGGTGCGAAAGAGGGTAGTGGGAGAGGCTTTGGCCAGCTTACAGAGGCCCAAAAACCGGCCCGCAGGTGACCCTGAGGCACCGGCCCATCGACCAATGCCTGATTGCCGCCTTTCCAATCCGACAATGGCAAATAAAAAGCCACAGTACGGTGTTGAATATGCGTGCATGGGTCATCATGCATAGGAATGTATGAATCATGAAGCTGCGGCAGACATTTATTTCTTATTAATTTACATTCCAAAATGGCAGACGTCCATCTTGGAAAGATACATTTAAACAAATATTAATAGGGTTTGAAAGTGCATTATTTTGAACTAGAGACTCAGCAACAAAATGCAGCTGCCTTACATTCCACGATAGAAAAAACATAAACGTAAAATAAAAAAAAACGCAACAGAGAGGGATGAAGGAGTGGTGGGAGCAACGGGACAGGGATGGTAGAGCAACAGCGGAGCTGCGCATTGGGTTAAAAAAATACAAATAAAGTTAAACGGGATGAAGCGATGCAGAGAAAGAAAGTGACGGACGAGCATGGGGAGGTTTGAGCAACAAGGAAAGTGTGGGAGTGGGAGTGTGTGGTTAAAACAGTAGGCATGTGAGGGCTAGAAAATGCATGTACCTTCATGAAGTCCGGAAAGAAAAAGAAAATAACAGCTGCCTGCTCTAGAGTTGTGACAAGATATGTCATCCTAATCAAAAGTATGGTAAGAAGCTATTCTCCAGGGGAGGGACAAACACAAGCAGAACAAGTAAAGCCACTGATTAAAAAGACAGCAAAAGGGACTGACAAGAGGGTCAACTGATGTGCTGACCCAAAGCCCATTGTAAGTATTTGTATTGTACACAATGCGGCTTTCGACAATAGACTAGATAAAAGCTCTCTAATGGTGAGACCTAAGTGCGGAGAGATGAAGCGGTTTAGATATATGTAAGACTGCATGAATGTCATGTTTAGCCACTGAAGCAGAGTGAGAGGGAACATTCACAAATGTGTGATGAGACTGGCTCACTCATTCAAAAATAGAATGACAGAGGCAGGATGGAATTCATTGTGACTGCACGAACATTCAGCTTACTCATCTAAAAATAAATCAGGAGGGAGCAGTGTTGTAAATTAGTACGTTCCTGCTTCCGGGAGGGTCCACTTTTTAGGTGAGCAAATTTTTTTCCTCTTAGAATGAATGCCTTCTCTTTAAGACCTAGAAATTGGCATTACAGCACTGAGTACCTGCTCCCCTGTGCAACCATAAACCTGGCTGCCTGCTATGTAACTGTAAAACACCCAAGGTACCTCTGCCCAGGGCTTTAAGTGGGTTGAAGAAACTTGGGGGGGGGGGCTCACAAAGGTGCGTGGCCACTGTAATTGAGGTTGTGGCTTAAAAACACGTAAGCTAAAAATCTGTGTTTAGCAGTGTGTTGCCCGACTTGTATTTTGCTGTTTCTGTCATTGCATCTAGATATATGATACAACTAGTAACATCATACCTACAAACAGTCAGGACTATTGGCTTTGTCAATGGTTGTTAATTGCACAAGATAAATAAGCAGTAACTAGGGCTTGAATATTATTGAAAAAGCTTCCACTTAAAGCCCTGGTGACACAATGTTGCTGCTCCAGAGTTTAAAAAAGAGAAGGGAAATACAGAGAGCAAATGCCTCTCTTTAAAGGATTTCCCTTCCCCTACAACGCTCACCTGGCATGACGTCATGCCGTAACTTCTACACTAGTGAGAAGTGAGCAGTGTGAGCACGCTCCCATTGATGTGCCTCTGTCACTGCAGTTCGGGAAAAATGGACCGCCTGCGCCAGGGCACCAAACAGAGCCCGATAGAGACCATTTTCGAGGCCTCCTTAAAAAAACTGCAGGTACTCGGACTCGTTGAGACCCGGCCCACTAAACCTCTTCGATGCATACAGTGAGCACGTGCGTAGGATGGCCGGGGTCTACACGCGTCAAATTCAAGCTCACCGCAGCGGAATTTACGCCGCGGCGAAGCGGTTTTAAAGCCCTGCCTCTGACATTTCTTGAGCCTTCCTCTTGTTCAGCAGTGTGTGTGTCAGACATATCTCTGTGATGACACGCAGACCGATCTTGGTTTACCAAATATATTTTTTGGTATACTGAGACCGCTTCCTCCATGTCCTCAGTTCTGCTCCTGAAACTGAACAGGAATTCAAACTAACATTCTGTATGTGGTTACCTATATACTAGGTTATATATCCTAATACATTACTACATCTCCCCCTCTTTAATAAATGAGCAAGAAAATAAGCAAATAAACAATTAAATAAATTAGCATTGTATATCAAGCTTTTGTGGTTTTTTGAGTGTTCTTGTGCTTCTGAAACCGTCTCAATCGCTTTCTTTTGTATCTTGTTGTTCAACTGCGGTAATAAACTTCTTAAAATGTGCTTTCTTTCTCACTTTTGTTCTGTTTTCATTCTGTGCAGTAATTAACGACTCCTTTATTTGTGTTATTTCCAAAGGTGATGGATGAAATCTACTGGCAGATTTCCTTACTTGGTTTTGTTTTACTAATACAAGATCTTCCATCTGATAACTTCTTTTTTTTAATGTTTTTCCTTTGATCTGCATACTGTTTCTATTAGAATGAGCCAATAACAAAATAAGGTTTTTTTCCTGAAGTTTATTGTTCAGCACAGCAATGCGTCCGCAGCCCGGACAGCTCCAGATGCAACTGAAGCATCTTTAGAATCATTAGCAAGTACTGTTAAAATAATTTTGAATCTAGCATGAAAATACACTAGGCACATGCACCGAATTTACAGAAGAGAGGAAATGCTGGCGCATGCATTCGATAAACAGACGCAAAACATCCCCCTCATTTAACAAAACGATAAAGAAAACAACTAGGATGCAAATACACGAATACATTTATACATAAAATTGCAACAGTGGCTGTACATCACGGATAAGCATGTTATCTGACAAAATCACATAACTTCCTAGGTAGTTGTCGGAGGTGACTTGCTCCTTTGACTCTCGAAAGCCACTGTACCTTCATTATTACATGACTCGACTGAAGAATTACTACACATCCCATATTGATCACTTCTTTGATCATTGTTGTTTACTCTTACAAGGATATCCTCTTCCTTGTCTTCCTCATTTATTCTTGGAATGTACCCATCAGGACACTTGGCTACTCTCCTAACATTCCAAACTTTACCATCTTGTGTGACTACGCTATTACGGAAACCTTTCTGGATTTTCATGGCTTTCCCAAATCTGGCTGCTCCCTTGCTGATGAGACCTGGTTTTAGGATTCTTACCCAATCTACTTTGAAGTCATGTAGGTTTGTTTTCCATTTACCACCATACCAATTGTTTGCTTTAACCTGCTTCTTCTTCACACGCATTGCAGTTTTTTTTAACACAATCGCCATTTTCTCCTTCTCTCCTGCACTTTTCCCTGCACCACCAGGGCCACACGCTAGATGCTGGATCCCTTCCTTTTAACAATTTAAAAGGACCAACTTCAGTAATGGTATGTGGGATAATACGATATAACCACAGCCTTTCTCTGAGGGAGCTCTTTCAGTCACTTCCATGCTTAAATGTTTTTTCTACATACCCCTTCAACACACGGTTGAACCTCTCAACTTGACCGTTTTCATGAGGTTCATACAATGAAGTCATCACATGCTTTATACTAATTCTTCAAAAGGAAGGTGCACCAGGGAAGAAGTTCAATTTCGCAAGATTAAGTCCATCATCTTAATTTATTAATCCTTTGTATTATACAAATTTAAAAGTCCTCCAACACGTTTCGTTCCTTGATACATAAGAACTTCATCAGGGCTGAAACAATCACATAAAATACAGTGTTAATCACCACATCTAACACACATATAATGACATTACGTACTCACATACATTGAACACAAACCATATTTAAATCTCTATGTATCTTACATAGATCTCAACCTAATATATAGGTATTTGGCACATAAACTACAGGAAAAACAAACTCCATGTAGCACAACATAAAGTAACCCACATATACATACTGTTATAACCATCATGAAACCCATATTGACCTCAACAGCACAAAAGCTGACATTTAGTACACAGACCTATGTACAAAATATATTAACATATACATATATATACATCATCCTCAACCTATCTCACATGAATATATATTAAGAACTTGAATTTGTATAAATAAACAGCATGTTCATTAAAAAAGGGGGAAACTGATTAGATTGTGTACATGTATTAAAGTGCTAATAAGACCATGCATATTGCCTGTTTCAGTTCAAAATTCCAAACCACCAACACAACATTTCAAACGCTCTATCTCTCAAATGTATTGATGTCTGAGGAAGGATCTCACCGTAAAACATAGTATGTAGTATTCACAATACCTGAACATATTTGGTAATGTACCACCCTAGGACAACCATCATATCAAGGTTAAGTTCATCCCGTCCACAGATGGTATACAGGGACCATATCTTGCCCCAGCTCGAAACCTATATAGAAGAAATACCTTTAGCCCAGGCATGCAAAAGCTTGTGCATCTCTCATTGTAATCCAAACAGCATCATTATGTATGAAGGCACATGTCTCTATCTATAATATATCCTTGACAGTGGGTAAAGTCACAATGGGACCAACATTAGATCTATAGCACTTCTCCCTCTTATCATGTCACCACTACCATAGAAGACATAAATAAATTGTCACCCGAAATGGCCAATCAGTCAAGCGGGCGTTACCGGATACGATAATGAGCACATCTATCACTGTACGAATTGGGTGCTTTAACAATTTCACTTTTGTTATCCTCAAATGTCATCGCTGTTGATCCAACCACACATAGGGAATGTTCTCTCTCAACAACTTTCTTCGGGTTTCCATTTTGTTTTCAAAATTTTTAACACATTTGCTATAGTATTTACACATACCCGCAAATGATAACAATTGCTCTTTATTGGCTGCAGCAGACACATTGACAATGGCTTCAACATTTGATTTCTTCGGAATTTTACCAACACCAGGCAAGGTGTGCCCAAGATACTCCATAGATTTTTTGGGGATATTCCATTTATGTGCTGGTAATGCCAATCCATGATTGCCAACCTCTCACACACTTCAAACAAATGTTCAATATGTTCCTTTTCATTTTTAGAAAATATCAGTATGTCATCTTGGAAACATTTCCCCTATTGGCCAATATCTCTGAATATGTGAAACATTGCCCTCTGAAAAACGGTGGCAGCAGAAGCCAGCCCAAATGGCATCCTGGTGTATTGGTACAGACCTCGAGGAGTTATAAATGCAGTTAATTGCTTTGACTCTTCAGACAATTCAATTTGATGATACGCCGACATCCGGTAGAAAGTGGAATTTTTTCCGCTCCCTCTAACATGGACACCATTTTGTAGATGTTAGGTAAAGGGTGACAGTCAACTATGAGATTAACGTTAAATGCTCTCAAATCTGTGCACACTCACATTTTGATCAGATTTACACCCTAAAACAATGGGGGACACCCATCAGGCTGATTCAATAGCTTCAATAATACATTTTCTGACTAGTTCATTTAGCATATCTCTCAATTCATCTCGTACATTAATGGGAACCCCCCGCAACTTCTGTTTTACAGGTACTGCATCATTCTTAAGTTTGATTCTGTGTGTCATTTTTTACCTTCCCTAATTTGTCTGAAAACATGTCTTTGAAATGTTCTCTAATGTGTATTTATCCAACATTATTTCCAAGTGAAGATGCTTGTTTAACCCACTCTTCATCCCTCAATAATACTGGTTCTCTAGAGCGAGTATTAAGGATTATTCCCAGTTTCCACAAGTCTCTGCAACACATTTACTCCCTTCACTGAAATATATAACTTAACTTGTGCACATCTTCCTCTAAATATCAATGGAACACTCCACAACCCACTTTAGGAAAATCTAACCTGTGGCACCGGGTTTTGTGCATACTTCACAACAAGAAAATTAGACGTTGTACAAATAGACTAATTACCACCATATATTTTCATGATATATTCTTCTATTTTATTTTTATGACACTATTGTGTTCGAATATTTTTTCATCTTTTTATCTTTTTTTCTTTTTACAAACATAGAATAAGTGACTTTTCATACAAGTATGATTGTGTAAATGATTGAAATATAAGTGCAAACAAAATACAAAAAATCCATTAAACAATTCATCGAATACAGAACCAAAATCCCATTCAACGAGTTTCGGCGTGTGCCTTCCTCAGGAATTCTGTATTTTTTTCGCAATAGCGGTTACTATGAAATAGAGAATTAATTCAATCAATTATTTGTGTACTTCAATTTTCAATGACAACGTCTAACTATTTACACTATTTACATAACCTGCATCTCTGTATATAACTTATTTACTAAAGGGACTTCTCTTACACCGTTAGATTTCAGTCTAGCTAAGCCAACGATTCATTTTCACTTAGTTCACATTGCAATACTATACATATTCATACATTGCTATACATAATTACAGTACATATTTATATCTCACTGAATTACTATATTCATCTATACAATATATACATTATTTACATATGACTATAATTCATGGACTTATAGTAATAGAAATCTATAAACTAACCAATCCATGCTTACAGATAGGATCGCTGCTGTACACCTCTACCAGTGGAATGTATTAAGTTTTATATACATTATTGAAAGTTAATGTCATATGGGCTTATTCTTATCTACTGTGGGGGTGAAAGACGATTATGGTCTTAAGCCAGATCGATTCACTTCCTCTAATATCTCTTCCTGTCCTTGAAAGAAGAATTTTAATCTAATCTTACGAAGAAAGGACTACAGATCTCTAAATAAATCAAATTTGTTTAATCCAAAGTGTGGAGCAAATGTAGGGCCTTTAGATAAAACAGAGATGGTATCTACTGTTAAGTCTTTCTTACTGAGGTTAAATATTGGTAATAGTTCTAATTTCTCCAGTATCGGTTGTTTCTCGTTTCCAAATACTGGTTGTACATCATCGGTTGATGTGCTGGGAATTGGCTGAAATCCTGTTGAGGGGCATTCTGGAAGCGTGGTTGATATTGTGGCCTCCAGTTGCCGCATCTCATCTGGCGGTGCCCTAAAAAAGGCGGCCTATTTTGATATCTGTCATTAGGTCTAGCATTTTGATAACTTCCTTCATAGTAAGCTCTATCACCATCTAAGCCCGATGACTCGGAGAAAGTATTAATTCTTTTGCCATATTTAGTTGGTCTATTTCCCCAGTTGTCTGTGGGACCTTCAGTATTGGTAAAGAAATTGTCAGATAAATAGGAATATGTTGTCTTTTTTTTAAAGAACTTGATGTCCTTTTGTAGCTTCTCTGCTTTTCTCTTAATTAAGTAGTCAGAGTACGAATTGAGATCCTTTTCTATATCATCTAACTTTTTCTTTACATCTTCTACTACTCCGCAACCCAACCATATGGTAGACCCAACGAAGCTCTCTGCCACAATGTCAGATGTTATGTTAAGTTAAAATTATTTGTAGATCGCGCTTACAGCAAGCGGTTTCATGGCGCTGAGATCGGGAGGACGGCAGCAGAAAGATAACAGGAGTTTTACTCGTATGCTTGTGAAAACAGAAGGGTTTTGAGAAGTGTTCTGAATTGGCTGTAGCAGGTTACAGATCTCAGTTCAGTCGGAAGGGAGTTCCAAAAATGGGGGGCCAGGAAGGAAAATCTGAGACCACCATATTTTTTGCATTTAAAGGTGGGGATTATAAGCAGGTTGAGGTGGGAGGAACGTAGTTTGCGTACTGGGACATATCGATGGATCCTACAAGAGATTAAAGCTATGCCCTGGCCAGCGAGGGCTTTAAAATTGTACAACCCAATTTGAATACACAGCGTTTGGCCACCGGGAGCCAGTGAAGGCTCTTCATCAGAGGACTGACATGTTGGTGCTTAGGTTGCTGGAAAATAAGCCTGGCTGCTTGGTTTTGTTACAGCTGTAAACGGCGAAGTTGGTATGCTGGAACGCCAACATAAAGTGAGTTCGCATAATCAATGCAAGAGATGACCAGGGCCAGAATGACAAGAGTAAGAGCCTCGGTGGGCAAAAATCTGCAGATCTTCTGAATTCTGCGAAGATGAAAGAAACAGGAGGATACCACTGCATTAATTTGAGGTTTCAAAGACAGGTCGTTGCAGATTATGACCCCAAGGCTTTTTACAGTATCCACTGGGCAGGGGGAACTGCCCAGAAGTGGGGGCCAAAATTTGGAATCCCAGGGGTTGGCGGCACCTCTAGTCAGGATCAGCTCAGTTTTATCAGGATTAAGTTTTAATTGGTTGATGTACATCCATTCGCTAATGGAGGTCATGATGGATTGAAAATTGGTGACTGATGTGTTGTAAGAGTCAATGTCGAACACCAACTGGAGGTCGTCTGCATAATTGAAGTTTATGGCTGGGCTGTTGTGTAAAGGCACAATCAGGGTTGCATGTATAAATTAAACAAAAGCGGCGATAGAGAGGAACCCTGGGGGACCCCACAGGTCAACCTGTTTTTTTTTTTAGCCGAGAAGTTAGCCAAGTGAACTGCCTGGAATCGCGTATGTAAGAAGGAGGAAGTCCATCTGAGGGCCAGGTCCTGGATGCCAGCATTGCTGACCCGGTCGATCAGAAGATCATGATCGACCGTGTCAAAAGCAGCTGACAGATCCAAAAGCACCAGGGCCTAGGTGGTGTTTTTATCGGCTCCTCACCTAAGCTCGTCCATGACTGCCAGGATGACTGACTCCATGGAGTGAGCTGGTCTAAATCTCGCCTGCCGGGGGTCGAGAAACTGAGAATGCTCAATAAATGGCCTGAGGCAGTTCGTAACGTGGGCCTCTAGTATCTTACTAAGGTAGGGGAGCAGGGAAAAATTGGGCGGAAGTTGCTCAAAACCGACGGATCGGCATTCGGTTTCTTCAGAATTGGGACAATCACAGCGTGTTTAAAGGTATCAGGGATGATGCCTTGTTTTAGGGTGTTGTTAAGAAGTGAGAGAGGTGGGTCAGGGCAGGTAAGGAAGGCCTCTTGCAGAATGTGTGGTGGGCAACAATCATTGGGGGGAGCCAGATCCCCCTTTTTTAGACAAACCAAAAACTCTTCTCCGGAGATCAGGGGAATTTGGTCAAGCGTGGGGGGATTTTTACACGTGATAGGAAAGGTGGCTGAGGGTGTGGGGGTGGGAATGTTGTTTTTACTGGAGGCGATTTTGTCAATAAAGAACGAATTCAGAGAGTCTCATAATATTTGAGAGGGGGCAGATTTAGCTATCACTCTGTCGGGTTGCGCAAGCTCAGATGGATGTAATGGATAATCTTTAAATACTTCACCTAGCTTGTCGTTGTAATATTGCCTGGTAATAATTGTCCAAGGAGAGCCTGAATCTACCATGAGACCCAAAAGCGCAAGAGATTGATCAAAAGCATGAGTTCAAGGAACTGAGGGAATTTTGGAAAAAGCTTAACGTTTTGGGTGTGCTCGAAATAACTGCTCCCGTCGAGTTTGGGATACTTGGAGCACTGCATAGTAGTAGAGGAAATGTCTTGCGCCTCCGCAGCTATTGCCCTCAGCTATGGCGCTCACTCAAACCTTTGTGTCAACCAGTTAGTCCGAAATGGCAATGAAGCCCAGAAAGAGAAATACTTGCCCAAGCTGATCAATGGAGAACACGTTCATGCTCTTGCAATGAGAGAATCAAATGATGGCTCAGACGTTGTTTCCATAAGATTGAAGGCAGAAAAAATGTAATTATTATGTTTTGAATGGTAACAAATTCTGGATTACCAATGGGCCAGTTGTCGATGTTCTGATTGTTTATGCCAAAACAGACAATAATCCTGAACAGCCAGCTGGTGCAATTTCTGCATTCATAGTTGAAAAGTCGGTCCTTTCTAATTGACTCTTTTAAAATACCCATTTGAATCACCCTAAGGGAGTCCCCTGACTGCGGGGACGTAGTTTTTTGGCTGATGCCCGGTGGAGCTACTTGATAGCTAAAGAGGAGATGGGCTGTGGACTACCCCTTCGGCCGCCACATACCCAGCCGGACTTTGAGCAGACCTTACTTTGTCTCTCTGTCGTATTCTCATCGTATTCTCCCTCCTTCCCCTTTACTCCACCCACTTTCTCCTTTACGGTCCATTTACCCCTCCTCTTTGCTATTTAATTGTTTTCCTGTTGAGACCTAGCTGTTTGGCTGATGCCCGGTGGAGCTACCTGATAGCCTGATAGCTATAGAGGTGATGCGCTGTGGACTTCCCCCTCCGCCATCCCCTACCCAGCCGGACTTTGGGCAGACTCCCCTTCGTTTCTACATCCTATCTCCCTCCTACCCCTTTACCCCACCCCTTCACCCTATAAGCTCTATTTATTTCGTCTTCTACGCTCTTGAAATATTTTTCTTGTAACTGATGTAACTTGTAACTGATGTAATTTTGTAATTCTGTGGAACCTTATGTAAAGCGCTCGGATATCTCCGGGCCTAGCCATCACTATATAAAACTCAAATAAATAAATAAAAAATAGATCTAGGTCCACTCCCAAGACACTTACCAAGCATTTAGGAGCTTTCTTGACCATGTCTTCACTGGAGCATGTCTCGCCATTTATTATGGATAATAGAATACCTTTACTATTTTCAACTAAGTTCCCACACTAACTTCCAGTATTAACTTTGCACAATATTTTCCTACGTGCTTGGCTAATACTTCTTCTTGAATCCCTACAAACATTTGCAGCGTGACAAGCTACCACATTTTTTACATTCTCTATTAATAGCAGGATAACTTATGTATGATTATTAATGTGCGTTTTGTTACCAAATTAATAACACATTCCTTATTTATCAAGCCTATCATATCTTCTAACACTTCCACCATTGCTCAAATGAGGTACATTATACCCAGATTGAGATTGTTCAGGGCAAAGTTCATCTGTACATTTCAACACAAGCACTTTAACACTTTCTGCATGTCTACTACAATTCTTAACAGTATGCATTCATTTTTAGGTCCAAGCCTCCATTGCAGGGCATGGCCCTGCTGGAGGCAAAGACTTATTGTGAACAGGAGAATTTCAGTACTGCGTGAAACCACGCCCCTTTTTTCCATTGGCAGGCCTCTCGAAACGGAGGCCTGCCATTGGAAAAAGCTCCTGTTTAGCAGATTTGTCTGCTCTGGATCCCACCTCTCGAGGACTCCATGACCTGCCTTACGGTAGCATGACAATATTTTCATAAATATTGCCTTGGCAACCATGAGGCAGGGCAGGGAGTCCTGGAGGGGGGCGATTCAGTATATGTTTCCGCCCCGTTTTTTTTTTTTATTTGCGTTTTTGCCGTCATTACTGCCCGTTCCTCGGCGGTGGAGGAGGTAGGGGAGAGGCGGTGCTGGTTCTGTATTGTCCTTATGATTGTTGAGAAATTATAAATTAAGACTACACATGGTTTAAAGCAGTGGATGGGTATATTATGAATTACTTTTTTGGCTTCCGTTACTATGCATGTTCCGTATTTTTGCCTTTTTTTTTTTTTTACATTTCAAGTTCTAGTGTTAATTCTCGAAGCCCCACTATGTAACTTCCGGTAGAAATAGAAGGCCCTCTGTCGTCAGTAGTGCGTGTCCTCTCCCTTCGGCCTGTTCCGGCCCTGTCCTTTCCAGTCCCTCTCCTGCACCTCTGCCCACATGCCCTCCTCACCGGTCCTATCCCGGAGGGTGCTCTTCCCCTCTCTGCTCAGCATGTGCAGGCAGGGCTGGGGCTGGCTCCGGATGCTGACGCTGATGAAGGCCTGATCTGCTGACATGTGCATCCTCTTCCGCTGGGCTCGCGGGGGGAACCTTTTCCCTGCAAAGGTTGTGCGGCTCCTCCAGTGATTTTACACTCAGTTCAAAGCCGGGATGAAGCGCTTATTTATTTTATGA
The DNA here is from genome assembly GCF_964263255.1 of Lissotriton vulgaris. Taxonomy (NCBI): domain Eukaryota; kingdom Metazoa; phylum Chordata; class Amphibia; order Caudata; family Salamandridae; genus Lissotriton; species Lissotriton vulgaris. The sequence continues at coordinate 1,044,964,189 of NC_141685.1, forward strand.
ATTAATAGCGCAGGTCATTTTCACTTTGGCACCAGCGCTTATTTATTTCATTAATTAATAACGTGGGCCGCTTTCACACCAGCGGCCGCGCAGAACATTTCTGAGTGATTTTATTTTTGCCTTGTGTGAATGCGCACCATATGAGCTTTGACTTTAATATTGTCCGTGCCCCTTTGTTTAGACGCGGCTCACTTTAACCTGCATACTGTGAGCAGCGTCTGAAGAAGGGGCACAGCCAACATTAAAGTGCTCTCGCATTCGCGAGAGTTTGAGTTATTGACATTAAAAATAACAATGCTTTTTATATATGTGTTGGGCTTAAAACACATAAATAAAAGGCATTGTCATTTAAAATGCCAAACGCTAAAACGCTCACAAAAGCGAGACCGTTGCATTGAAAATGCTTGTTTTTTTTAGCAGCCAAAAATATCTGAACTATGTTACCACAACACAATGATTTGAATTAAGAAATTAAGTAATTATGATAGCTGTGTGGCTTACCATCTTGAACCATGTGTATGCTGACTCCAGAGAGGGGCGGGCTCTGCCGCGTTGAGGGGAAGGCAGCCTACTAGGTCGTGCAGTAACCGTGAGTTTTGTTGATCAAACAAGGGGTACCCACGGAGATATCCAGGGTTACTGTATATTCATGACCCTAAAACCAACCTTTAACAACCTTTAGGTTGCTATATTGAGCAGTGAGGAAGGAACCCCCAATACTACGCTAAGGCTCATGAGGTCAGATAACCTTGGTCCATAAGTAAGCCACATCTATGAATACCTTTTTTCCTTCCTCCTTAGTCCATGTCTGGGAAGAGAGTTGGCGTCTCTTCCATTAGTGTATGTCTGTGTCCATTGTGTGTCTTTTTTCTTCTTTTTTCCACAGGGTCCTTGAACCTCATTTTTGGTTCAACTTTACCCTCCCTTGTATGGAATTATTTTTTCCTGATCCTGGACGTCCGACTGTGATGTTTATTATGCTTTTGTTTATCCTACAGGTTCTGTATCTTCAACGCCAATTGGGCGCAACAGAGCTTATTCAAACAATAACACCTATAGGTACATTTCACCTTGTGTTTTTTGTAGAATACACTTTTACATTCAAACCCCATGTGAGTAAGGTGAGGATAGTTGTGCATATCCTCGTCCTGAAGAAGGAGTTTGTGTACTCCGAAACATGTCGACGCACTTTCGAGGTTGATATACCCTAATACATATAACTGACAACCTCATCTTGCACCCCTTTTAATAATACCAGCCGAGGACGTAATAAATATTTTTTCCTACGAGCCAGGTATTTTTTAACCTTCACTTTTTCACCTCACCACTCACTCTCCCTCTCACACACACAAACACATAGTTCACTATCAGTGCTCCTACGTATCCGTGAGTCGCAGCGCGCCGCATCCCGTAGAGGGGTGCGAAGGCCCCGATGATGAAGCATGACACCAAGGGGCCTGTTGGTGTGTGAGGGGTATTCAAACAACACTGTGTGCTCCCCACCACTGTAGGGATCACTACCACCTTCAGAGTGGATTCTATTGGGTCAAACTGCATGGCATCCTTAAATACAATAAAAACAATAACACAATACTAATCAAACAATAATACAAAAAATGGAAGTTTAAAGTAATGATTCCTAATAGGAATTAAATGAAAAGAAAAGAAATTAAGGTAGCAATCGCTGGTAACTAGAACTTGAAAGATGGCATAAACTGCCAATTGATTACAGGAATATACCAAAAGTAAGAAGGGTAGAAGGGAGTTAAAATAATATTAACCGCATGCGCGCTAGCGGGTTTTCCCGCTGTGCGCTGAAATTTGAAAATCGCGGGTAACGTGACAAAGCCAGCTCGTCCTCCGCGTAGCGCAGGTAACGCCCATGACGAGCTGGCTTTGTCACCAGCATCGAAGGGGTTAAATGTCAGACCTTCTCACAGATATCTTACTGTCTTGAAAATATTGTGCTTGAAGTAAATTTCAAAGGAGGGTTTACAGTAACGCCGCAATCACAAGGAAATTCCTTGTGGAGAAACACGGGCAGCGTTGCTGGGATACAGACAGCATAAACTAAAATGGCCGCCACGCTGCATATTTACGTGGGTGCTGAAATGAGCGTAGACACCGTGATGCTATAACAAGCTCCTGCTTCCGACGAAGATTCCGCAATCTTGCGATGAGTGTACAAGCCATGATGGCATCACATACGTGCTCCAGCTTATGACAAAGGTTCCGCCATTGAGCAGACGAACCAGACCGCATGCACCATGCAGAATGTGGTAAGATTTATTTTTTTAAGGTAGCTAGCCCTGAGAACCTGTCCTGTTGAATTTCCTCAACTCTCTTAACAGTTGCATCAATAAAAATTTGTAGAACATCCAACTGGATTCTGCTGGAAAAGAAGTGCTCCACGAGGTCACAACTCTAAAGTCAAAATATTCCTGTATGATAAATAGGAGACAAATTCCATGAAATTAAGTTGCTAGATAAAAGAGAACACTCTGCTTCTGTGCTGCAAAAGATGAAAGGGGTGCCTCCTCCGCTCGTCGCCAATATTAGAATGAGTTCATAACGAAATAAGGTTTCTTGAAGTTTATTGTGCAGGTTCAACAAAAAGTTAGGGAGGGTCTAAGGGCAGGTTTACCGACCAACCAGATATAAGCCCCGGACTCAATATACAACAACAAATAATATCTGGGGGTCAAAAAGAGAGAGTCAGTAAGTCTAACAGGAAGGACCACTACACCAAATGCATGCAAAACAGTATCAGTGAGAAATAATAGTTAGTGAACGGTCAAGTCAAGACTCAAGAGTACATGGAGAAAAATGTATTGTTCCCATCAGAAGCCACACTGTACCGCCCTTGTTGTCATCATTTGGGATCTCCTTACCCAGGAGACAAGACGGCCGGTAAATGATTACCGTGACCGAGATGTGATGTGAGGGCAGAACAGAAGGGTATGATAGTGGCTAATGACAAAAGCAGTGTATGGTGATTGGAGTGGAAAAGTGAAGGGTAATTATAAAATTAGGTGAATTGGGTGGAAAAAAGAAATTTTATTAATATCCCCCAATCCCTAAGATTAAAAGGCAGGTGTGGGTGCAGGTTTTAAATAATAACCGCACGTAATGGTGGTCGACATGTTTCAGCATTTCACAAGAAAAGATTTTCTAATGCATTCCTCAGGACCTAAAAAGGTACACTACTGCATTGTAAATATAAATAAAGTGAATAATAAAGATATCACCTGGACATCCAGGCGTACTCAACCGTATACTGTCAGTGCATAATGGTAAGGGATCCAACATGTAAAACAAACAAACAAACAAACGAAGAAACAAATAGGACACTTAATGTTATACATATTGTTTCTGTTTGTAATCATAATGGCATTGCAATATGTTCATTCGTACTAGGACATCATCTCAAGTATACACTCACCCTTATGTGTAGGTTGAGAGGCTTCACCCCACCTGGCTGCAGCGCAGGTAAAAGGAACACCGCTCTGGGGATAATCATATTGTATTTGCAGAGCGGTTAGTTATGTGACACTAGACAAAACAAATTAAAAATAGAGTGTACTTCGAGACGAGAGGTTGTCTAGACCTCTTATAAAATCAAGTGGTGACCAGGCTAGGCGTGACCGCCGTAATCTATCACAGTCAATGGGGATGACCACCCAGCGTTGGTATCCTTTGAGTCTATCGCATTATGTATAAGGGCGAAGTAAAGTACTCACTGAGCGCTCAAAACGGGCGTGAGAATGGGTCGCTCTCATGATTTGCCCAACACTCGTTAATCGTGGGCTTATTAACACGGAGATCTGTTATACATGGAAAACGCTCCGTGTGAGCATTATTTAAAAGCGCACAAGTAATACGAAGTCAATGCGATACCTGCAACGCTTTGTATCTTTGAGAGCGGAGTGGCCTCTAGCGGCGTGTGTTGCTCCGTATCTGCGCAGGGAAAGAACAAACGCCACGCGCATTGAGAAAACAGTTCGCGCAGCGTTCACTCACCTATCCGTCGGTGTCTCCGGGCAGTCTTCAGTACTGCTCGGGGGGGCGCCGATCGCGGAGTGAGGTAATGTTTTGTATGGTTGTAATTCTTCAGACATCACGTGACAAAAGCAGTCACGTGATGCTTAGGATTATGGGAGATGTAGTTCGCTACCCATTTCAGCCTCTAATCGATGGAAAAAAGTGCTCTAAAGCTGCACAACAGTGTGTATATATGTACATTGCTAAACCACACTCCGTGGTATTTAAGATCACAAGTTCCGCGTCATTAGTATCAAAGTGTATGCATACTGGAGCGTGGGTGCTAGATGGTTTTCTGACCAATATTAGTGGACAATGCATAATGACATTATACAGGGCACCATTCAGAGGGACATCCAGGGTATAGGCTCATTGAGGCCCTCCTTGTCGCTGTTAAGGCGGTATACCCATTTTTGTTCAATCTTGAACAAAAAACGGCTGACGTCCGCACATGAATCAGGGATGTGCGGTTGCTCAAGGACTGTCCAGTAAAACTCTTCAGGACCATGACCCTTCTCCAGAAAGTGTGCGGTGAGTCGGGTAGCCTGTTTCCGGCACCGCACTGTGCTTTTGTGTTCCTGGATGCGTGTCCGTATCTTTCTGGTTGTCATGCCGACATACTGTAATTGGCATGGACATTTGATCAAGTAAATCAAGTTACTACTGTTGCAATTCGTGAACTTGTTTTGTGTCCATGGGCGGTTAGTGCCGATGTCAATCTCAGTGGACTTGTTGGTCTGGGGACAGACAGTGCAACTCCCGCACGGATGGTGTCCCACCACGGGTGGTAGGTCCCATAGGGTACCCACTTGCCTCACCTCCTTACTGCGTGGGCGGGTGTGGACCAGTTGATCTTTTAAGTTTGGTCCTCTCTTGTAGGCAAACATGGGCTGGGGGATGTCGTCGCCTCCGGTTTTGAGGATCGACCAGTGTTTCCTTATGATTTTTTGCAACTGGTTTGATCGGCTGTTGAAGGTGTTTACGAAAGCAATACGATCCGTTTTCTCCTTTTGAGGGTGGACTTCAAGTAGGGCCTCCCTGTTGTTATTTGAGGCCCTCTTTTTTGACCGGCGGATGATTCTCTTGGGGTATTGTTTCTCCTTCAGTTGAGCCTCCAAATTTCTGGAGTGCACCTCAAAGGATTCCTTTTTGGAGCAGTTCCTCTGTACCCTGAGAAACTGACCAAACGGTAGGTTGTCTCTCAGGGCTCGCGGATGGCAGCTGTCGTATCGCAAGAGTGCGTTCTTGGCCATGGGTTTGCGATATAGCTCCGATTCAATGCCGGTGGGAGTTGCGTTCAACTTCAGGTCAAGAAAAGCCAGAGATGTTCTGCTGTGCTCAATGGTGAACTTAAGATATGCATTCTTGCCGTTCAACCAACCGTGAAATGACATGAGATTTTCTTCCGTGCCACGCCACACCACCAGGATGTCATCAATATAGCGTTTCCATATATATATTGATGATAAATATGGATTGGTGGTTGCTAGGACATTTTGTTGTTCAAAATGGTGCACGTACAAGTTCGCCAGGCTCGGCGCGAAAACACTGCCCATGCTGGTCCCGGACGTTTGCAGGTAGAATGTGTCCTCAAAGCGGAAGTAGTTTTCCTTCATAGCAATTTCTGCTAAATGCATGATGAAGGGTATTGGAGTAATGGATTGATGGTTATTCTGCTCCAGAAGTGTCCCCACTACTTCTAAGGTCTCAGTTTGGGGGATCGATGTATAGAGGGACTCTACATCGAACGATACTAGGATGTCAGTTTCGATGTTATATTGTATCGTTGGAAGGAGTCTTAGGACATCTTTAGTGTCTTGGAGAAAGGTAGGCATTGCTTTAACCATTGGGTTAAGAAAGTGATCGACAAAGGTCGAGAGGGGTTCTAATACCGACCCAATGCCTGAGATAATAGGCCTACCTGGTGGTGGCCTTAGTGGCTTATGCACTTTAGGGAGGCAGTAGAAGTATGGAATCGTAGGGTGTTTTGTTACTAGATACTGTCCTTCCTGTGATGTTATCCATCCCTCACTCGTGGCTTCCTCTACCAAGGCGCTTATTCTGGTTTGTAGCCCTTCTGTTGGATCCGATCTCAACGGTAGGTAGGATTTGCGGTCACTTAGTTGCCGGAGGCATTCATTTCTATACACTTCGGTATCTAGGATAACGGTGGCTCCGCCTTTGTCGGCCGGCTTGATGGTAATTTTGTCGTTGGAAGTTAGTGAGCGCAAGGCTTGCTGTTCATCCTTGGAAAGATTCATGAAGGGCTTGACCTCTCTTTTGTACAGGTTTGTGACATCGTTCTCCACAGCTGCTTCAAAGGTCAGAACTTTGGGTGGTAAGGTGGCACTTGGTGGATTGAACGTGGAGGGTCTCTTCAAACCAGTGTTGTTGTCTTTGGTGATGGTTTCCAAATTAGTCGATTTTGTAAAGAAATAGTGCAACCTTATTTTCCTAAACAGCTGGGATAGTTCAATTTGGGCCAGAAAAGGATCACCTTTCTGGGTAGCTACAAATCCCAAGCCTTTGTTTAAGAGGCGTTCTTCATTGGTAGAGAGTGTGTGTGAGCTGAGGTTTATCACGATGCCGTCTGGTTGCTTGTTCCCGCAGCATCTTGGGGGACTTTCTTCCCGCTGCGTAGATCCATCCTCGATTGTTGCGGGGTATTCGTGTCCGTGTTCCAATGAACTTGTTGTGGCACTGCTCCTTGTCTCCTCCTGCCTCTGCCTCGTCTCTGGCCAAAACCTAAAAAAGGAAACGACCCCGGGCCTTGCTGCATCTGTGGTGGGCAGAAGGGCGGGCCCATTTGCGGAGGGCAGTTTGGTCCCATCATCCAAGGGTTAATAGGCCACCATGGTTGGAAATTTCCAAAGTTCTGCGGTTGGTTTCTCCAATTTCTCCTGTTACCACGACCCCTAGGGGCTTGGTTAGACGACCCGGTTTGTGATGTGTCTGAGTCACTGGAGGTCCCATCTGAACTGGAGGTGCCATATGTGGAGCCACCCTTTTTGCCACTGCGACTGAACGAATGAACATATTGCAATGCCATTATGATTACAAACAGAAACAATATGTATAACATTAAGTGTCCTATTTGTTTCTTCGTTTGTTTGTTTGTTTGTTTTACATGTTGGATCCCTTACCATTATGCACTGACAGTATACGGTTGAGTACGCCTGGATGTCCAGGTGATATCTTTATTATTCACTTTATTTATATTTACAAAGCAGTAGTGTACCTTTTTAGGTCCTGAGGAATGCATTAGAAAATCTTTTCTTGTGAAATGCTGAAACATGTCGACCACCATTACGTGCGGTTATTATTTAAAACCTGCACCCACACCTGCCTTTTAATCTTAGGGATTGGGGGATATTAATAAAATTTCTTTTTTCCACCCAATTCACCTAATTTTATAATTACCCTTCACTTTTCCACTCCAATCACCATACACTGCTTTTGTCATTAGCCACTATCATACCCTTCTGTTCTGCCCTCTCATCACATCTCGGTCACGGTAATCATTTACCGGCCGTCTTGTCTCCTGGGTAAGGAGATCCCAAATGATGACAACAAGGGCGGTACAGTGTGGCTTCTGATGGGAACAATACATTTTTCTCCATGTACTCTTGAGTCTTGACTTGACCGTTCACTAACTATTATTTCTCACTGATACTGTTTTGCATGCATTTGGTGTAGTGGTCCTTCCTGTTAGACTTACTGACTCTCTCTTTTTGACCCCCAGATATTATTTGTTGTTGTTTATTGTGCAGCACAGCAATGCTTCCGCAGCCTGGACAGATCCAGAGGCAACTGAAGCAAGTACTGTTAAAAGAATTTAGAATCTAGAATGAAAATACACAAGGCACATGCACCAAACGTACGAAAGAGGGGAAATGCGGGCGCATGCTTCAGATAAACAATTGAATGCAACAGTTACATTTTCCCTTCCATCATTGTATCTTTCTTTGAATGTGATCATGTTCTCCAGGGGGTTTTAATGGTAACTGTTACTAACGTGTTTGTTTGGCTTGCCCAAATAACCACTCTGCAGGAAATGTTTCTGTTGATCCATGAGGTGTATTTCTATAATCATGTAGAACCTGACGAGGAGCTTGATTTATGACAACTTGGCTAATTGAACAATAGATTTTTTTTTTACTATAGTTTTTTTATAGCAGCCATCACCCTTTCTACTATTCCGTTAGCCTATGGGTAAAGTAGAGTAATTATTTTATGTGCCACTCCCATTTATTCAAGAAATGTACAAATTTCCATTCCATTAAAAGGTGCATCATTGCCTGTGTTAAATTTTTTAGGTATACCCCACATAGAGAAAATCAGAACAGTAAGTATTCCAGACGCAGAAGTGGATGACAACATCTTTACAATTTTAAATCTAGAGTATTCGGCAATTACGACAAACCAATATTGTCGAGAATCTAATGGACCTCAAAAATCATACACTAATTCAGATCCAACAGTGCCTGGACACTTAGATGTGTGCAGGTCCTCAACATTCCTTTCTCTCGTAGTACATTGACAAAGGTGGCAGGCTTGTGCAATCTCTTTGACTTTCAAATCTTGGAAACCACACTTTTTCACTCAAGAGACTTTTTGTCGCTGATATCATTCTATGGCTCTATGTGCCAAATCAATTTTCCGCTTCTGCAAACTATGCAGGATAACTATTCTGTTACCTCTTAGAAGAATGCCAGAAGGATTTCGTGTTAATTCAGCCAGTTCATTTTTAAACACAGTTATATCTCTTTTATGTATACCAGGTAAAAAATAGTCATAACATTTATGTGCTTCCATTTGTTTAAAGTTATTATTCGTCTTACTCCTGCAAGAGTGTTATTGTTGTCAGATTCATCAATCAACTCCTGCTCTAAAACTGTCTCAGCCATTATTGACTTGATTATGTAATGCAAATATTTTTCAATTTCGTTATGTCTTTTCTCATTCATGTCATTTGGATATCTGGACAAATAATCTGCTGGATTATACTCTTTTCAAGGCTTGTGAATAACTATGAAATTATAATCCATTAATTGTACACCCAATCCTTCTATGTGAAGAAGTCTCTTTGCTTTTGGATTTCCAAAAATAGTTGTCAGTGCCTGATGGTCTGTGACTATCACAAAAGGTTTTCCAAATAAAAAATCATGATAATGCTCTCAAGCCGATACCACAGATAAACTTTCTTTCTCAGGCTGTGAATATTTCTTTTCTAAATCAGTGAGGCTTTTACTAGTGTTCAGTACTACATGCCTAGGAGTCTCCTTTCCACGTTTGTGTTGCACTAGAATGGCACCTAACCCCACAGGGCTAGCATCTATTATCAGCTCGGTATGTAAATTCAGGTCAAAGTATTTTAAGTTTGCTGCTGATGCTATATCATTTTGAAAAATAGATAAATGCATATTCACTCTTTTCATTCCAGGTAAACACTCTTTTCTTTTTTGTTAACTGTCGAAGAGATGAGCTAATAGTGGCATATTTTTTGATATTCAAGAACAATAACTAGCCATTCCTAAAAAGGAGCTTAATTCTGTTATGTCTTTTGAACTAGTTGTGTTAAAAACAATACTTTCATAAAGTCTAGCTTCATACCTTTACTCGAAAATATATGAACATAAAACATTAATTCTGGCTTGCCAATTTCACATTTTTTTCCGATTTAGTTTAAGTCCAGCTTTCATAAGCTCTTGATGTACTTCCCTCAAAGCTTGATCATGTTCACTTTCTGTTTTTTTCAAATACCAATATATCATCACTGTATTTCATTGAGTTCTTTACAGGTCTGATGACATTCTTTATAATTTCTTGAAAAATCTATGCCCCTGAACAAATCCCAACATTGAGCCTCTTATAACAGAATAACCCTAAATGTGTAGAAAAGGTTTTGATATATCTTGAATGCTCATCAATCTCTAGTTGATGATATCCTTTACAGAGATCTGATTTTGAAAAAAACTCTTGCTCCATTTAAGATGCTAATCCTATCATTTAAGTGTGGTTCTGGGTGCCTTTCTCTCTCAATTGCTGTATTTGGCACCCTCATAGCTACACAAATTTGAAATTGGTCTGTATTATTTTTAGGCACTGCTACTATTCCAAGGCATTGAACCAGTTACTGACTCAATGATGTCTTGCCTAAGCAGTAGATTTATCTCTGCTACCACTTTGTCTTGCATGTGAATTGGAACTCTCCTATGCATTTGTGCCACAGGCTTTACTGTTTCATATACATGCAGAGTAATAGTTCTCCTTTGAAAACATGCACTTCCTCTTTCAGAGATGTATTTCCGTATGTTAAATTTTCTTCAGATTTTCCCAAGCAAGTAAACCGTTGTATGGCTCCCCATTGAAAGACATTGACATTGGAAGAGACAAGTAATGGCCTCTCATGCATCTTATCGTATTCAGTTACACACATAATGTTATACGTTGCACCACTGATAAGGACAACAGGGACTTTTTGAGATCCTACTAGTATCTCGACAGACGCTGTCTTCTTTGTTTTCCTTTTTTACCAAATGAATTTGCTCATTTTTACTTTATTTATTCATTATGTATAGTTGTTCAAGTTCACCTGCAGAAGAATCATATTCCAAATGTTCCATTTGTCTAATGTGTTTAACTTTTCCTTTGGGCTGTCTCTTCCATGCCTTTTCATTGTCTCTCCGTTTAGTCTGCAGACACTTGCCAAATGGTTACATTTTTCACGTTCTTTACCTTGCTGCCCTAATGCTTGACCCGCATTTGTATGTGGGGACTGTTTTCCATAGCTCTAGCATGTTCTTCTACCTTACCACAAGCATTTGTTTTTAACCTTTTTATTATATATTTTGATCACATCAGTTTTATTATCCATTTTGGTCATTTGCCTTGCTTGTTCCATAGCATTTATCCTTTATTCCATATTATTGGCGTGTTTCTTATCCTGTACTTCCGTTTGTTAAATACGAATGCATTGTTTGTAGGTCATATGTCTTGTCTAATAATTTTGTCCTGAATTGTACTGAATTACATCTGTGAATAATTCTCAGTCTGACTGCTTCTTCAGTACTAAATTTGTTGAATTTGCTCAACATAACCAGTTTTGCTTAGTTTTAGTCAGTCATCAATGGTTTCATTATCTTATTGACAGGCTATCTTGAAAATGTATCTCTTAAGATCTAAATTCCTTTGTGGATCAAACCTTTCATTTAGACATTTCATAATTCCTTTGTGCGTTTTCTTGTGTGTGTCTGGAAATGTATCAATAAGCTCATCAACTTCATCTCCCACCAAGTTGAGTAACATATCTTTGGCTTGGTCATCGGTGTGTATTTTACATGTTGCTTTCAAAGCTTTTTCTCAAATATCCTTCTCCACTTTTCTCATCTCTGAGCAATAGTTTGCTGATCAGTTGTGTCAAAGGACAAAGGTCTCCTGAAAATCACGCTAGAAAAATTCTCTTCATCATAAATATATATATCTTCCATTTGTGTGTTTGATGTTGCAGTTGTTGAACTTTCACCTTCTAACATTTTCCATTGTTTTGTTTTTATAAATAATATTTTAAGTGTTTTGATAATTACTTTGATACGTCCCAGTATTTCCAGTAATATAATTTTTTTTAGAAATTAGTTTGATTTTCTAATGCATTTTAAATCTTACCATACTTATAAATGGCTGTGTTAGACCTGTCAGCCCTAGGCTGGTCTTTCCCTATTTTTTTCGCCCTTGTCTCATTTTTCCCACCTTCTTTTTTTTTTTTGTTGGCCTTAGGTCTCCGAGCACCTTCCCATTGCTAATCAATGCTAAGGTACAGGTGCTCTCTTCCCCCAACATGGCTGCCACTGGCCCCTGCTACTGCAGCGTATTTTTTTTTTTTTTTAGTCGCACTCTAGTTGCCAGGAGCTGGCTGGAACCCTTAAACATTGTTGCCATACCAGCCTGCCTTGCCTGCCAATAGCTAGACTAGGGAAGCTCCTGGAACCTTCTATAATAGGGGCGGAGTCTGTTTTTGCCGCCTTAGAGGGTGGTCACCTGACCTGGGCATATATAAAGAAAGGAGGGAAAGTTTTTATTCAGTTGGGGCTTCACTGACCTGGGGGACCCTACGCAGGAGACTTAGGCGGTAGGGCCTAGTCAGGAACCTATACCGCTGGGGGTGACTGTTTAGGCGCTGCCCACCAAGCTGTGTGAGGAACACTGAACTAGCGCACTGATCTGGCCCGGCGGGAGGGGAACCCAGGGACCACCTACAGTGACCTGCTGAGAACTTGTCAGCAGCCTTCAACTCAAACCCCCCCCTCTTCAAGCAACTACCTACTAACATCTTGACCATTAGTGTTAGGATAGCCTCGCACTTACCGCTATTCTGCTGCTGGCTGCTGCTGTAATTCACTTTTAAAACGTCCCGTTTTTTGTCCTTTATTTTAATCTTAGTTACTCGTTTTTTCCCTGTTTTTAAATTAGGGCCACTCGCACACCCGCATTGCTGCCACCTTACTCTCACCTAAATTTGGTCAAAGCACCGCGTTTTAGCGGGTCCCTGCCCACTGTCTCGTGTTGGTGGCCATCTTGGGAGGGGGGACATTGCAGGCGGCGCAGGTAGCGCTCTAGTGTCCCGCGCTCGGCGAGCATAAAGCCAGGCAACTCTCAGGTGAGCACCCTTAACATCTTGACCATTAGTGTTAGGATAGCCTCGCACTTACCGCTATTCTGCTGCTGGCTGCTGCTGTAATTCACTTTTAAAACGTCCCGTTTTTTGTCCTTTATTTTAATCTTAGTTACTCGTTTTTTCCCTGTTTTTAAATTAGGGCCACTCGCACACCCGCATTGCTGCCACCTTACTCTCACCTAAATTTGGTCAAAGCACCGCGTTTTAGCGGGTCCCTGCCCACTGTCTCGTGTTGGTGGCCATCTTGGGAGGGGGGACATTGCAGGTAGCGCTCTAGTGTCCCGCGCTCGGCGAGCATAAAGCCAGGCAACTCTCAGGTGAGCACCCTTAACATCTTGACCATTAGTGTTAGGATAGCCTCGCACTTACCGCTATTCTGCTGCTGGCTGCTGCTGTAATTCACTTTTAAAACGTCCCGTTTTTTGTCCTTTATTTTAATCTTAGTTACTCGTTTTTTCCCTGTTTTTAAATTAGGGCCACTCGCACACCCGCATTGCTGCCACCTTACTCTCACCTAAATTTGGTCAAAGCACCGCGTTTTAGCGGGTCCCTGCCCACTGTCTCGTGTTGGTGGCCATCTTGGGAGGGGGGACATTGCAGGCGGCGCAGGTAGCGCTCTAGTGTCCCGCGCTCGGCGAACATAAAGCCAGCCATGCTGACGCGCAGCGTCATCACGCAGCGTCATCGCCGGACTGTCGCCGGAGTTTCGCCAGAGTCAAGCCCGTCTGTGCCCGTCCGGGCCCAGACGGGCCTGGGGCATACCACTCTGCTAAACTCCTCTTGCCCTCAGATTCCCTGTTACAGGTATTCACGGGACACACTACTTGCTTTACGCACGCCCAGACTCCCCAGCTGCTGCTATTATTGGGCTGAGGGCTCCGTTTTTAAACATTGTCTTGACTGTCGCCCGTCCAATACTTGCCAGAACCCTAACTCACTTACTATGGCACTGCTTAACTGCAGATCATTGCCCTGTCACACCACCGAGGTTCATTCCCTCCTTTTGGATCATAGTCTGGATGTTTTATTCCTGACAGAAACGTGGCTGACTACAGGTTCCGACCCCGACATTGTCAACGCTCTCCCCTCGGGATATCTCATGTTCCATCTTGATAGGCCGGATGGGAGAGGGGGTGGAGTGGCTATTGTTTACAGAGACACATTTATATGCAAAGCAGTAGACTGTGGCATCAACAACGCTGAAAGTTGTCAGTTTACCCTTCGCATCTCCTCCACTGTCTCTGTCTCTGGCCTCCTTGTATATCGGCCTCCCGCTACTCTAGGGAATTTCGTGGATTCCTTCATGGAGGCTGTTATCCCACTGGCTGCTGCCACGTCCAACTTTGTCACCCTTGGGGACTTCAATTTTCATTTTGACGACCCCAATGACGTAGTGGCAAGGGAGCTTTTAAGCTCGCTTGGTGCACTGGACCTACATCTTGTTAATATGGGAGCTACCCATAACAGAGGCCATCAGCTTGATGCAGTTTTTGCTAACTCTGTGAACCTGCAGGCTCTCCAGATGTTGGCTCTCCCCTGGACTGATCACCACCTTGTCCCGTTTAGCTGGCTGCTGGGGAACCGCAGAGACCCCGCTCCTAGACAACATACTGTGGAACGACTCTGGTCGAAGCTCCCGGTGGACAGTTGGGCGGAAGAGCTATCTAGAACCTGTCCTCACTTCACAGATGACCCCAACACTGCTGATCAGCTCTTGGGCGAATGGCTTACCAACTCTCTGGACTTACTGATCCCAAATAAAAGGAGGCTTGTCAGGGAGAGAAGAATTGGCTCTGCCCCCTGGTATACCCCCGAACTTGGGTGCATCAGAACCTCTTGTAAAAGGCTTGAACGTGCCTGGAGGAGAGAGCGGACGGAAGAAAGCCGAGCCAATTATAAAAGGGAGTTAAGGAAATATAAAAGCGCACTGAAGGACGCTAAAAAGATTTTCTTTAGCGATCGGATTGAGAGAGCAAGCAATTCTTCAGGAGAATCGTTTAAAATCTTCAAGGAACTTCTGAAAGCCCCGGTCCCTCCAGTGCTGCACGACAATCCCAAAGAAAAATGTGAGGAACTGGCCAGCTTCTTCCACTCTAAAATAGAGAAAATATTATCCTCCTTACCTACTATCCCTCAAAGCGATGAATCGGTTACTAGCCCTACAAGTCGCCTGATTGAGCTAGCATCCTTTGGCCCCTTCTCGGAAGAGGAGGTCATAAAAGTCCTGTTAGAGATGAAGAGTGGCTCCCCGAGTGACCCAGTCCCCATAAAACATCTTAAACTCGTGGCTAACACCTTGTCAACTCCTCTGACTGACCTCTTGAACCTTTCACTCACGCAGGGCATAGTGCCCCTGAGATGGAAAAAGGCTGTGGGGAAGGCCTTATTGAAAAAGCCAGGAATGGACTCATCCAACTTGACCAACTTCAGGCCAATTTCACTTCTGCCTGGATTTTCAAAAATTGCAGAGAAGCTGGTTAACCGTCAGCTCTCTCACCATCTTGAGTCTAACCACCTGCTAGGAGACTCCCAGACTGGTTTCCGTCCCGGCCATGGAACAGACACTGCCTTGCTGGCAGTAGTGGAGGAGGCAAGGAGCACTCTAGATACAGGAGGGTCAGTGGCAGTGATCCTCCTGGACTTGAGTGCTGCCTTTGACACTGTGAGTCACCAAGTGCTCCTCCAACGTCTGTCAGAGGTAGGTGTCTCAGGGACGGCCCTGAAATGGTTGGGATCTTTTCTCTCTGACCGTTTCTACCAAGTCTGGGAAGGGTCAGAGCAATCTGCCCTAATCCCTCTTCAATGTGGAGTCCCGCAGGGCTCATCGCTGAGCCCTACTCTATTTAATATATATATGACTCCACTTGAAAGAGTGGTCGCCCCCTCGAGGGTGAAGATCATCAGCTATGCTGATGATACTCAGCTGGTGGTCGGCCTCACTCAGCTGGCGGAACAACCTGAGGTTTTACACGACTGCCTCGCCAATGTTTATCGTTGGATGTCTATCTCTGCCTTAAAGCTCAATGGAGGTAAAACCGAGCTGATGCTCCTGGGCAATCCCAGTCCCTCCATTATTGCGACCTGTTGGCCCCGGTCTCTTGGTGACCCACCGTCCCCCAAGAAGGAGATCAAGTCCTTGGGAGTATGGTTGGAAGAAGATCTGTCCTTCAGGACTCATGCCAGGAAGACCGCAGGGGTTTGCTTTGGCTTACTGAAATCAGCCCGAAAGGTGTTACCTTTGCTTCCTGATCCAGCAAGGAAGCTGTTGATACGTGGCCTAATTCTATCGAGGCTCGATTATGGGAATGCGCTGTTTCTCGGTGCCCCCGAAGCGACCTTCAAAACCCTCCAACAGGTGCAAAACGCAGCTGCGAGAATCCTCATGGATGTTCCCAGAAGGCAGTCTGCTGCTCCTGCCCTCAGAGCGCTTCACTGGCTCCCCGTGAAGGAGCGGGTGAAATTTAAAGCGCTATGTACAGCCCATAAAATTTTACATGGCAAAGGCCCCCCTATCCTTGCTAATATGGCCCGTCCCTATAAACCTCCACGTCTGCTGCGTTCGGACCAAAAACACCTTTTGCAGTCAGCGAGAGTAAGAAAAGCTCGTTCTGGGGGCAGGCGTTTCTCGGTGCAGGTGGCGTCGCTTTGGAACTCTCTGCCCCTCAGGATTCGCTCAGAGCCCAAGATCCTACCATTTAGGAAACTTCTTAAGACCCACTTGTTTCCACAGTAGTGATTAGCTGAGTCTTCCCTTCTGGTCTGTTGCGCCGGGACGCCCCTGGGTAAGCTGAGCGCATTATAAATTTCATATTATTATTATTATTATTATTACTAAGGGCGCAAGAACCACCTAGCGCCGAGAAGCCTACTTTTCTGTGCCACCAGGACTACTGGGGATGAACCAGGTATTGGACCTTGCCATCTCTGCGGCCCGTGCCTCAACCTGTGCCCCCAGCGCTGTCCTGCCTTGCCTGAATTTTCTCAATTGCCCCTTAAGTACTCTCCTACTGTGCCCTGAGGACCCCTGTGACCCTAGAGACCATGGTTGCCCTGAGGCGCTAGGCCCACGAAGCGCTCTTGCTGAGCCTACCTTCCCTTCTGTTCTTGAGCCCGAGGAGCTGTGTGGTCACTTTACACCTAAGCATCGGGTGCCTACCTGCTCGAGCCAAGCTACCCCCTGGGGAACTGGTGACCCCAGTTCCTACATTGGTGGTGGGCGGTGGGATCAGGACCTGTTTCTATACAGCACCCTCCGATGAGACAGAGTGCGCCGCAATTAGACTAGACTCCTATTGTGCATGCAAGCCTAAGCAATTGACCCCCCCCACTGTCTAACCTGAGTGTGTAGAGTCCTGTTTTGACCCAATCCTGTTACCTACGTCCTAGTATCTTTCCCTTGATTTATCTGGGTCCCCACCTGTCAAAATGGAGTTCCAGCTAGCTGACCTGGAAGAGTACACAGTGGTGCAGCTAAGGGAATTTTGTCAGGGGATGGGGGTGCCGGTTGGGCGGAGAGCCGTGAAGGAGGAGCTCCATACCGCTTTTGAGGGCATGGGTAAGGGCCCACCCAGAGAGGAGAGGGGATGGGGAACAGTAGGGGCAGGTCACACAAGAGGAGGCGGGTGCTCCAGGAGAACTAGACCTACTAAACCTAGATGTGACTGAAAATGTGTTGCCAGAAAGACGTTCCAGGACAGGCAGTAGTGGGTCTAGAAGGAGTATGTCGTCGCAGGAGTATGAGGACAGGAGGGAGGAGAGGCAATTGAAGTGGGAGCTTGCCAAGCTAGAGCACAAGAGGGAGAGAGAAAGGGAAGATAAAAAGTTTGCATTGGAAGAGAAGAAGTTGGCGCACGAGCTTCAGCTGAAGGAGTTGGAGCTGAGAGCCTTGCAATTAAGTGCGCCAGGAAGTCCTAATGGTGGCAGCGTACCAGGGGCTTAACATGAGCCTAGGTTTTGGTGACCCAAAGAGGTGATAGCGGGTTACACTCAGGGGGATGACATCGCCAAGTGGTTGGAGGCGTATGAGGTGGCCTTGACCTGGCTACATGCAAATTAGTCTGTCCCTGGCCCAGTGCATCATGGGAACAGGGCAGACCAAACTACCAAGCCAATTCTTATACTGGATGTAGCCAGGTTCTGAGCTGGGATGGTGCAGTGAGCTAAAAAACGGTGATGGATCAAGCCCTGATCTGTTGACTGGGTACTAGTGTTCTGTTTAATTCAGATACTCTGTCCATCACCACCCCCTTTTCTGAATCGTTTTGTCCACCATAAGCGTGGAAGGGTATACTCAGATGTGAGTCCCTTGCTCACTGCACCATCAGGATTCAAGCAAGCCGGGCCGAAGACGGCTGTAATGCCAGAAACCGCTCCCCAGAAGCTTGTTTCCTTTCCAGTATAAGAATTGGCTTGGTAGTTTGGTCTGCCCTGTTCCCATGATGCACTGGGCCAGGGACAGACTAATTTGTATGTAGCCAGGTTCTGAGCTGGGATGGTGCAGTGAGCTAAAAAACGGTGATGGATCAAGCCCTGATCTGTTGACTGGGTACGAGTGTTCTGTTTAATTCAGATACTCTGTCCATCACCACCCCCTTTTCTGAATCGTTTTGTCCACCATAAGCGTGGAAGGGTATACTCAGATGTGAGTCCCTTGCTCACTGCACCATCAGGATTCAAGCAAGCCGGGCCGAAGACGGCTGTAATGCCAGAAACCGGTCACCGGAAGCTTGTTTCCATTCCAGTATAAGAATTGGCTTGGTAGTTTGGTCTGCCCTGTTCCCATGATGCACTGGGCCAGGGACAGACTAATTTGCATGTAGCCAGGTTCTGAGCTGGAATGGTGCAGTGAGCTAAAAAACGGTGATGGATCAAGCCCTGATCTGTTGACTAGGTACGAGTCTTCTGTTTAATTCAGATACTCTGTCCATCACCACCCCCTTTTCTGAATCAATCAGGAGACCGGCAGTTATCATGTGTACTGGGAGGATGGCCTCCTCTACAGTGAGCCTAAGGTTCCGGTGTATGGATCCTCGAGGGCCTTAGTGGTCCCCCAATGCTACCGGGCCTTCCTATTGGAATTGGCGCATGAGATACCTTTGGCTGGACACCTGGGCCAGGACAAGACCTTAGCGCGGCTAGTCCCACATTTTTATTGGCCCAGGATGAGAGTTGCCTCTGACACCTACTGCAAGACCTGCAAGACTTGCCAGGCAAGTGGCAAGACTGGGACTAAGGTGAAGGTCCCTTTGGAACCGCTCCCGGTGGTCGGGACCCCTTTTGAGCGTGTCGGAATTTACATTGTTGGGTTGTTGGACCCTCCGACCTCTGCGTGACACCGGTTCATCTTGGTGTTAGTGGACCACGCCACTCGCTACCCAGAGGCTATTCCTCTGAGGAACGTCACTACACCTGTGGTGGCGCGGGCCCTGATGGGGATATTTACCAGAGTGGGATTCCCCAAGGTCGTGGTGTCAGATAGGGGCACGAACTTCATGTCGGCCTACATGCAGGCCATGTGGAAGGAGTGCGGAGTGACCTATCGGTTCTCCACTCCTTACCACCCCCAGACTAACGGGCTTGTAGAGCACTTTAATAAGACTCTGAAGGGGATGATCTGGAGCCTGCCAGAGGACTTGTGGCGGAAGTGGGACGTCCTCCTCCCTTGCCTGCTGTTTTCATACCGCGAGGTACCACAGAAGGGAGTCGGGTTCAGCCCCTTTGAGCTGCTCTATGGCCACCCCGTTAGGGGGCCCCTCAGCCTTGTCAAGGACCGGTGGGAGAAGACTTCGAAGAAGCTTCCCCATGATGTCGTCAGCTACATGCTGCCATTCCGCAGCCAGATGGCAAAGCTGTGGAAGGAAGCCTCAGACAACTTGGAGGCTAGCCAAGCCGTCATGAAGGAGTGGTATGACCGCAATGCTCGGACGGTGGAGTTGGACGCTGGACAGAAGGTGTGGGTCATGGAGCCTGGGGAGCTTAGTGCCCTCCAGGACCGGTGGACTGGTCCATACAAAATTGTGGAGCGTTGAGGCCAGACCACCTATGTCGTGGATTTGAAGACCCCCCGACAGCCCCATCGGGTGCTCCACGTCAACCGCCTGAAGCCGCACCATGAGCGATCTGAGCTTGCTCTCCTAATGGTGACGGATGGGAGCGAGGAGGAGGAGAGTGAGCCTCTTCCTGACCTTCTGGCGGCCCAGGAGAAGGATGGATCGGTGGAGGGAGTGGTCCTCTCCCCATCCTTGACCCCAGAGCAACAGAGGGACTGCCGCCAGGTGTTGGAGCAGTACGCCTCGTTGTTCTCCCTCAGGCCTGGAATTACACATCTGTGTACCCATGATGTGGACACAGGGACAGTCCGCCTGTAAAAACCAAGTCTTACCGGCTGTCTGATAAAGTTGAGAACAGCATCCAGGGTGAGGTGGCCAAAATGCTGGAGCTGGGGGTGATTGAACCTTCCAGCAGCCCTTGGGCTAGTCCGGTTGTGTTGGTGCCGAAAGCGGCCCCACACCAGAACTTCGGTTCTGTGTTGACTATCGGGGATTGAACTCTGTCACCAAGACAGACGCTCACCAGATCCCACGGGCAGATGAGCTTATTGACCGGCTGGGAGCAGCCCGGTACCTCAGCACCATTGGCACTGGTACTGGCAGATTGCCATGGCCGATGGAGCAAAGGAGAAAACAGCGTTCTCCACCCCCGAGGGCCACTTTCAATTTAGGGTGATGCCCCTCGGGCTCAAGAATGCTCCAGCCACTTTCCAGCGGTTGGTGAACCAGGTGCTGTCTGGCCTGGAGTCCTTCTCAGTGGCGTACCTTGATGACATAGCTGTCTTCAGTAGCACCTGGGAGGACCATCTGCAGCATCTCCAAGAGGTGCTACAGGCTCTGCAACGTGCTGGCCTGACCATCAAGGCTAGCAAGTGCCTGATTGGACAGGGATCTGTCGTCTACCTGGGACACCTGGTGGGCGGGGGTAAGGTGCAACCCCTCCAGGCCAAAATTGAAACCATCTTGGCCTGGGAGCCCCCCAAAACCCAAACTGAGGTCTGAGTTTTCCTCTGCCTCACTGGATATTACCGCTGGTTTGTCAAGGGATATGGTACCATCGTAGCTCCCTTGACTGAGTTGACGTCCAAGAAGCAGCCACGAAAAGTGATCTGGACGGCTGCTTGCCAAGAGGCATTCGAGACACTGAAGCACGTGATGTGCACCGCTCCGGTGCTTGCAACACCTGACTTCTCGAAAGAGTGCATCGTGCAGACGGACGCCTCTGAGCACGGCATAGGCGCTGTGCTTTCGCAACTCAACAACGACGGCCAAGACCAACCTGTGGCCTTTATCTCCAGAAGACTCGGGAACGAGGATGGAGTACCATCGAGCGAGAAGCCTTCGCTGTGGTCTGGGCCTTGAAGAAGTTGAGGCCATACCTGTTTGGCTCTCACTTCCTGATTCAAACCGACCACCGACCCCTTCGCTGGCTCATGCAGATGAGAGGTGAAAATCCCAAGTTGCTAAGGTGGTCCATTTCCCTACAGGGGATGGACTTTGGGGTGGCACATCGGCTCGGAGTTGACCACGCCAATGCTGATGGTCTCTCCATGTTTTTCCGCCTTTGTGCCGAGAACTCCCTAGAGGTTGGGTAGCTCTCCCCACTTTCAGCTGGGGGACACACGTTAGACCTGTCAGCCCTAGGGTGGTCTTTCCCTATTTTTTTCGCCCTTGCCTCATTTTTCCCACCTTCTTTTTTTTGTTGTTGTTGGCCTTAGGTCTCCGAGCACTTTCCCATTGCTAATCAATGCTAAGGAGCAGGTGCTCTCTTCCCCCAACATGGCTGCCACTGGCCCCTGCTACTGCAGCATGGTTTTTTGTAGTCGCACTCTAGTTGCCAGGAGCTGGCTGGAACCCTTAAACATTGTTGTCATACCAGCCTGCCTTGCCTGCCCATAGCTAGACTAGGGAAGATCCTGCAACCTTCTAGAATAGGGGCGGAGTCTGTTTTTGCCACCTTAGAGGGTGGTCACCTGACCTGGGCATATATAAAGAAAGGAGGGAAAGTTTTTAGTCAGTTGGGGCTTTACTGACCTGGGGGACCCTACGCAGGAGACTTAGGCGGTAGGGCCTAGTCAGGAACCTATACCACTGGGGGTGACAGGGTTTAGGCGCTGCCCACCAAGTTGTGTGAGGAACACTGAACTAGCCCAGTGATCTGGCCCGGCAGGAGGGGAACCCAGGGACCACCTACAGTGACCTCCTGAGGAAACTTGTCAGCAGCCTTCAACTCAAACCCCCCCCCCCCTCTTCAAGCAACTACCTACTAAGGGCGCAAGAACCACCAAGCGCTGAGAAGCCTACTTTTCTGTGCCACCAGGACTACTGGGGATCAACCAGGTATTGGGCCTTGCCATCTCTGCGCCCCGTGCCTCAGCTGTGCCCCCAGCGCTGTCCTGCCTTGCCTGAATTTCCTCAATTGCCCCATAAGCGCTCTCCTACTGTGCCCTGAGGAGCCCTGTGACTCTAGAGACCATGGTTGCCCTGAGGCGCTAGGCCCACGAAGCGCTCTTGCTGAGCCTGCCTCCGCTCCTGTTCTGGAGCCCGAGGAGCTGTGTGGTCACTTTACACCTAAGCTTCGGGTGCCTACCTGCTCGAGCAAAGCTACCTCCTGGGGAACTGGTGACCCCAGTTCTACAGGCTGCCAGGCTATGTTTCCATTAATGCCTGTTGTATTGGCATGACTTAAAGATGGCCCCAGAGATATGGTGAATCTCACATTACTATGCCTGATTTTGGGATGGCTGCTTAGAAGGACAACTTTTGCTTGATTTGGCAACAAACGTGCATGCTCCATTGAGTAATGGCACCAGGAGCTCAGTGCAAGGACAGATGGTAAGTGCGAGAGATTAATTAAGCATTGCTGTTAGAAAATGTTAAACAGTTTAAAAATCACAGTTTTCCATGCACCAGTTTCACATGCGGTACCCTGCTTCAGCTATTTGTCTTCTGAGCATGCACTTGCTACTTCGGCAATTGCCGCTGAAGCTTGTGCTAGCTCACACACATTCCCCGCTAGTTGCCTCAAAAGCTCATCTTTATGATCCCGATTTATAAGCGTTCCATATACATGCATTCAGCCCGATTTACACATGCTTTGCCTTGTTTTCACTACTTGTTACAGGAGCTTTGTGCGCAGAGCTTATAGAAATGCGCTCTTACCATTTTGACAATGAGCAGATCGCAGGTTCAACCGACGCTCGTCGCCAGTCTGTGATGACTCGCAGATAGATCTTGGTTTACCAAATATATTTATTGGTATGCTGAGACTGCTTCCCCACTCCCTGTTCTCAACTCTGCTCATTAAAGTGAACATGAACAGTAACATTCTATATGTGGTTATGGCCATATAGTACATACCATATTTAATTACATCACTACATCCTCCTCTCTTCTGTCTGTCTACGATGTAACAGAAAGATACCTAAGGTATCCCCTCTTATTCTGGTGGCTGCCTTCAGTTCACAGTGAGGATGTCATGACTGCCTGTGGAGCAGGAGTGTTGGTGTGGATGGGAGCTTCTTTGCCTTCATTGGCTGTGGTCTAACAGTAAGATAGCTTGGACACCAGCTCCCATCACACCAGGATGCCTCTGGTGCTGCAGCAAGGGTGCCGGAAATATGTTCTCTCTTCTGCTTGCCTATGGTTTAACAGTAAAATAACTGTGTACTGTCGCTCCTGGCTGCCTCTTGAGCAGCCATGTGGGTGCCAGGGCTATCGCCCCCATTAAAGGTGCCTCCATGTTAAGTAACAGTAAGACCTCTGGGATACCATACCCATCGCTCCTGCCTGCCTTTGGAGTAGGAATGCGGGTGCCAGTTTTATACTACTGATGATGAATCATTGCAATACTTGGACATATATTCCTGGTTGTCGGTGGGGCAGCAATTTTGTCACTGTGAATACAGAAGTACCCTTTCCCATCCCTCTTGCCTCCCTCTGGTGCAGCGGTATGGATCACACATATATTGACAAAAAGAGCGAGTTGCAGATATGCAGAAAAACCCCAGCTGTGGGTTACCAGAGCAAAAATTGTGACCATTGGGACAGTCACTTGTTCTGTCAGGAATTGTCTATAGCATCACCCTGGCCCTAGACTTCCCTAGGTCAGTCTAACTCCTCTGAAGACAGCCATAAACACAGAAGCTCGCCTTATAACTAACACTCAGAAACATAATTACATCACCGTAGTCGTCAGATCTTTAGGCTTCCAGCTGGTTAAGTGGCTACATGGGAGCTGCAAGCATTATCCATACAGCTACACAGTACAGTGGCTTAACACTTCATAATTTTGGGAGGGCAGATGGACTTCATAAACAATCAAATGTATATGAGACAACCCCTAAGTTTAACAAACATACAACACATATTCTTTTTCAGCAACAGCACCCCAGATATAGAATAACACACCATCAAAGATTAGTAAGGACTCATAGATTCACGTCTCCAAAGTAGCTAAGAAATAAAAAAAACTAATCAATAAACCTTTTAGGCCCAAGCCGCATAATCCCATATATACCTGGACCAGCACTAACAGCATTAATAGAGTCCAGTGACTATAACGTAAGAGGGCATTAGGTCTGATCCTAGACAACCTCATTCCAATACCAAAATGTACCCAGTCTTTAGTTGGACCATATCAGCCACTAAAAAGTGTATACTGTGTATCTTAATAGTTTTTAGAAACAAGAAGAAAATAATATAACTATGAAATGTCTGTACGTAGTGTTAAAATAATTGAGGATATGCCAATCTTGGAAGTAAGATGCAGAAATTAGGATAAAAATGTGAGGCATTGTTTTGATATCCTACCTGCTATGTTATGTGCATTTCTAAAGTGTACTATGTATCACTACAAATGTATCCTGTTAGTGAGCATGTGTGCATGCCTAGTCCTGCCTAGAGTAGGTTGGTTATTTGAAAAGCCAGGTCTTCAATTTCTTGCAGAATTCAGGAAGAGAGGAGGGGTCTCTGATGTGGGGTGGGAGGTTGTTGCAAACTTTAGGACCGATGTAAGAGAATGCCTATCCTCCTGATCTGGTTTTGTGTATTCATGGAATGTGTGTGAATAGGCGTCCTGTGGAGCGGGGGTGTCTGGGTGGTTGGTGGAAGGAGATGCGACTGTTCAGGTAAGTGGGGCCTACGTTCTGCAGTGCCGTGAATGTATTTGTGAGGAGTTTGAAATGAGCACGTTTATTTATCCGGAGCTAGTGGATCCCCATGAGTTGTGGTGTAATGTGAGTTCTGTGTGGGAGGTTGCGAATGAGTCTGGCTGCCGAATTGATGTTTGTTTGTATTTTTCTGGTGAGTTGCTTGGTGATCCTTGTGTGAAGGATGTTCCTGGCGTCCAACTTGCTGGTGACAGGAGCATGAATTACTTTTTTGTCTGGTGTTATTTGGGAGCCATTTGAAGATCTTCCTCTGCATCTTCAGGCAGTGAAAGCAGGATACAGTGACAGCGTTGACTTGTGCAGTCACATCCAGTTTGCTATCAATGATGAATCTGAGATTCCTGATGTGAGTGCTAGGTGTGGCTTTGAGTTTGGCTGGCCATCAGTTGGAGTTCCATGGTGAGGTGTTCTTCAGAAAATCACCACTTCTATCTTATTTGTGTAGAGTTTGGTACAGTTGTCTTGTATCCACATAGCGAGTTCAGGCATGCAGGTGGTGAACTTGTTTTTGTGTTAAAGGTCTTGCCCGAGACGTAGAGTATGAGTTGCTTGTCGTATGCTTAGGAGAAAATATTGATGGCATGTGTGTGGATGACGTTGGCCAGAGGGATTATTCATGTATGCGTTGAAGAGGGTGGGGCTGAGCGATGAACCTCGAGGCACTCCGCAGATGAGTTTGCAGGCTTTTCAAGTATTGGATCATTCATAGATTTACGTGGTTGAATCATCCACGTGTTCAAGGCATGAGTCATACAACATTATAATAAAAAGAAGTAGGAAGTTAAGGTAAACTTAATCAACCTTGGGAGGCCACTTTGTTAGCCTGACCACATCATTGCAAACTTCATGCAATCAGAACACAGCCAACATCTCTCCTCTCAAGGGTAACCATACATTTCTACATGTGGGCCATGTGAAGGGAGTCTCCCTGAGCTCTGCTCAGTTTGTTTGCTCAGAAGAAACTATTTCTGAATATTTTGACCAGATCTTGAGATCTACCTTCTGGAACAACAAGCTGATTCACCATGGGTGAACTTTCCTGGCAGAAAATCTTAAAAAGGTATTTTCTAACCTTGTTGATCATGTGGGAAACTAACCCTTTTTAAGAAGATTTATTGTCTGCAGTCCACAATAAGCCAAAGAAGTCTAAGATCTGTCACACATTCTATGCCAAAACACTCCAAGACAGAAAACCTAAACTACTTTTATGCCTTTAAAAAAATCAAAGTCAACGAAATTCCATCTCCTGAACAAGACACCCCAAAGAAGGTTAAGAAGACACACAAGAATGGTCATTCAGCAAAGCAGATACATCCCCAAAACATTCCTCTCAGGGTGAACCTTCTGGTGAATTGGAGAGGAAAAAGCACAAAACGACAGAGGTGTCATCTTGCAGATCTCACGCGTCCACACGTGAACTCTCAAGTCACCACCAAAAAGGTCAGTCAAAAACGGCTTTCAGAACCTTCTACTCCATCTTTGAAGGTAATTTCTAAAAGCAAAGTGAGACCAAAAACATAGTAATCTGAAACATCAATGACGAAGGAGGCAACAGCAGTGTTGACTGCAACGTTGTCAATGACCGCAACAGCATCGATGGTGCTGCTGACTGAGGTGATAAGTTTTCCAAGACACAAAAAGCGTTGTCATCAATGGAGCTTCCAATGACAACAGAGTCACCAACGAAATCTTTATGACTTATCCTAATCTCTGATAAAAAAGGATTCCGGTAATACTTCTCCCTTAAGATACTTTGCCAAATATGGTATCCCATTTTTTGCACTGATGCATTTACTGGAATCCGAGTCTTCTGATGAAGAAAGACCTTTGAAGATACTTGATCGATGCCTAATATATATTATGTCTGGACAGAGGCATTAAAGATCATGAAGAATCCTGCTACTGTTGCGCTCTGATTCCCCACCTTGACAAAAAATACAAGGGCCCTGACAATTTCCTAGCATAACTCTTAGGTCATCTAAAACCTGATTCAGTAGCCATGCAAGTAGCTTAAAGGAAATTGAAGACCCCTTCTACCTTTTTGTTTTTCACTTCCGGATAAGGAGGGATGGTGGCTAGATAACATTGGAAAACATTTTCAGCAATGTTGGCTGCAACTGTCAGAGCTTCTAATGTTCTAGCCATACTTGGCAGGTACACTTGACAAAGGTACATACAACAAATGTGGTTGCATTTGAACTGTATCTTAGAACATCTTCCAGAGGATAAGCAAAATTAAGCGAAAGCAATCATCCAAGAGGGAGAGAGCATGTCTTCCAAAATTATAGACACTGAAGCCTAACCTGCATAGCCACCACCGGCTTCAGAAAGTTGGTAGGAGTGGACGTTCCTAGACATCAGGGTTGGCTCACGGCTATGTCTTTTTGCCCCGAAGTCCAAGCAAAGATTCTTGACATGCCCTATTAATATGACACCTTACAGTCCATCATGGCCAATATGGACAGAGCTTGATCCTTAAGTGTCCTACAAAAGGCAACATCCTGCCTTTTCGAGGTGCTAGAGAAAGAGGTTTTTTCTCTTATAGAGGAGGGTACCAACCCTACAATTACCAACCTTATCAACCAGGGCAGCAGTGCTATGGTTAACAATGCCGGCCTCCACAAGATAGGCAGCCTCCACCTTTTCCTAGACAGCCTCCTAGAACAAAGACTGGGACACAACAGAGATCACAAACCTCATCTTAGCACCAGTGATATCATTATGCCGCCAGCCACATATCTCACCCAATCTATAGAGGAGCAAATCTTTCATTTTTACAACAATTGAATGCCTGTCACAATGGACCAATGTGTCTGGTCTTAGTCCTGAAAGGCCATACATTAGAATTTCTCACCATACCACTATCAAACCCTTCGCGAAGAAGAACAATCCAACACCTTCCTCGATGTCAATTTTAAATCTGCCAATTACTTCAAAAAGGATCAATAGAGATTGTGCCCTAAGCCCAGAAAAACGTAAGTTTCAATTAGAATTTGTTCCTCTTAAAAAAGAAATCGGGTGAATGGTAACCAATGCTAGATCTGAGGAAGCTAAATAAATTCTGTAAGGCACAATCATTTAGGATGGTAACGCTTCAGGATATACTCCAGCTATTAGACATTAGATAGAGATTACATGACATCACTGGATCTCCAGGATGCGTATTCTCACATTCCCATTCACACAGCCCACAGAAAATATTTAAGATCCAAAATGGCCATGTCACCATTATCAATTCAAGATCTTTCCATTCAGTCTGAAATCTGTTCCCTATATTTTCACCAAATGCATGGTGCTAGTAGCAGCCTTTCTAAGAAGATTGGGCCATCAAATTTTCCCTTAACTAGACGACATGCTGATCAAGGCTGAATCTTTTCAGGGTACAAGAGACTCTAAGAAGGCTCTGCTCTTCTGATCTCTAAGTTTAACTCTCAACAGACAAAAATCATCCTTGACGCCAAGAAAGACAATTATCTTTCTGGGAGATGAGAGCAATCCTAAACACAGAACAGGTGACTGCATTCCCTGTAATGTAAAGAGCATTAACAAGATCTACTCTTGCCACAAACTTTTAAAAAGGAAGTCTATTTCGATGAAAATATACAAGTCTCTCCTTGGCATGATGTCTTCTGCATACAGTTGATTTTTTATTGTCAGTTAGAGATGCCACTATTTCAGGAAGACCAGGGTTCCTTTGACATGTCAAGATAAAAAAGAAGGTAAAAGAGATAATACCCTCGTAGACAAGGAAAGGAAATGTGTCAAAAGGTTTAACTTTCCTTCATCCACTCTTAGCTTTCATAATGACCACAGATGCCTCCTAGAAGGTTGGGAAGCTCACCTTCATGATTTGTATGTCAACAAGAAATCTTTTTTCAAGAATCCCAGTTGTATGTCAATCTCTTTGAACTAGGAGCACATGGTGAACTCTGAACCTAAACCTCTTTACGAACAATCAATCACTTTTATGCCATCAGATTCGCTCAAAGTATCTTTGGGAAAGACATCTCACATAGCATGGATGAAATCTTTTCCTATGCTTTTCCTTCAATACCAATGATACCAAGAGTAATGCAAGATGAAAAGTGAACCTTGCTGGCTCACTGTAATAGTGCCTGCATGGCCCAGACAATACTTGTACACAGAGCTACATCTCCTGTCAGAATGTACTCCCATTCCTCTCAAACTGACAACAACCCGATTTAAAATGCACAGAGGTCAGGTGTTGCACCAAACAAAAGAACTCTCAATTTAGTAGCATGACTCCTGATCACAATGAATACCACCACTTAGACATCTCAGAAAACCGCAGTGAAATACTTACCAAAGCTAGAGAAGACTGTACAAGTAAGACTTATGAGGCTAAATGGAAAAAATGTGGTTTTGGTGCTCTGCTCAGAAATTTCATCCAAGTATCATCAGAATTGGCTAAGGGTTTCCCATATCTGCTTTACTTGGCACAGTCAGGATTATCACAGTCTTCCATCAAGATGCATCTGGTGGCAATTTCTAGATTTAGAAGGGCGTTTAACAAACCTTCCTTACGGTCACAAAAGATTATCAAAGAATTTATCAAAGGTCTTTTCAAAATACTTTTCCTGTCACAAAACCTCCAATTAAACAGTTTTAGCACAACTAATAAAACATCCTTGCTAGCCTATTCATAAAGCAGACTTTAAATATGTGTTTCTAAAAGACAGCTTTGCTACTTGCTATGATATCAGCATGTTGAGTCAGTGAGATACATTCTTCTGTTAACAAACAGTACTCGTAGTTCAGAGATAACATGGTCATCTTAGGACAAATCATTACCTCATCAAGGAAGTGCCTTTGAAATTTTACCCCAATGAACCAGTAATATTTAGAATTTTCTTCAATGATCCTAAAGATGCAGCAAAAAGATATCTTCATACTCTGGATGCATGTTGTGTTCTCAGATTTTACATTAATAGGACTCAGGAGTTTAAAAAATCATATCAACTCAGATACATTTGTCCCTCCAAGAAAGAGACCGAGGCAAAATCCTTCAGCAGGGTGCATACTGGACTCCAGCTGGACCCTTGGACCTGCCCAAACTGTTAAGATGGTGAAGGAGAAGGCCAACAAGGTACAGTACAATAAAATCTCCAATTACGCACAGCCGTGCCCAGCTGGGCAGACGCGAACCTAGAAGAACAAGGGGATGGAACGTCTTCCGGACATGTCTCCATCACTAGCGGAAATTATGGCGGTGATCCAGTCATCCAGAGAAGATATGGTGCACAGTATTGATGCTGTTGCAATAGAGGTGAATCTCCTGAGATGCGATCTCCATAAGGTCTCAGCTAGAGTTTCCGCCACGGAGCAAAAAGTGGAGACCATGCAGCAGAAGGTCCGCTTGCTCAGAGCCTCTGTGGTACGATTGAAACAAAGAATGGTGCAACTAGATGAGCGCACAGAGGATGCAGAAGTCAGATCGCGAAGGAACAATCTACGCTTCATTGGTTTTCCTGAAAAAGTGAAGGGCCCATCCACAGATCTCTTTCTGGAGAATTGGATTGTTAATGACGTGCCCCCCAAGAGATTATCCAAGTTCTTCAATATCAAGAGAGCCCATAGAGTGCTGGGTCATCTGTCCCACCCAAGAGTGATCGTAGCCCGCTTTTTAATTACAGAGACCAAGACATTATCCTCCAGGCCACCAGAGCGAAGGGACAGCTAACATACCAAAGTCACTGTATTGCTATTTTTCCTGACTACCCACAGCAGGCTCAGGAACAGAGGTGGACATTCCTGGCGGTGAAACACCAGCTGTGAGAGGCTGGGCTGAAATATAGCCTGCTCTACCTAGCCAAGCATAAAGGAAAGTCATGCTTCTTTCAAATGGCGGAGGAGGCAACGTCATGGCTCGATGTAGCAGGCATGTCTGATTCATGCCTGGCGCTCCAGAGGGGATCTGGCAGGTCCTGGCGAAAGGCGGGTGCGATCGGGCGACGGAGCCCGGTCCGCCCGTAAGACACAGGAGGAGCGAGACATCAGTCCAGGAAGAATCAGAGTACACTCAAACAGAACTCTGCAGATGGAGGTGGTCCAGGATCCGGAGGGAGGATCACAGGACGTAGTTTCGGACACTCTCTTGTCGAGGAAAGACGCAAGCTGAAAGTGGACAATGACACTTAAACACCAGTATCAGATAAGTGATTGTAAAGTTGGCAGTGGAAAGTCTGTATAAATAAGGGGATGTGTTGGGTATTACAGTTGCCACCACCGGCTGGGGTCCTGTTCATGCCCCTCAGGGACAGGGCCATGGTTCAGGAGCTAGAGGCCCAGTCTTGCACCTGACTGTTTTTTTGGACGCTTGTAGGTTTGTTAGGGTGAAACTCTGGCTCGTAAAGTGATATGTTCAAAGTATTGTGCTACATAGAATCTGGAACTATAGTCACTGTTCAGTTGTAAACTGTTTAGTTAGGGGGTATGGGGCGACCAAGGCGAGTACTGTCTTGCCGTGAAGGGGAATGTGTTACGGTCTGGGCCGAAGAGTGGGATGAGGCACCACACAGATCTCAAGAAAAACGCTAGGCAACTTAAGGTCAAGGTATAAGGCTGTTCAGGCCTAACTGATTTTTAATAGTCAATAAAGGAAACTAATGTCGGTAAGGACAAAGAAAGAATTAAACTCCAAA
Source organism: Lissotriton vulgaris (assembly GCF_964263255.1). Lineage (NCBI taxonomy): Eukaryota > Metazoa > Chordata > Amphibia > Caudata > Salamandridae > Lissotriton > Lissotriton vulgaris. The sequence goes on from NC_141685.1 coordinate 1,044,995,786, forward strand.
AGAAGTCTTGGGTTTTATACCACTATGAGTATGGAAGTGGGGCCTACATAGGAGAGTAGCTATTGTTTCTGATTCCAGTGGAAGGTCATCCCTTCAGGTTCCCCTTCTTCCGGGCTCTCTCAGGTGTAGGGAATATTCTAGCCATCCCAGGGAAAATGAGGAAAAAGAACGGAACAACAATAACGGGGTCAGTCTTATATTTTCTTAAGTGCTACCGGGAGATGCTTCGATTTACCGAGGCCAGCGCACAGCAGATGGGGGTAGGACTCCAAGCCCCAGAGGTCAGCGGGGCCAGTGAGTGGACAACCAGCCCCTCCCCCTCACTACCTGAGGGCTATAACAACCTCTCGCGCCTCCCATTTTGTGGGATACGCATCAATTTACCGAGGCCAGCGCACAGAAGATTGTGGCAGGACTCCAAGCCCCAGAGGTCAGCGGGGGCCGTGAGTGGACCGCCAGCCCCTCCCCCTCACTACCTGGGGGTACAACAACCTCTCGCGCCTCCCGCTTCGCGGGAGACGCTTCGATTTACCGAGGCCAGTGCACAGCAGACGGGGGCAGGACTCCAAGCCCCAGAGGTCAGCGGGGGCCGTGAGTGGACCACCAGCCCCTCCCCCCTCACTACCTTGGGGCTACAACCTCTCGCGCCTCCCGTTTCGCGGGAGATGCATCAATTTACCGAGGCCAGCGCACAGAAGATCGTGGCAGGACTCCAAGCCCCAGAGGTCAGCGGGGGCCGTGAGTGGACCGCCAGCCCCTCCCCCTCACTACCTGGGGGCTACAACCACCTCTCGTGCCTCCCGCTTCGCGGGAGACGCTTCGATTTACCGAGGCCTACGCACAGCAGACGGGGGCAGGACTCCATGCCCCAGAGGTCAACGGGGGCCATGAGTGGACCGCCAGCCCCTCCCCCCTCACCACCTGGGGCTACAACAACCTCTCGCGCCTCCCGCTTTGCGGGAGATGTTTCGATTTACCGAGGCCAGCGCACAGCAGACGGGGGCAGGACTCCAAGCCCCAGAGGTCAGCGGGGGCCATGAGTGGACCGCCAGCCCCTCCCCCTCACCACCTGGGGGCTACAACAACCTCCCGCTTCGCGGGACACGCTTTGATTTACCGAGGCCAGCGTACAGCAGACGTGGGCAGGACTCCAAGCCCCAGAGGTCAGCGGGGGCTGTGAGTGGACCGCCAGCCCCTCCCCCTTATCATCTAGGGGTATTTAACTGCCAGAGGACTCCCGCGCCATGGGACGCCCGCGGGCGGGCGCCGGGCTAAGCTCGGGCCAAGTCTGGCCCGTTTGAGCCCGTTCGAGGCCGGAACAGGCTGGGCTGAGCCTACTCTCTAACGCCCCCAACGCCTGGTCTGGGACATTGACGTTCAATATTGTGCGGTAAGATCCACAGGGGGGGTTCAAGCCGTACAAGTTGTTACTGCGTTGGCAAGTGGTGTCAACAAGGAAAAGATGGGCCCGAAGTGGGGGGGCATAATGGGAACATTGGACTATTTCATTACAAGAGCTTCGAATGTGCTCGCGCAAGAGATAGCAGTAACAGAACGACGGCTATCACTTGATCCGCTCCCAAACATCCCCCAGCCTACGGGAGGGCTCATGTCGGTCTACTCTCCTGCCCAGGGCTCGACTACTAGCAACGCCTATCCCCCCAGGGTGGACATTACACCAGCAAGTGTCCCGGCAGATTCTGTGCCAGAGAACAGGGCAGTGGACCAGCCATTATGTACCATAACCAGGTCAAAGACTGCCCTTTCCACGAGAAGAAAGGAACCAACAAAGGATACGCACGCAGCCAACAAAATGAAGCGGAAGGGGGACAACCTGAAGAAAAACTGTCTAAGTAAATTAAACTTAACAAGGATGGGTGAGGATGAACGGAAAACCCTGGGACACCGTGAAGAGATGGACCTTGAGACTTCACCAGTAGCGCCGACGGCTTTCGATACACCAATGGCCCCGGTGCCCAATATGAACAATGCTTTTTGGGACAAAACGGGTTCTATAATTGCTGACTGTTTATCACCTCTCACCGAGAGACTGGCTGCTATTGAAGTGAATCTACTATCTCTCAATAATAGGAACTCTCGGGTCTTACCTAGACTATGCAATGTCAGTGACAAGCATACAGTTTCAACCCCACCTGATTCAAACACCATGGGTGTAGCTAAGTCTGTTGCAGTAGAGAAAAGTGTACAGGGGGCAGGGAGTTCGGTAGTGGCCAATGCAGGGCGAGCAGCGAACGTTGCTATTTGTGGTCAGGAACAGCATCCCCAAAACAAAACTACATCTAGGCATGACCACAATCTATCTACACATCAACAGCGTAACAGCAAAATACGCCCCATTAGAATTGACTTCCTCCCGAATCTAGTCCATATGTAGTGGTTTTAGCTGGGGTACCCGAGCAGAAGAATGATAGCGAGGAATCACACATGTCGCTAAAGAACAAAGTCACAGATTGGCTCAACAAAAATAGACCACTCCCGCCACATATAACCAGCGAAATTCTGCTTGTTCGCAGCGTGTCAATGGTGGGTCATAGGGTAAAGGATCTAACGGGCGACTGTGTTCTGATACATTTTAGAGACACACGGACGGTGTCTCACATTTGCGAGTGGGACCAGTCCAGTACCGTGTCAGCTATACATTCTCTTCCCCTGTCGTACTTTTATCCCCCTGGTTCATTACGCACTAGGCCAGACATTGAACAACATTGGAATTTAGTAGAGCCCTCTATAGGGGATAGTAATAATCAGGGTAGGCTTAGAGAATCTCTAGCTCCCGTGGCTGTCCACCTACAAAATAGATACAGTTGCCTGGACATGGTGGATTGACTGTGGCCCACTCTTGGGGGTAGAAATGGGGCAGTCCCTGAGAAAGACTGGAAAGAGTGGGATGATGGAGGAAGCAAAAAAGAAAGAAAAACTTCTAACACTTTAGGGGTTAGGACTGTTGAACGAAGTATGGTGAATACACTGATCTCAGCCATGCAAAGTAACAGCTCACTCCCCACTGGTAGAAGTAAGGAGCCTACAGGCCCGGACTGGCCGTTGCGGGCACCGGGCAATCCCCTGGTGGGCCGCATGGTTGGGGGCCGGTTTTTGGCCCCTGGGGGCCGTTTTATGTTACAGGGCCGTTTTTGCAGCAAAAACGGCCCTGTAACAAAAACGGCCGAAAACCGGCCCTGGCACAGAGTGCGGTCGCAACCCCCCCCCCCCCCCCCCCCCCACCCCTCCTCCCGGAGTGGGGGAGGGGGGCCGGCCGAGCACTTTGCCAGGGCCGGTTCTGGTTCCCAGTCCGGCCCTGGGAGCCTGTAGCGGATACAGTCGTAGAAGACAACTTAATGCCCCCCTTCTTAGGTAAAGTGGGTTTAACAGAGGAGGGTAACATGGAGTCACTCAAGAGCAGGGTCCTGGGCCCTAGGACAGACACACTTAAAATATTATCCTGGAATTTGGCAGGTTTGCCAAATAAATTGACCTGTCCTGAATGGGGCTCCTTTGTGGATGAAAGTGGTGTATGCCTCTTTCAAGAGACGGCTCGAACGGAGCAACATCGGGCAGGTTTTGCCTCATTCTATGTCCCGGCAGTATGGGGAGGGAGAGGCCGTCCCTCAGGAGGTCTTATTATCTGGGTCGGTTCCCACTTGGGCTGCACTGTCAAGTCATTAAATACTTATTCCAAAGATATTCAATGTGTAGTCCTTGTCTGGCCCGATGCTTTTAAACTTGCATTGATTAAAGTTTACTCACGCCCTGTAAGTATAGCTAATGAGTCCAGCACTATTGAGGACCTGTCCCTTTTTATTTCAACAATTCCGAGTGACACTCACCTTCTGGTGGGTGGCGACCTGAATTGCCGCTTCGAGCCTCTAGAGGGTATAAATGAAGATGTCCTATTGGCAGAGGATGATCATTGGTCTATCCCCTTGATTCAGGCTCCATCTCCTAGGGCATGGTCTCCGTTAGCCATACAGATTATGGCATTAACTTTAAATCACTCCTTACGAGCGTGCAATGGCCGCTCCCCCTCTGACACCCCAGCCAAATGTACTTTTAATAAACCAGGACAAATGTCCTGTCTTGACTACATTTTGGCTGAAACACGGTTATGGCCAAAGGTCATAGACTTTAATGTTGTCACAAGAGTGGATAGTGATCATAATGCCCTAAATTTAAATCTGGACCTGCCTATTACCAGTAGGAGTGGCGCCTCAGTTTCTGGGGATACTGATGGCGATCTTACCCTGTCTAATGACAGGCGCAGAGTAAGATGGCACAAACTAATGGAACACCCGGAACAACTAAAAAAACTATATAGCCTGATAATTCCCTCGTTTATAGAGGTTGCAGTGCTAATTAACCATCAACGGACCTCTGATTATTTAACTAGGCGGGAGACTCTCCAAGAGGGCTTACTTAGCATCTAATTTGGCAGAGGTACTTAATCCTCGGGTGTCCAAGAAGGTGAAAAGGGTCCCCCAATGCACGTGGTATAACGCAGCGTGCAGGAAGGCTAAAACAGAGCTATTACAGGCCATAAAAGATAATAATAAAACTGCAATTGAAGCTAGGAGAGCACACTATAAATGGTTGATTAAGTGCGCGAAGGAAAAGTGGGACCACGACAAGTGGTCTAGTTTATCTCTTGCGCTAGCTACTAAAGATTCCCGGAAATTCTGGTCCATAATTAACAATCGATACAGTGAGCCGAAAGCAGCCATTGAATCTAATATAGCGGCGGAAGTCTGGGAAGGCCATTACCGGGCTTTGTACTCCACCGAGGGCCTCTCTGACGATCTTGAAAATATAATCATCCAGCTTGCACCTATTCCTTACTCTGAGGTGATTGAATTTACGGTGGCAGAAGTTTGTAATGCTATTTCCAAACTCGCCACAAGTAAAGCACCAGGCCTGGATAAACTTCCGGGCGACCTTTTTAAGCATGAGCTGAAAATCTGGGGTCCATACTTCCAGATCCTCTTTAATGCGGTCCTGAAAGGCATGATGGTTCCCTGTACCTGGCTGGGCGCGGAGATAGTCCCCATTTTTAAAAAGGGCTCTCCTCTGCTCCCATCCAACTACAGACCCATAAGCCTTCTTGATGTCCCCCAGAAGATCTTTGCGAGACTCATTCTGGACCGGTTACAGGACTGGATAGAGGAGTACACAATTCTTAGCCCCTATCAGACAGGGTTTAGGAAGAATACCTCCACCATGGACCAAATTTTCCGTTTACTACTCTTGTATTGGAAAACGGTGAGAATAGAGGGTGGCAGCCTCTACATGGTATTCGTTGACCTTCGCTCTGCCTTTGATTAAGTTCCTCTGGGGAAACTATGGACTGTCCTTCTTGACCTGGGCAATCAGACTCAACTCCTATCTGTCCTGATGAGGTTACATGAGGCCAAACTTCGCCCGAGTTAGATGCGGGAAAAATGGTGAACTGTCATCTCGATTTCCTGTTGGCAGCGGGGTAAGGCAGGGCTGTGTGCTCGCACCGACCCTGTTTTGCCTCTGTCAACGGGGTAATCGCGCACCTTAATGGAGTACAGAATAATGATGCTCCCAAGCTAACCGGTAACAGGGTCCCTGCAATTATGTTCGCCGACGACACCCTTCTGCTCAGTAAATCTCCAATGGTTATACAGCAAACATTGGATGGTTTTGAAGAATTCTGTACCGGTCGGGTTTGGCGATCAACTCTCTTTAAACCAAATTTATGATCTTCAACCCCCCTAGAACTACACAACCAAACCCAAGGCTAGGGACAAAGCGACTTGAAAGGGTAACTACCTTCGACTATCTGGGGGTCACCATTAACGAGAACTTGACGTGGGGCCCCCAGCAAATTAAGTCACAATTTAAAACTGGCCCAACTCTCGGGCGGAATTCTCAAGCTACCCAAAAAGTCCACCATGAAACCTGTTGGGCGACCGCTGGAGGTCTACAAATCACAAGCTAGGGGTGCCATCATGTACGGGGGCGAACTCTGGGGACACTGCTGCAGGACCGAAATCACTAGAACCGAAAACACATTTTTAAGACAGCTGCTAGCATTACCGTCTAGTACACCACTCCTTCCTTTAAGGCTTGACCTGGGGGTCAGACCAATTGATGAAGAGTTGGCGCTAAAACCTCTCAGGTTCTGGTGCAGGCTCTGGGTAACATCGGACCTGACAAACTATAGACCGGAACTCAAAGAAATACTGACCTTGCCGAGTGCAGGGAAAATTTCCTGGCTCACTTTTATAAAGATTGAATTCACAAGGTTAGGGGTCCCTGTTCTATGGGCTGACCCAGAGAGGGGCTGTAAAAGGATTTCACTCACCCAACTCACGAAAATATTTTATGCTGACAAACTTAATGTTGCACTATCCAACCATCAAATCGGCCCTTTAACTGCTTCTTTTCTGTTGGTCAAAGATTTTTATCTCTTTGAGCAATTTCTTGATGACATATATCCTCTATTTGCAAAAAAACTGTATGTACAGTGGAGGCATGGCGCTTTACCTTTGGGCGCCTTTACTAGTAGGTGGTCATCCACTGCTCTGAAAAACTGTCCTGCATGCAACTGTGATATTGAAACTGAGATTCATGTATTTTTCTTTTGTCCAGCGTATCACAAGCCTAGGAAATACTGGCTTGTTCCTTTGTGTAAAAATTTGGGTTTCCGGCAATGCATGCAGGCATTCAGAGTGCTAAAATCAGACACAACTGGACCTATTGTATTTGCCGTTTCGCAATTTCTGGTAGCTATGTGGCATAAACACAGACTCTTACTTGCCTGAACTTAAGTCTGGAACGGCAGCCAAAGGTCACACATTGTCTTTTATAAATATTTTAGTGTTTTTTTTATAGAAATCTATTTATTCTTTTAATTTTTAACGGGGTTTTTATATGAATGAATCTTGCCCAATTGTGTCTATCTGAAAAACGCCTTGGATACTATTTTTGCTATAACCAACTTATATTGTCATCTATTTCTACTGTTTTTATATGTTTTTGTCTACTTTTATGGTATATTACTGAAATAAAGATTTTATGATGATGCTACCATCACCAACATGCGTTATGCCACCAGGGTGAAGGGAAAGGAGTGAGGGGTTGTCTATAGTGTGTTCTCCCACCCCCTCTTTCCTTTACCCATGCTCTCTCTTCACCACACCCCTTCCGGTCAAACTCCTGAAATATTGTAACCAGGGAACTTGCCTGGAGACACGGTCCTCTGGGACTGCAGCAAGGGGTATCGGGGTGTCCTCTGCTCCTCTGGGACGTCCGGATACTTCGCCTTTGCGCTCTCTGGAAACGAGCCTCCTCCACAGTTTTCTCCTGCTGTTCCGACATGCTGCACCGTGGTCCGGGTCCGGTCCCGCCACTCTTCGTGTCTGCGTCCTGGTCTCCTTCTCCGATGATCCACCTTCTACCTGCACAACACGGTTCCTCGTTCGCCTCACCTTTTCCTTCAGAGTCTGATCTCATCGGAGGGCGCCGCCTTTCTTCTAGACCGCCGACCGTTTCCCCGGAGAGACGAATGCAGGGGTACATGTTGGAGTTCCCGGCTAGTGGCAGCTCCATATTACAGGAAAGAATGGGGAGTAGCCGTGTTGCTCTGGGGGTGGGGGGCAGGGATGTTTATTTAGTTTCAAAAGTTAGGGTAAGTCAGATGTCCTCGAAGAAGCAGCGGGATCTGTTCAGGTTTGTCGGAGTGACAGTCCAAGTCCACAAACAGTCTCTAAAAGGGCGGAGTAAACAAAATGGGAGGAAGGCGGGATAAAGTGTCATGCTGGAAATGGCGTCTACGGCTTTGAAAATTCTCACATGGAATGTTCTGGGTCTGGCAGCATTCGAGAAACGCAGATGGGTATATGCTTATTTGAAAAGATATAATGTGTCAATAGCTTGCCTATAGTTGACTTGTGTGGGGGATGCAGTCCTGTGTATGAGAAGCAGATGGTGGGGACAGATATATGCCACATCCTATTCAGGTTTTGCAAGAGGTGTTCTCGTTTGGGTGGCACCCAGGGTTACCTTCAATTGTTTACATCATCTAGTGGACCCAGAAGGAAGATGTGTGATTTTGCAAGGTACATTGGAGGGGAAGGAATTGTGTGTCATTAATGTCTATGCTCCAAATATAGATTGTTCATATTTCTTCCCATCCGTCATGGCAGAAGCCGCACCGTACATGGGGGAGGCGATAATAATGCTTGGGTATGTAAATTGTGTCTTAGATGGAAACCTAGACCGGGAGCCTCCACAATTGCACACCAAACCACACATGACTGAAACGCTGACGGACATGCTTAGGGAAATGCAACTCGCGGACATATGGAGGGAGCGGAGCGTAATCCCCAATAGAAAACATTCTCATGTCACACGCCAGCTACTAATACAATCAGTCGTCTGGACAACTGTTTTATTTCACCTACAATAGCCCGTGAAGTTAGGGGGGTAATGTATCAAGCAGGATACATTTCAGACCACTCCCTGGTTCTGCTAAGTCTTGAGGGCCCTAAACCAGCTATCACTACATGGCGCCTCAGGGCAGAGGCATAGTAGGACCCTCCATTTGAAGGGCGTTTTGGCAGCCTTAACCAAATACTTTGAAGAAAACTGGGGATAAATCAATCAATCAATCAATCGGGAATTTTGAAAGCACGCTACTCACTCCTTACTGTCTCAAGGTGCTGGGGGTTAAGGGGCTGTTCACAACTCCGATTAGTCAAAGAGCCAGATCTTGAGTGTTTTCCTGAAGATGTTCAGGGAGGGGGTGAGCCTGATGTTGATCTGGAGTGCATTCCAGGACTTGGCCGCTATGTTGGAGAAAGCTCTTCTGCCTGTCCTGGCTTTGCTGATGCGCGGGGTTTCGGCGAGGGCGAGGTTGGCGGAACGGAGAGTTCTCTTGGGTACGTGGAAGGAGATTCTCTTGTTGATGTATTGGGGTCCGGTGTTGTGGAGGCATTTGTATGCGTGTGAGAGTATCTTGAAAGTGACTCTCTTCTCTACTGGGAGCCAGTGAAGGTTGCGCAGGTGTTGGGTGATGTGTTCCTGTCGCGGGATGCCAAGGATGGGTCTGGCTGCGGTGTTCTGTGTGGTCTGTAGTTTGTGAGTGAGAGACTTTTTGATCCCGGCGTAGAGGGCGTTTCCGTAGTCCAGTCTGCTGGTTATGATTGCATGGGTGACGGTCTTCTTTGATTCGGGGGGGGGGGGGTGAATCCATTTGAAGGTTTGCTGAGAATGCAGAGGATGTTGAAGCAGCTGGATGTGACAGCGTTAACCTGTCGGGTCATGGAGAGTGAGGAGTTGAGAATGATGCCAAGGTTTTGGGCGTGGTCCGTGAGTGTGGGAGGGCTGCTGAGGGCGGTGGGCCACCAGGTGTTGTCCCATGCGGAGGGGGAGGGTGAGGATGAGGACTTCTGTCTTCTCTGAGTTAAGCTTCAGGCAGCTGTTGCTCATCCAGGATGCAATGTCCTTCATTGCTTCCTGGAAGTTGAGTCTGGTGGTGACAGGGTCCTTGGTGAGGGAGAGGATTAGCTGGGTGTCGTCGGCATAGGATACGGCGCTGAGTCTGTGGTGTCAGATGATGGCAGCGAGGGGGGCCATGTAGATGTTGAAGAGAGTGTGGCTGAGTGACAATCCTTCGGGTACTCCGCAAGGGATTTCTGTGGGTTTGGAGAGGAAAGGTGGTAACCTGACCCTTTGGGTTCTGCCGGTGAGGAAGGAGCTGATCCATTTGAAGGCGGTTTCCTGTATGCCGGCATTGTGGAGTCTGTTGGTGAGTGTGCGGTGGAAGACGGTGTTGAATGCTGCCGAGAAATCAAGTAGGATCAGGGCAGTGGTGTGTCCTTGGTCAAGGAGGATGTGGATGTCGTCTGTGGCATCAAGTAGAGCGGTCTCGGTGCTGAGGTTGCTTCGGAATCCAGATTGGGAGTAGTCGAGGATGGAGTTTTCTTCAATGAATGTAGTTAGCTGGGCATTGATGGTCTTCTCTGTGACTTTGGCCGTGAACAGAGCATATGAATGGGACACCATGAAGGTAGTCCTTCTAGGGGTCTGTATACACACGGCATACGGGGTGAGGCAGCAACTAATGAAGGATATAGCTGATCAGGAACATAGGCTGTCCAGTCTTGAGTAGAGGCTGCACATATTCCCACAGCGGAGAGGGGAGTGGTGCTAAGCCTGGGCTGAATTGTTAGAGGCATGGAAACTTCTAGAGAAGCATGACTATACGGCATACCGGCAGCGCTCCACCTGGAGGGAGACCAGTCAGAGGTCATGTTAGCCAGATTATTGATAAGGGAATCGGCCACGGAACCAATATTGCAACTTCAGGACGATGCTGGGAAACCCGTGCACACACAAATGGAGATCATTGAAATACTCGCTGGGCACTTGGCCAAAGTATATGGGAAAGGTACTGCGCCTGTGAGTCTTGCAATGAAGGTGTTCCTATCCTCAGTAGAATTACCCCAATTAGATCAGGAGATGAAAGAAATCTTAGGGGGTCCGATCATGAGAGGAGAGATAATGGGGGCTATTAAACACCTAAAGACAGAGAAATCACCCAGGAACGATGGTTTCCTGGAGGAATTTTACCAACAATTTGCACCGATATTACTGGACAGGGTAGTGGAGGTGTACAACGAGGCACTTTACGCACAAAGATTGCCGGACTCTATTCGAGAAACCTTGGTTATAATGACCAAAAAACAAGACAGAGACCCACAGCAACCGAATTCATACAGGCCGATTTCGCTTCTAAATATAGATGTGAAGGTGCTGAGCGGCATCCTGGTAAGCAGACTTCTCTCCCACATGACGCACCTGATCGACCCAGATCAGACGGGATCTATCCCACATCACAACTCCACATTCAATCTGAGAATATTAGCCCATGTAGGGCACGACCCGGGCACAATGCAGGAGGATTATGCCTTAGTCATCCTAGATATTGAACAAGCGTTCGATTCTGTGGCCTGGCCCTTCATATGGGCAACACTGCAAAAAGTGGGTGTGGACCGAGGGTTTATTAAATGGGTACAATTACTTTATACATAGCCAAGCACCAGGGTGAAGGCAGGGGGTAGAATTTAAGAGGCATTCCAACTGGAGAGGGGTACAAGGCAGGGCTGCCCCCTATCCCCCCTGATATTTACTAAGGCCATGGAGCCGCTGGCTTGGGCGCTCAGAAATTGGCTAAAAGAATGCGGAATCAAAGTGGGGAATACCAGCCATGTTGTTTCAATGTATGCTGATGACACCCTGGTGTATTGTAGACCGACTACTAGGTCAATACCTGTTCTGTTGGATATTCTGGAGGAATTCAGAAAGGTGTCTGGCCTCCGGGTGAACCAAAAGAAATCAAAATTACTACCACTTGGGTGTTTGGCGAGCCATCCGGTGGACATGCTACCCGAGGTGGGCTTGCCCTGGACAATGGAACCCCATAGATATCTGGAGATTAGACTGGCACAGTCAGTTGAAAGGTTCCTGGAGCTATATAGGCAGAGTGGTAGAGGGGATCTGTGGCTCGGTGCGATTCTGGAGGGACTTGCCCTTGTCTCTTAAGAGAAAGATTGCAATTACGAAAATGGTCATTTTACCGAGATGTTTGTATTCACTATAAAATTAATTTTTATAAAATCCTGCCCAGCTATTTAAAAAAAAACTGGATACCCTGATGACTGACCTGCTGTGGGGTCCCAAACGCAAGTGCATCAGTCTCTCAATGTTACTGAGACCATGGCAAATGGGAGTAGTGGAGTCCCATGTATTGAATACTACTATATGGCTGCTTAACTACAGCATGCGATCCACTGGTTGGATGACCTGGATAACTGGGAAAAAGGCTTCTTGAGGGGTCGTATGAGGGCGGATCCCTACCGGAATTATTAATGAAAGGTAGAGGAGCCTCCAGTGCATCTCCATACCTTATTAGACACGTCGCGGAGGTCTGGGAAAATACAATCAGAAGACTGATGACGCAGGCACCATACGTGTCGAAAGCCCCTCAGTGGCGATTCAAGGGAAAATGCGAAGATGTCCTTTAATTTAGGCAGAGGACAGTACTTACAATATGCAAAGATCTCTCAGGTGGCCAGTGAGGTATGGTCAACATTCCCGGAGGAACCACCTATAACGAGAACTCTGCAGGGGATGCTATATATGGTGCAAGACGGCATATGATAATTGATAACCCATCTATACAAAGCAATTTACGAGGAGCTACCAAGGAAACCACTGCCCTTGCAGGCTAGATGGGAGGAGCGACGGGAGAACACATAACAGAGAAAGAATGGTGTAGGTAAAACAGGGGTGCTCAAATGAACGTTTTAAATTAATACAATATAACTATATCCATCAAGCTTATCTTATTTTTTATTTTATTTTATATTCTTGTAAAGCGCCTGAATAGACCCCCGAAGGGGTATCTCCGCGCTGTTGCTGCAAAGGAAGTGTTCTATAATGGTATGTCCAGTGGTGGTATGTAAGCAAGAAAGGCATTAATTACTGGGATACAGGTATGTTTTTAGGGTTTTCCGAAAAAACAGGTGGCTGGTAAGTGATCTTAATTCTGAGGGCAAAGAGTTCCAGAGTACTGGTCCAGCATGGGCCAGCGCACGGCCACCTTGTCTGGTCTTCTTTACTCTGGGTACCTGCAGTAACTGCTGGTTACTGGAGCGCAAAGAACGGCCGGGGATATAGGGCTGGAAGATTTCAATCAGATATTTAGGGCCCTCCCCTATCATACTCTTGTGGATGGTGCAAAGAGTTTTAAACTGGACTCGTTTCCTCACTGGAAGCCAGTGGAGTCTAGTCAGTAGGGGACAGGAGGGAGTCCTTGGTGGAGCGTTCAGAATAATCCTAGCTGCTGTGTTTTGGATTACCTGCAGTTTGTTAAGTTGTTCCTCGTTTGCTCCAAGGAGCAAACCGTTGCAGTAATCCACCCTGCTGATGACAAGAGCCTGTACAAGCGTTTTCCTATGATGGTCCGGTAGGTAGGGGAAAACTCGTCTTAACATCCCGATAGCCCGAAAGCAGGTGCCGGCAACTTGATTTACATGATCTTTAAATGTAAGTTGCTGATCGAGTAGCACTCCCAAGTTCCTGACTGTGCTCTTCGGAATGGGGACGGGGCCAAGCTCTAGGGGCCACCAGTCAGATGACCAGTGTGTTGTCGCTTGCCCGAACAGCATGACCTCAGTTTTCCCTACGTTACACTGCAGGCAGTTAGATGACATCCATTCTGCAATGGCTCTCATGCCATCTTCAAAAGATCTTTTTATTGCAGGTGTAAGGTTTTTGTAGGGAAAAAGGAGTTGGGTGTCGTCAGCGTACGACACCGGGGTGAACCCGAAAGATCTTGCTAAGTTGGCTAGGGGGGCCACATACACGTTAAAAAGTGTGGGGCTTAGACAAGAGCCTTGTGGCACTCCCTTGTTGAGCTCCCTATGGATGGATTTATGGGAGCCCAGCCTAACTTCTTGAGATCGACCAGACAAAAAGCTCTCCATCCATGCCAGAGCCACTCCCTCCACGCCTACCTCCCTTAGGCGGTTGAGAAGCACCGTGTGGGACACCGTATCAAAAGCGGCGGAAAGATCCAGCAGCACCAGAATCATAGAGCTGCCGTCATCCAGTGCCATTTTGATGTTATTGGTCACTGTTTGAAGGGCTGATTCTGTGCTGTGGTTTGGCCTGAACCCAGATTGTGAATAGTCCAGGCCTTCCGTCGCTTCAAGGTGCTGGGATAAATGGGTGTTCACGTGCCTTTCAGCAACCTTACCTAAGTAGGGTAGGAGAGAGATGGGTCGTAAGTTGGAGAGGTCTGTCCATGGGGAGCGCTCAGTAAAATATACCCAGAGCGCTCTGGGGCATACCCCAGATCTCGGTAACCAGAAGCTGACTTCATACATGTCGTGTGGGCATGTTCCTCGGTGGTAACATTCTGGGTAGAGGTACTGCCGAAAATAAGGGCTGCCTCTGGCTGAGGTCCCTAGAGAGATGCGGACAGTCTTACTGGGTCTTCTCCCAACAGCTAAAAGCAAGAAGTTGAGCAGGCAATATGTGCTTCTGGGCTTCATAATAATAGCAAAGAGACTCAATGCAATTGAATGGCATAAAGTATGAAAGTTGCCCGAAAGACGTGTGAATGGGCAACTGCCGAGAGAGTAAGAAGGAAACAAGTTAGGAGAGACGACAAATTAGAAGATGACTTCCAAGCATGGACGGTAATAACTGATCTACAGCCCCCAGAAGCGAACTCACAGACTGGAACAACCAACCCATAAAATTCATATTGCACACAAATGCAGGATAGGTGAACAGATGATACATTATTCAGACAGCAAAAGGAATACAGATGTCTGACAGGGGGGTGGGGGGGCTTATAGGGATAAATGGGCATACATTAAATAAGCAGGAAACACCGACATTAAAGGGATCTATGAGAGAGTGGGAGAGAGAGACAGTCTAAAGGCCGCAACTTCAGTCAATTATGTCTTAACCTGAATGATACATAAGTATGTATAATGACCAGCGGAGCATGAACCCTTTGGAAGAGTTTCTTTGCGATCTATGCTAGACAATGCTGTTGTATGTATTTTTGAAACACCAATAAAGTTGTTAAAAAAAGCACCTCAGTTTATGAAAGATCTAATACTGGAGTGAGAAAAAACAAGTTACTTACGTCAATACTGTGGTTCTCCAGTATCCACATCTTCCATAAATTTGCATGCGGCTGAGCCTCCTCCCAAGTGGAGTCCACTTCAGACTACATCTAGAAGCACACTCCTGGATAAGAGGTCTCCGGTATGGTGGCCATTGAAGGGAGAGAGGTGTTGACTGTGCCGTGCTCTTGATTGGCTGAAGTTTGGTTCTTTTCCATTTATGTGTATAGGCTAACAAAGTAGACTCTCAGCGATGCTTAAGTTTGCCTTAACGCTATACTGCTTTTTATTATGATGCCATGAGACTCTAGCCTTGACGACAGGATGACTCATGAAATATCACCCATTTTGGCGATGTGGGTAGCTGCGTAATTTAGGCTAAACGCCTCTCGCGTGTATTGCAGCAGTGGGATGTGTGCATGAGGTAGCACTAGTTTCCTGGTGTGTCTCCCCTGGCTGCCAGTGGTGCAACAGTGTAATGTTTGAGGTGCGCCCCCGAACCGCTCCCATCCTGTCTGCCTGATGTGTCTCCCTGCCCTGACTGCCCGTGTGGCATCAGTATTTGCCCCCTATCATGGCTGCCTGGTGTGCTGCCCCTGTCCAGACTGTCTATAGAGTGGAAATCTTGGGGTGCAGCAGTCCCCTCCGGCCTTCTTTTCTGTTGTCTCCACTGTCTTGGCTGCTTGTGTTCCAGCAGTGAGATCATTTAGGTGCAACATCTCCACCTGTCCCGCCCGCCTGATGTGGCTGCCTGTGGTGCAACAGCGGAATGTTTGAGGTGTCCCCTGTCCTGTCTGCTGACGAGTCTCCCTGTCCTGGATACCCGTGTTGCAGCAGTGGGATGCCTGCGGTACAGTAGGTGCAGTATTTCCCCGTGTCATGGCTGCCGGATGTATCTCTCTGCCCATGTATGTTTCTGTTGCAGCAGTGAAATAGCTGAAGAGCGGCATTCCTCCCAATCTTGCCTGTTTGTTGTGACTTCTTAATGGCTGCTTGTTTTACAACAGTCGGGGGGGGGGGGGGGGGGGGGCTTGCAGTATCTTCCCCTGTCCTATCTCCCCTGCCCTGGCAACCTGAACTGCAGAAGTGACGTGCTTGATGTGCAGTATGCCTTTCTTTTGTGTCTCCGCTTTCCTGAATGTTTGTAGTGCAGCAGTGGGATGCTTGAGGTGCAGTGCCTTCCCCCTGTCCTGGCTGCCTCTGCAGCATACCTCGCCCTCTGTGCAGCTATCCTTATAAGTACTACTGCGCCTTCTTTCCTTCCATAAGTCAAGGATCTCCGCACAGGAGCAGAGCTAGAGTGTGCAGGCAGAAGCACATGCCAGTAGATCAGCGTGTAAACATTCACACTCTGCCAAGTTGCCAAGGACTCAGCCTTTATAAGGATGTGAGGAATCTGTGTGCAGGGGGCTGCAGGCAGAGGACTCTGCAGAGGAGTGGGGCCTGATTGGGCCACAAACTAACACATGTGCACACCATGCTATAAACCTTAATGCAGTGGCGTAATTTAAGCTCCCGCAGCCCCCACGGTGCGGGGTGGCCCCCCGTACCAAAAGTGCTAGGTGGTGAGCCAGGGAGGGGGGCTCCCACCATGTATATTGCAGGGGGGGCCTTTCAAGCTTCGCTACGCCACTGTGTAAATGCTTTTACACACAATGCCATAACTGACACACTTGTAAAATACAGCCTCAGACCCTCACATTTAAACATCGTTTCCGCTGGCCACAGGATAGCATGCGCAGAAGTGCATTCTTGCATAATCTTGCACAAACTGACACATTTGCATGTGATGCAGCACGTTTCAATGCTTATACACTATGCCACAAACTGAGGCAGCTGCACACCATGTGCTTGATGCACACACTGAACTACTCTGGCACAGATAGACACCATTTTGTGTTACACAAATAAATGCTGACACACCATATCTGATAGAGACAGCTAGCCACAGATTCCTTGCCTTTGAATTTCTCCAGTTGTCAGACTGGATCCGGAAGCTTTTTTGTGACCAGTACCTCTGTGGCCAGTAGGTGGCATTTTTCAGCTCTGTATGTGTCGTCACAGTCTGCGTCCGCAAAGGAAGTGACGTTGGCAGCACCAATATAGATGCCACCCAGCTGCGCTGACGTCAGTTCTTTTATTTCCACGCCTACCAGTGCTGATGCATGGAAGAATCACCCTTCAGTCACTATTGACTGGATTTATTTGACGTTTTGTGAGTGTTTTTGAGGTTGGTCATCCTGGTGCATAGGAATGTCATCGAAGAAAACAGGATTCGGGCCCTGCAGAGCCTGTCATCAGCCAATATCGGTGACAGACCCGTACCATGTCTGCCTGTGGTGTCTTGAGCATGACCACAACCCAAAGTCCTGCTCCAATTGATGAGCCATGAATCTTAAGGCCTTGCTGGAGCAGTCCCTCACGCTCATGGCAGTCTGACATGCAACACTGCAACATTTGAGGCCTTGTTTGAGAGGAAGGTCCTGAGAGGAGTCATGGAGTCTTAGGTTGTCGTCCCATTTAAGTCCACAGGGTATTTGTGTAACACCTGTAACAAGAAGAAGTTGAAGAGGTATTCGACTTCTCCTTGTCCATCATCCAATAAGGGAGCGTCGACATTGGAGGCTGGGCTCCATGGTAGCGGCTGCCCCTGGGCTGACTCTGCGCCTCTCTGAGTTTCCGGGAGCATGAGTGACCTCCGCCAGACTAAAGGAGTTGTATGAGGCCATGCACCTAATCTATGGGTGGCCCGACCCCTCTGAATGCCTTTGGGCCCAGTAGTGTCAGAGGGGGGGCCCCTTCTTGTTTCACACCGCCAGCTCCGGCGGGCCCACATGGATCCAGACCTGCGCTGGTCGTACCGCCTTAACTTTCCCCGATGCTGATGCTCCCGGTGCCGCCATCCCCATCCTGATCCCTGACTCTGATACGAGCCGGAGGGACGTCATCCAACACTGCTTCCATCGCCGACAGGAGTCTTGCCTCCTAGATTGGAGCCTGAGCCCTATTCCCTTGGGTTAGGACTCAGGGAGTAATGGGAGGGATTGCTTGATCTTGGGGAATACCAGCCATATGAGGAAGGTCCTAGCATGGACTGGTGTGAGGAACATGGTGAAGCCAGTGGACTGGATACCTCTCCAGATACTGGTATGCTTTCTCCCCCTACTGTGGCTACAAAGGAAGAAGCCTCTTACTTAATGGTGGTGCAGAGGGTGGCAGAGGTCCTTGACCTTCAATTGCCCTTGGTGGCAGTCAAGCTTAACATCTTGTCAGGGGTGCTGCAACTGGAAGTCCCATCAGAACACCTCCTCCTGTTCAATGATGCCCTCACTGACATTCTTTTGGGGACTTGGTCCACACCCAACACAAGAGCTCCTTTGACTAGAACGATTGCCTGCCGCCACCGCCCTCTCCAGGGGACCCAAACTTCCTCCCCTCGCACCCTACCACAGAGAGCTTGGTGGTCCAAGCCTCAACATCCCATGATGCATTCCCTACTGCTCCCCTGGATAAGGAATCCAAGAGGGTGGACTTTGTGGAAAAGAAGATGTTTTCTTCTGCCAGCCTGGCATTGAGGTCAGTGAAAACTGCATGCCTATTGGGCTGTTATTCGCACACTCTATGGGGCATGGTTGCGCAGGTGCTGCCACAGGTCCCGGAGGGGGCTCGATCGTACTCTCAGGCTGTTGCCAATGGGAGAATGTAGGAAGGTAGGATCCTTCTCCATGGTTACCCCCACTTTTTGCATGGTGTTGCTATGTTTTTCTAACTAGTCTGACTGGGATCCCAGTCTCTCTGCTTCTCCCGAAATTGGACATGGTGAGTACTTAGGTACACTCCAGATTAGCTTCTGGTGTACCTTTGTAAGTCTATATACCAACGAGAGAGATAGGGCTCGAGTAAACACTCCTGTACCCCATAAAGTATATCAGAAACAACCAAGGAGTGCTTATATGAAACGTCACAAACGTGAAAAGCAAAAACAAAATCAAAGTGACAGGTTGTTCCAGGACCCCTACCTGGTTCAGGCAAAACTAGGATTTGGCATGTCCAATCCTAATAATCAGGAGGCAACAACCCTGTGGACAAGAATGACTGCATCCAACAGGGCAAGGCAAGTAACCTCTTGTTTAGAAGGACCCTCACTCACCACTAATTGGTGACATGCTTCATCATCGGGTCCCCGCTGGGGTGACCGAATGCCGCCCCAGCGTGCTACAACGCCTGAGTTTTAGCGGAGCGGGTTGATGGTGAGTGTAATAGTGATTAAACTCAAAAGAATGTGCAAAATATGTGAGTGCAAGGTTAAAAAATAAAAGGTTGGAACCCAAACAAAATATTTAATGCGGGCCAACCCGTATTAGGGTTAAAAGCGTGAAAGGCGGACAACCAAGGGTTCTTTATTAGGAGACCTGTGTCCTAAATTACAATATCTGGTCAACATGTTTCTGCTGTCAAAAAGCGGGATCGCACAGCATTCGTCAGGACCACACCTAAATGGCACTCCGGTGGTATGTACGCGCTAAGGTACACCCTCCCGTGAGGCACTTAATGTGAAAAATATAAAAATAGAAGAGTGAAAAGGTAGTTACTCACGGATATTACCCGTGCCGGCACACTGTGGAGTACAGTAGCCAAAGGTACCTGTAGAGGGAAGAAAGAGAACAAACTGACACTTAGAACACACACAACAATACACATGTAATCCATATGAGTCACATGTAGTGAGACAACAATTAAGGCACGACAATGCCTCTGTGTCATTAACCCCATCATGTAGTTACAAGGTTATTGTTCCTTTTAAATGAGGAATTAATAAATAGTGCCTTGTTTAGATTAGTTACAAAGCAAGGACTATTGAAACATGTGTTCCCAAGGATGCAGCAAATGTGATTATATCTGCGTGTCCAGGCTTAAACCGATTAAGTGGTTGGGAACTCCTTGCTGGTACCTAACCTGTATTAAAGCTGGGTAGGGCAAGGAAATCGTTTTATCAATTTAAAAGACTTACGAGAAATTAATAAAGACCTCCGTGAGGAAAAACACCCGTGGCAAACTGTATAACTACAGCAGGATTAACTGTGCCGAGCAGGGGGAGGGGGGCACTTACAGGTTCGAGGAAGAACATTGACTTCCTGGGTCAGAGCGGAGTGGGAAATATTCACGCGGCGTCCTCTGTGAATGAGTCAGGAGGAAGGTGAAAAGTTAGAAACTCCTCCGTAAAACTGTTGTCTCACCAACAGCAACGAGCCAACAGATAGAAACGCTGGACCTGTACTTACTTCTACGCTCGCGACTCCCCTCCCAGCACCTATGTTCAGGGACTGCCGTCTGCCCGAAAGTAGATAGGAAACGGAGCCGGGCTGTTTACATATTCTGTGTTAAGCCGATCACGTGTCCGACGTGCCCGAACGTCGATGACGTGGACCTGCCTAGGGCGCTATAAAAAGATTTAAAGGGGCCAAGTAGAAATACGAGGATTCAGGGTTCGAGACCCCGTGGCTTCTCGGAGATTACTCAAAGATTTAAAATTGAATATCATGGGAGGAAAAAATGCAAAAACAATGAACTTATAAGCCAACAATAAGAAAGTCTTACTGCCTGTGCCAGAATAGTGTAAATCAATGTTGTCGAGATGCAATAGTCAGAAACACAGGGTTAACATCGTTTGAACCCATGTTGATCACGAACAGGAACACCAGTCAATAAGTCTTGTTGTATGTGCCAACAAAGTATGAATACTTGTTATGGAAAGACCTCCCGCAGCATAGCAGGGTCAACATCGTTTGGATTCAATGGATCATAAATAAGTGTGTGTAATCCACCGGTATCTAATTCACCCAGATAGATTTTTGGCGACTACTGTGTGTACATAAACTGTAATGCGGCCAAACTTAGTGGAAGCCCCTGTTGTTTTCTCAGGGAATCAGAGAGAACCCAACCACAGCAGTGTAAACTACTATAAGAGGTTACATAAACCAATGCTTGGGGTTAATGGGTGGTAACGATGACCCACTCTCACGCACTGTACGTGTACGAATAACAAGATGCAGGAATTAGCCTACAAGACTGGATGATAAACGAGTCAGTTACCTCTCAGACTGTTCCCCACGGGATTTCATCATTAAGTCCAGACTTATTAGTTGACAAACGATAAATCCATCATTGTTCTGGATGATGAATGAGTCAATTTCGTCTCAACACTGATCCCCACGGGATCTCATCATTAAGTCCAGACTTATTAGTTGACCGACGATAAATCCATCGTTGTTCTTTTTCAAACAACTTTGCTTCAGATCCCAACGTCACCTGTTCCAGAATTGTCCAGCGCATATCGTTAGGAGTATGTTGTTTCTCAAAAAAATGGGCAGTCATCTTAGTTGTTGATTTTCGGCAACGAATATTGCTGCGATGCTCACCAATTCTTAGTTTAATGCGTCTGGACGTCATGCCAATGTACTGTAGGCCACAAGGGCAAGATATTAGATAAATCACATTGGCTGTGTTGCAATTCGTATGTCACGTTGTTCCCAGAGTTGACTATTCGATAGATTTAATGTTTTGGTGTGAGTAGTGAGGTGGCATATATTGCAATTCCCGCAGGGGAAATGACCAGTGACAGCTGGTAAGCCCCAGGCATTAAGCACTGTTGCACCCAGTTTCGTCAATGTCAGGTCCCTGGGGCGAGTATGGACCAAGGAATCTTTTAGACTGGTGGCTCTTTTATACAAAAAAATGGTTTATCCCACTTGTGTCTGTTGCTAGGTAGTATTTTCCAGTACTTGGAAATGCTCCTGCTGACCGCATTGGATAGTGGATTATATGTTGTTACACAGGTGAGTGGAACTTCTGTGTTTTGGGTCCTGGGAGTTACATCAAGCAGAGTGTCCCTCTGTTGATTTCTTGCTCTTCTCTGACTGTTGTTAATTATCCTTGTCGGATACCCCCTGTTTTGCAGTTTAGTTGTCAGTTCCTCTGCTTGCTGTTTATAGTCAGGTAAATTACTGCAATTACGGCGCAGCCTTAGAAACTGTCCGTAGGGAAGATTTTCCCGCAGGGCCCTGGGGAGATAACTTGTAAAATATAACAAGTTATTTTTAGCAGTGGGCTTTGAAAAAGTTTTAGTCTCCAGTTGGGTATCCCGTCTATTGATGGTTACATCCAGGAATGTGATGGTATCCGAGGAGTATTCATGCGTGAACTTTAAGTGCTGGTCACAAGTATTAAGCCACGTAAAAAAACCCAGTAATGAGTGCTCTTCCCCCTTCCATATCATCAGCACATCATCAATATAGCGTTGCCAAAACATGATGTTGGCAGAGAAGGGGTTCGTAGGGCCCAGGATATTCTTGACCTCAAAGTTGAACACATACAGACCTGCCACCGAAGGGGCAAAAGTGCTGCCCATTGAAGTGCCTGTGGCCTGGAGGTAGATTTTCCCTTCATATTCGAAATAGTTCTTCTTGAGGGCCAAGGTAGCACATTCTACTACAAAGGAACGTGATGTTACAAAATCCCATGGTGTATTATCCAGTGCCTCTTGTACAACTTTGATGGTATCGTCCTGTGGGATACAGGTATAAAGGCTTTCAATGTCCATTGTGACAAGAAAGC
This sequence comes from Lissotriton vulgaris, assembly GCF_964263255.1. Lineage (NCBI taxonomy): Eukaryota > Metazoa > Chordata > Amphibia > Caudata > Salamandridae > Lissotriton > Lissotriton vulgaris. Next base: position 1,045,018,087 of record NC_141685.1, read on the forward strand.
AGGGCTCTTCGGGCAGGGTGATGGTACTCAGCAGGGCAAGGAGGCTCTTTGTATCCTTAAGGTAAGTACTGGTAGACTCAATGATGGGTCTCAGGAAAATATCACAATATTTGGAAAGAGGTTCCAAAAGGGAACCAATTCCCGAGACAATTGGGCGCCCTGGTGGAGGCAGTAAATGTTTGAGTCTTGGGCAGTATGTAAAAATAAGGTACCTTTCTGTCCGTTGTCGTTAAGAAGTCTGCCTCCTTTTTGGAAATATATCCATCTCTCTCAGCCGTGGAAACAAGGTCACAAATTTCATCATGCAGAGTTGAAGTTGGATCCTCAGTAAGTGGGATATAGTTGGTAGTGTTGCTCAGTAGGCGATTGCACTCATTGTCGTAGTCCGCCTTATTCTGAATAACAACCCCACCCCCTTTATCTGCACTCTTTATGATGATGTCCTTATTCTGCTTTAGGGACTGAATCGCTTGAAATTCGGCTGTAGTCAAGTTCTTATAAGGTGTTGGTTCCTGTAACTGTTCCACCTCCAGAAAAACTGCCTGTTCAAAGGCCTAATAAAGAACCCTTGGTTGTCCGACTTTCACTCTTTTAACCCTAATACTGGTTGGCCCGCATTAAATATTTTGTTTGGGTTCCAACCTTGTGTTTTTTGACCTTGCACTCACATATTTTGCACATTCTTTTGAGTTTAATCACTATTACACTCACCATCAACCCGCTCCGCTGTAACTCAGGCGTTGTAGCATGCTGGGGCGGCATTCGGCCACCCCAGCGGGGACCCGATGATGAAGCATGTCACCAACTAGTGGTGAGTGAGGGTCCTTCTAAACAAGAGGTTACTTGCCTTGCCCTGTTGGATGCAGTCATTCTTGTCCACAGGGTTGTTGCCTCCTGATTATTAGGATTGGACATGCCAAATCCTAGTTTTGCCTGAACCAGGTAGGGGTCCTGGAACAACCTGTCACTTTGATTTTGTTTTTGCTTTTCACGTATGTTACGTTTCATATAAGCACTCCTTGGTTGTTTCTGAGGTACCTTTGTAAGTCTCTAGTATATGGTGCTAAGATACCTAGGGCGTAGGTCCACCAGGGTTCCCGCATGGTCTGAAGCATGTATTATGACACCCATGGAAGACCACTCAAAGTGTGACTACAGGCCTGCCTTTGCAGCCTGCGTAAGCTGGTGCTAGTACCACTTACAACAGATATAAGTTTGCTTATATCTAAGGTCACTACACTTAAAATCTATTACTCACCCCTAAGGCAGGCCTTTCAATCCCGAAGGCAGGGTGCATCGTTATAATTGGGAGGGTGCCCTTGCATGAACACCACTTACCAAAGATATAGGTCCCCTATATATAGGGTCACTGCACTTAAAACCTATAAGTCACCCCTACGGCAGGCCTTTACAATCCTGAGGGCAGGGTGCTTGATTTAAGTGTGAGGGTCCTCCTGTATGAGCAGGACACCCATACAACCTTTAGAGTCCATTCTCTCGGGTTGTAAGCACAGCAGCCATTACGATATATAGAGTGGCCATGCGTCATTATACAATGGCTATCTCTAAACTGGCTGTAACAAACTCTGCCATATATGGTATCAAACATGTTGGAATCATACGCTAACACTGTAAATGTTGTTGGGGGTATGATTCTGAATCCATGCACTATAAAGCTCCTCCAGGAGGCCCTCAGTGCTCCCGGTACCAGTCTTCTAGACCCGGACAGCAAACTATGGCTGCTGCCGACCAGAGACATGCTGCTAATGAGCCAAGCTCGAGCAGGGGAAGGCAGGACACTAGGTTTTCTGTCGCAGGGAGGTGTGGCCACCTCCCAGACAGATCTTAGTGTATTGGGACAGGGTGGGGGTGCTTGCCAGCACCACTAGACTGTTGTGAAGGGCACATTTGGTGCCCTCCTTGCATACTCTAGTTGAAACCAGTTCAGGGAGCCGTTAGCTCCCGCTCTAGTGCGAAATCGGACAAAGGACATGGGAGTATCCTCCCTCACTGTCCATCCTCTCTGGGAGGGATCCCTGAATCATCCCAACCCCTTCCTTAGGGTACTTAACACCTTCGACACTCATGACGAGCTCAGCTCGTCATGCAGTGTACTGCTGGTACACTGATGACGAGCTGAGCTCGTCATGAAACCATTACTTTGGATCATCCCCAGCACAGCAGGGGAAAATGCCTAGCATCGATGTGGTTAAGGGCTTACCTGTGGATGGGTCCCTAAATTCCTTTGTGGAACAAGATTCACATCTGAAACTACTTCAACTATCTTTGGCTCCTTTGGACTTCGCTTGACTTCGCTTGACTTCACTTTGGGAACCGAGACTGCAACTAGGAAGACTCCTGCTGCTCCTGGTCTCGTTGTCCTACCAGTATTCTGCAACATCTGTGTCTGTGCTCCATACAGGTTCTTCACAAGGCTTTTGGACATCCAAGACACCTTAAGGAATCTCCCTTGGACTGAAGGAGTCACTCCCCTGCATCTGCAGGCACCGCAACAAAGCTGACTGGTCTGCTGTTCCTGAGTTCCTATGGACTCTGAAAGGTTCAGCAACACAGGCGGTGGTTCTGCAACTCCCTCAAGGCCTGCACTGTCTTCACAGCAAGTTTTAAGCCAGTATCCCTTGTCGGAACCGCTGGAGCAGTACCCCTGTGCACCTGGTTGACTTGCTGTTGCCAAGGTTTGTTGACTCTGTCCTTCAGAGATCTTCGGGCTTAAAGAAGCTCCAGCCTCAAGCATCTCCAGTAGCAAAGATCTTTGCCTGCACCGCATCCTTTGCACCCTGGGCCTTCATCCTTTGGTTAGCTGCTCGAGGTCCTTCTGCAACTCCTGTGCTTTCGGTCCGTGAGTCCTCTCAAGAGTCTTATTTGGCTTCAGTGGGCTCCCCTGCTTGCTCGGGCCTGCTTAGACGTAGCTGCTTATGGTGAGTCACTTGGACCTTGCTGGTCCCGACACTGCACCTTTTTTCGATGACTATGTTGTTTGCCATTGCCAAGGCTGCCGGACACTGATCCCCTTGGCTCTTGACATCCGACATGGGACAGATCGTGAACTGCTCTGGTCTTCCATAGCATCGCCTAATCCGCACAGCTGCAACTTTAAGGGCACCGACAACTCTCCTGCATCTCTGACATCAGTGGTCATTTGTCTTCCTTTACACTTGGTCACTCCTGAGCGGCATAGACTATCCCCCTCTGCTTGCAGGTACCTCTCAACTTGAATCCACCTTTAGGATCCACTGGACTCTTTCACCTTCTTCGCCAGCGCATCTTTTCTGAAGTCCCCCATTGTGGTCTACGGCGGTTTCTGACGTCACTTCACACCTATGCACCCGGCTTCCCTGGTTTAGGTATTTTGATTCCTAGGCAGGGCCGTTTCTAGGTGTTTTGCCGGCCTAGGCGAGAATTTAAAAATGCCGCCCCCTACCTTTTTACTACCATCACTCTCTCCCCCTGTCATCCCGGCTAGTTAATTTCATTTCAGTTGATTAATTCTTCAGCCCACCTCTCTTGGTTACCAAGTACTAGGGAGTGAATGCAACGAGTTAACATTTTCTAACTAGCAGCCTAGTCTGCAAAACAATCTAACACTTGGACGTGATTCAATAATAATTCATCACCAAATACCCTCGCAAAACTGACTGGTGAAGACTGAAGGACGAACTTAAAGCACACCCCAAAATAAAATAGATATAAAAGTGTCTAGTAAGGAGAAAGCAACTGTACTAGAAAGTTGTGGCAGTCTCGAAGAAGGATCGCTTTTTACAAGGCTACCAGGAGCCTACCGCCCCCGCCCTGTAGGAGCGCTACGACTTTTATGGCGGCCGTGCTGGACATCGCTGCTTTAAGGCTCTCTTTCAGAGCGCTTTACAGCCATTCCAATTTGTCATTACAAATGATCACCGACAGCTAGTTGGCGGAGGCGGTCTACACAGACTCTCTCCCAGCTAACTTTATAGGAGCCACACGTGTGGAGGCAAGGGAATTGTGGACATTTTAAAAGTGAATGCAGTAGCTTTATTATGAAAAGAAATGAAACTATTTATAGAAATGTCTCCTGCTATTGGCTAGGCTGTGTTTGCTAATGTGATTAATGCAGGTGGAGGCAAGGGGGGAAATAAAGCATGACACTTCCCCATCTCTCCTAGAGCTCACTTGCTACCTACCCTGCCCCCTAGCCCACGGCCACTTACCGACGCCCGCAATTGTGCACGAACTTGCAGTATCTTAGAATCCCTGTCACAGAGAATTATAGAGACCACAAGAGAGGTGCCAGTTCTCCTCACCACTGAAATGTAAATCGGTCAAAAATTCAGAAGATTTGATTATAAAAAAACAATCTTTCAAGAATAATGGGACCTGGCGAGAGTGTTAATGAAGATCCTGGCTGAAGTGCAATGCATTGAACCTCGGGGGCCTGAAAAAAGTAAAGATCTACTATAGTGTGGTTGCAGAGAAAGTACAGAGAGTGCCAAGTAGTCAAACAAGCACCAAGGCGCCTGGATACGTGTGTGATCTGCTCAAACCTCCCATATTTAGCATTTTAAGTGGGAGTGCCTAATTAGAGCCAGTGGTTTCCTGTCCTCGGCACGGGCACTTAAATGTCAAAATACATCAAAAAAGAGCATTGAAAATGCAGTAGGTCTCGCCTTTGATTGTTAAAGCCATTTGCTTTGCTAATGGTATTGTATAGTAAAGCAAATGGCTTTAACTTAACCCTTTCGCTGCGGCGGCTATTCCGCCGCAGCGCTAAGTGGGCGGGGTGGCCGCTCGGCGGCCGCATGCTGGTGACAGAACCGCTCCGTCACCAGCCGCGGTTGAGCTGTGCTGGTGACGGAGCGGTTCCGTCATGACCCGCCCCGCTCATTAAAACTGCCGTGCAGGCGCGAAATCGGCGCCGCGCAGGCGCGGCGGCCGGGCCATGACGGAACCGCTCCGTCATCAGCACAGCCCAACCGTAGCTGATGATGGAGCGGTTCCGTCATCAGCAGGGGAGGGGTTAATGAAAGGCGAGATCTGTTGTATTTTTAATGCTTGTTTATTTTAAGAGGGAGAGTACCAGCACTTCTCAAGAGTGACGTACCTGCCCTTCTATTTTCTCATTTGAAGCACTGCTCACAAGTCAAAGAAATTGCAACCTCAATACCATACCTTGAATGGAAATGGTATTCAGGCCTAACACGGACCAAGCATTTACGATACCAATGCTCAAGTCGCACATCCGCCATGCAACACAACTTGGTGTTACTCCGCATTACCTCAGCTGCTATGCCTCCAGGTACAGGCCAATGCTGTAATTGTTCTCAAAATGTACTTCCAGTGAAGCCACCCAGCATGGCGAGTCAGCGTTCTAGCCTCTTGTGGTTCCCCTTATCTTTTAGGAACATCGTATTTTCGTCGGCGGTGTTACAATTACATAAAATCGATCAATTTTGAGAGAACAGGTACCCTAAGATAGTCCTACCAGTTCTTAAACACACGTCACTGTGTAAGCATAAATAGTTTGTCCCGAGACATTAAAGAAGGAAAGGGATGAAAGACGGATTGCGCCGTGTCCAATATGCTTTAAAAACACATGCACCAAATACTTTAAGATGCATTTAAGTAAGAACCTCCCTCAATTCCTTTAGCCCTTTTAAAGGTGTCTTTATATCACAGTCTCGTTCTGTCCATTGTCACTGATGCTTTGCATACACATAAACAAAAATATTTGGCTAAGGCTCCTTGCACTGCAGGTCAAATCATCTTTAAAATGTGTATCACGTTCTAACCTGGATAAAGTAGTCTGTAAGCCTGATCAGTTATGACCCATGCAACTAGCTTATTAGGCTTTACAAAGGAAGATATTCATACACACTTTTCTAGACATTTCCGCGTAAAGTGAAGTGCTAGAGAATGTACCATTTGTTATAATTTAAAACAGGAAAAACTGGGGGGGGGGGGGGGGGGTGTTGACCTTCTCATCTTTTCCATGGCGCCTCGAAATTCTGCGACCCGGGGACAGTGCTCAAAGAATTAAGCAGCTATCACGCACGTTTTGGTCTGTTGTCGCCCACTGATGCACCATATTTTAACCCAGCTGTTGTGAAGTCAGCACACCAGTAGTTGGGAGTGGGCGGAGCTAGGGGGCCAGAGGAAGAGGAGGGGCAGACACAGGAAAGGGTCAGTTAGAGTAGGGACAGGGCAGGAGTAAGAGGAAATGAATAAAGCTCCAGTTTAGAGAAACACACGTGTCTGTGTTTATTGTAGCAGGATGCTACAGCTGGCGACGAGGGTGGGATCGAGCACCCTGTGTGACATGTGCTGATCCTGTGACGCTGCCCGACCCTGTGACCCTGTTCCCCGTCAGCGTGAGTGATAAGCCGGCCCTGAACCTCCATGACCGCGTGGAGCGGTAAATGCCGTGAATGAGCGTGGGAGCGCCGTCGCGCGTAGGAGGGTCGGAGCTCACCCGTGTGTGGGGCTGGAGCACAAGAACAGAAGTGCCCACCGGGAGCTTACCCCGGCGGCAACTAGCCTGAAGCTCGCCCTGCGTGTGGGGCTGGAGCGTGGAGCTAAAAGCGCCTACCGAGTGCCCACCTCGGCGGCAGAAGCGCAAGTGAAAACGCCCACCGAGTGCCCACCTCGGCGGCGAACAGAGCGGAGCTCGCCCCTTGCCTGGAGGCTCGAGCGTGCCCACCGGAGCCCACCCGGCGGCAGTAGCAGTGAAGATCACCCCACGTGTGAGGAGTGGACAAGAGACAACCAAAGCCAACCGGGAGCCCACTCCGGCGGCAAGAGACGAAGGAAAGAAATCTCACCTGCAGCAGTGACTCTGGCGGTGGATCGCGGCTGAAAACGACGAGTGGTGAGTGGAAAACTGCAGCCCCGGGTGAATGTGTGGCTCCGGTCGAAGGAACGAGCAGAGACGACCAAAATCTCGTTGAAAACGAGATTCCCGGCGGCCATCTTGAAGTCAGGCAGCATTGGCCAATCCCCTGCGAGGGATCATCGGCGGCCATTTTGAAGTCAGGCAAAGAGCCTGAAACATCAATGAAGCACTGGGAAATGCACTAAAGACAGCAAACAACCTTTGGCAAGTGTAAAGGCAAACAAGCACAGGCTGAGGCAAGAGGCAAAACACAAACAAGCATTGGCGATTGAAAGCAAAACAAGCATTGGCTAAGAGTGAACAAGCATTGATACATGCAAACAAACAAGCAGTGATACATGCAATTAAACAAACATTGATACATGCAAATCAACAAGCATTGGTGCATGCAAAGACAAGTATTGGCTAAGAGTAAACAAGCACTGGTATATGCAAGTAAACAAGCAGTGATACATGCAATTAGACAAACATTGATACATGCAAATCAACAAGCATTGGTACGTGCAAAGAAACAAGCATTGATCCATGCAAAGAGACACAAGCATTGATACACGCAGATCAACAAGCATTGGCGAACACAACAGAATCAAGCATTAGCGAAGACCAAACGAGTACTGGCGAAGGCCAAACAAGCATTGCCAACGTCCCAGCACATGACCAGACCGCAGGTTTCGACTAAAGAAGATCAACTACGAAGACGCGAAGTCGAGTGAACAGCCCGTGCCCTGCAAATACGATCCATCAGAATCCTCTTCTCATGGCGAGGGAAGAAGTAGCACAACGACGCAACCCTTGCATCAGAGCACCACCCCCAGGAATGCAGTATGATACCTGGAGTCTGTGTCTTGAACAGAACCAATGGCTGGCGACATTGGGTGACTTCCTGGACGCCAATGGTGAACAAAGAGAGAGGAAATGTCTAATGCTGCTCCTCCATTTGGTGGGTCCAGAGGGCCGATGCCCAATCGAAACATTTTCCAAAAAAGACACAGATATCTACAAAAGACTCCAAGAACAGCTATGTGCCCGTCTCTCCGCACAAGCGGAAGTAGATCAAGAGCGCATCGCTTTCAACACAGCTCGACAGGAACCAGGTGAACCACTGCCAACTTTCATCACTCGGCTGCAAAACCTGGTACAAGGCTGCCACTTCAACACCTTTACGAATGAGGACGCAGTTCGACTCCGGATAATTGACGGCTGCGCAAACCCCGACACAAAGCTCAAGATCTTGCGAGGACAGTGGTCGCTAGAAGAAATCATCAGGAAGGCTAAAATGGGAATGCACGTCAAGGCAAGAGACAGATCACAGGACCCGAATCTGAAGGCAAATTGTCAAGGTGCCTGGACAGATGATACTCGGAAAACAGTCAACACAAAAAAGAGAGAGAGGGAAGGCAGACCAATGGAAAGACAAAGGGAGAGACACAGTGACAAGGAGTACTCTGAGTCAATCAGTCAAAGGACAACCTCAAAGAGTTCTTCACCCTCAAAGTGTCATTCAAAGTCTGACAAAGGAGGAGTGTCAAGTGGGACAGATCGCACCCCTGAACAAGATGGCAACTTACACAACAAGAGAGTAAGGAAGACAAACTATAGAAGGAGAGCTCAAAATGGTCACAACTGGAAGTTGGCGCAAGAACACTCTTCGTCAAGTTGTGAAGACGAGTCTGAGGGAACATCATCCAGCAGGAGAACACACCACCAACAGATCAGAGATACTAGAGCACCGAACAATTGGGAAGGAGAACCAGATCACACAAGACGGACTGGTCCCGCACACCAACAACAAGCAAGAAAAGATACATGCAGTCATGGGCCTCAAAGCATCCATGGGCCCCGCGACAACGTAGAAACAGAGCGTAGATGGGTAACATCAGGCGAGAAGGACGAAGAGGCAAAAGCTTGGGATCAAGCACAAGGAACAAGCACGGAATCTTCAAACAATCTCCCAAATGAGACAACATTGAAGATGTTCCAACAAAGACACACGGAGAAGCTTTTCACAGACAATTCCGAGACGGAAAGCAGCTCGTCACGGACTACCCGGTTCCGAAGACCACCTGGTAAGACATTCCCAAAGGAACACTCACAGAGGAAACTGACGGAGCACCCCTCTGATTCAGAAAGCATGTCGGTCCGATCCTTTGAGTCGGCAGAATCGTGGTCCCGACAACGGCCACGCGCAACATTCACAAAGAAACATTCTCAGAGGGAAGTGAGGGAGGACCCCTCTGATTCAGATAGCATCTCGGTCCGATCCTTCGAGTCGACGGAGTCGTGGTCCCGACAACGGCCATGGCGCCAAGCACCTGAACACATCAGCGGACCAAGGGACACTTTTACCGTCAAGAGCGACGTGTCTCACACCAATGTCAATGCACACTCGATCACTCCACCAGACGACCTGCCACATCGAGCACGGGTGCATCGCGACACAAATACTACACCGTCATCCCGGGTAGGGGCAGCAAGGTTGACTCGAAGGTCCTGGTCCTGGTCCTATAAAATGGAAACAGATATCGTGTCCAGTAGCACCCAAATAAAGACGGACCAACCAGTCGATCTGCAAAGGAAGCCGTACGCGCCGGGAGAGTCAAGTCATCATCGGATAAGAACGAAACACACAACTACCCAGCCGGTTCCAAGGTTTGCCTGTTCTAGGCGCGAGCAGGAGTGGGAGAGGCAACCCGAGGCAGCAAATCAACCTCCAAGCCATACCAAGATGGCCTCCCCAGTTCATACCCCACCGGCTGGCATCCCAGACTCGAAACAGGAGGACAGTGTTGTTCTCGACCTGACAAAGCAAAATGAAGCAAAAATACATACAGACACTCGGAAGGGAACTAGAATAACTTCCCCGTGGAAAAGAGGCCGAGCGTCACGTGAGCAAGAGTCACAAAGGAGGACAGACTGCCGACATCAAACTGAGCTCGCCATAAACACCTCGGACATTGAAGGCCCCATCTCTCCAGACATCAGCAACAGAGCTTGTCTATTCAAAGACGAACCACTGGCGAACACTCATCACGACATACATCCACCCAAGAGACTGATAGTGGAGATGGACTGAGAAGTCAGTATGTTTTGTTTGTTTTGTTACAAAGGGGGGAGATGTTGTGAAGTCAGCACACCAGTAGTTGGGAGTGGGCGGAGCTAGGGGGCCAGAGGAAGAGGAGGGGCAGACACAGGAAAGGGTCAGTTAGAGTAGGGACAGGGCAGGAGTAAGAGGAAATGAATAAAGCTCCAGTTTAGAGAAACACACGTGTCTGTGTTTATTGTAGCAGGATGCTACACCAGCCTCTCATGGTGGCTTGCCCTTGAACACTGACCGAGTAAGAGACACTGTAGCTGTAGGCGCTCGAAAAACAAAAGATCACACGCCTGGTTGCTCGCTAGCTAGGGCTTAAAATAAACCAATTTATCTGGCCTTCCACTTTACCCCACCACATCCATTCGCCTGTGTCTTACATAATGTATAGTCTTGTTAAATATTACTTCCATAGGAAGCCTCTTATCATGAATACCCTGATCGAAATCTGGCTATTCACTGCAGTGATGGTGCAACAGGAGTTAATAAAGTGATTAGCCTCTGTGGTGGCGTCACCCTGGGCAAGGCTGGCCTCCTTTAGTCACCACAGACATGGCATGGCAGCTGGCAGTCTCACCAGAGACGGGGAGCATGAGTGCCTCCGTGTCTGCACTGACCCCCTCCTCACCCACCGGAGCAGGCCTCTGCAGCCCCACGCTGAGGGGAGATAAAGCTGCGCTGACGGCGACTCGCGCTGAGCTGCTCCCAGCGTGAGCGCACGGCTGGCACGGGCACAGATTGGGTACCCATCTACTCTCCAGTGTTGTTCGCTGCGTAGGAAACATGGAGATGAAGAGGTGCATGCAGTCACCAGTGATGTAGGCTGCGCATCAGCCAACACGAGCAGATCTGTTCGCGCCTTAGGGGATCTCCTCACCTGTAGTCTGGGTGTCCGGTGCATCAGTGCCTTGGGGGGATGAGCGGTGCAGGCGACCACGAGGTGAGCACAGAGGTCCTATGAGAGCGGGCACGCACGGCCTCCGCCTGTGGCGCCGAACATGACGTCACACCCCCTCACGTCACGTTGATTATTAGAAGGCGCTAATGAGCTTTTGAGGTTGAAGACAGTTCACTCAAGGGACAGGGCCGTTTCCATCATTAGGCAAGACTTGGCGGCCATTCACTCAAGGGGATTTCCAAATTAATGTTTTTTGTCGCCCCCCCCCCCCTCTTTTGCCTCCCTAGGCAGCCGCCTAGTCTTGCCTAATGGTAGAAAGGTCCCTGTTCCTAGGGTATCCACGGGTGGGATGACTCTCCAACCTTCCATCTTCCACGTGGTTTCTTCGGGAGCCACTGGGAAGGGTCCTTCTTCTATAAAACTGCAACTTCGACTTACCCATTGACGTGCATTGGGCATGCTGTTGTGTTCCTGCTCTGCACACGGCCCCCGTGGGGTTCCTAGATACTCACCTTGGGTGGTTCCTTGAGTCACCGGCTCTTCTACATCTTCTGGATCCATTCTCAACCTAGGTCATTGTTTGCATTCCACTATTTTAGTACATGGTTTGGTCTCTCCCTGGAGACCACTGTGTATTTGTGCTACTTACGTGTTCTATTTTCAAAGTATTTGTGTGAATTGTGGTTATATCACTAGGTAGGAGATTTTGCAATATATTAGTGAGTGTTTATAATGAATACATATTTTTATAACTACACTGTGTGGTTCTTTTTCACTTAACCTGAACCGTAAGATTCAGTATTGGTAAAACAAGCTGCTTTGCACTCCTTCTGGAATAAGCCTGAGGGCTGCTTTCCATAGCTGCCACTTAGAGAGCTTATTAAGGATGTCTACGACCACTCAAATCATCACAATGGTTGTCTTGAGTAGTGCAGGGTGCTACACTTAAATAAGTAAGCACCATATACAAAGCTAGTCTCCTACAGAGAGCTGCAGCAAAGTTCACTATTCACTGTGGACTTGACATGACCGGCTCACTGGGCAGAGCAGTGTCATTGACGATGGCCTTGAGGCGCCACACCTAGCTGAGGACGACTGGCTTTCATGGATATGCCTTCAATGACGCCCGTCTCTTTGGGTACAAAGTCGAATTGGTGCTGGAGAGCTTCAAGGACATTCCGGTTATGGTCAAGTCCTAGGGCCTTTCTATGGCCCCATGTCATCCCCAATCTGATTTTTGCTCCTTTTTGTTATTACAGAGGGTGCTTCCAGCCACGCCAATTTCCTCCCAGCCGCGGAGTCCTGCTCCCCAGCCTTTGTGTGACCAAAGGCGTGGCTCCTCGTGTGTTCAGTAGCCAGCGGTCTGGTCAGTCTGTCCACCTCACACCTCCCACAGAAGCTGCAGCCTCCCAACCCTTTTAATCTGCCCACCAGTTGGCAGCAGGATTTGCCATTGCCTCCCCCAGTGGCAATCCATAACATCAGACAGGTGAGTTTTACAATTCGTCCAAGGGGGTGCCCCCTCCCCTTCATGATTACTCCTCCCTCCATGCCACCATCTCACGACCAGCTGACCGAGAATCACCTGTCCTTCTCCACGAGGAAGTCATGACTCTGTTGGGCAAGGGAGCTAAAGAGAGGTTTCCGGTGCTAGAAGTAGGCTGTGATTGCTATGCCCACTACTTTCTGGTTCTTAAAAAGGAAAAGGCCTTCCTCCTACTATGGGCGCTCAACTTCTACCTCAAGAAGGAGAATTTCAAAATGCTCATGTTAGCGCAGGTCTTGTCTGCCCTGGAACCGGGAGACTGAATGGTAGCATTGGATTTGCAGGATGCCTAGTTCCATATTCCAGTTCTGCCTTCCCACCGGTGCTATCTGCGCTTTATGGTAGGCCACGGGCACTTCAGTTCACCGTACTCTCTTTTAGCCTGACCAGCGTCCCTCTGGTGTTCACCAAGGTGATGGTGGTGGTTGCAGGTCATCTGCAGACCTCAGGGGTGCCTGTCCTTCCCTATCTCAACATCTGGCTGTTAAAGGTGGCCTTCTTCCAGGCTGACGTCTCTCACTTCCAGACTATGGCGAACCTCCTGGATTCACAGGGATTCACTATCAACATGCCGAAGTCACACCTGACTATTTTTCTATTTCTATTTAGGGGGTTTTGTAGAGCGCTTGGTGACGCACAACGGCGTGTCCCCGCGCTAATGAGCTAATATGTACCAGACTGATAAATGCAGAAAATTACTGTGAAAATAGAGCAGTCTTCAGCTTGGCTCTGAACAGTGTTTCTGAGGGTTCTAGTCGCAGTGCCATTGGTAGCTTGTTCCATCTGGATGCTGCAAGGAGCCTAAAAGATCTTCCACCCATCCGGGCTCTGGACACCCTGGGAATTGACAGGAGTCCTGAACCGGAAGATCTCAGAGAGCGAGATGGCTCATAGGGTGTCAGCAATCCTTTCAAAGGGAGCGGGGCTCTCCCGTTGATGATCCGGTGGCACGTGCACAGGGCTTTGAATTCCACCCTGCTGTGAATCGGGAGCCAGTGCAGAGACCGGAGGGCTGCTGCGGAGCCCGCTCTTCTAGATAGTCTAAGCACTAGTCTAGCAGCGGCATTCTGGAGAACCTGGAGACGGCTCAGGTTCTTTTCCAAGGTTCCCAAGTAGAGAAGATTGCCGTAATCCATCTTTGACGTGACTAGTGCATGCACCAAAGTTTGGCGGGCTCTGATAGGTAAGAATTTTAATACCTTCCTGAGACTTTTAAGGGTCCCAAAACATGATCCAACCACCTGATTGATCTGAGGACCGAAGGCAAGGTCAGAATCAAACCAAATGCCTAGGTTCTTTGCTTTCTGGCAAGGGGCAGGTAGTGGGCCCAAGCACGGTGGCCACCACGCCGACGTCCACGCTGATTGGCCTCCCCCCACTACCAGTACCTCGGTCTTGCCTCCGTTGAGTTTGAGGCAATTGGCGGACATCCAGGCCGCGAGATCTTGCATGCAAGCTCTGAAGATGTCCGCCGAGGGACCAGGGGTACGTGATAGGGAGATGACCAACTGCGTGTCGTCGGCATATGATACCATTTGGAGGCCATAGCTCTCTACCAAGGTAGCAATCGGGGCGACATAAAGATTAAAAAGAGTAGGGCTCAGGGACGAGCCCTGCGGCACCCCCTGATCCAGAGAGATGCGCTCAGAGTAATGGTCACCCTGCCTCACTTGGAAACCCCGGCCTGTAAGAAATGAATAAATCCACTTCAATGCTGCCCCTCTCACCCCGCCTTTGCTCAGACGCTGTAGCAAGATGGAATGTGCTACAGTGTCGAACGCGGCGCTGAGGTCCAGGAGGATTAAGGCCATGGTTTGTCCCTCATCAGCACCTTGCCTGAGGGTTTCGGTAGCCCTAAGAAGGGCAGACTCCGTAGAGTGACGCGGCCGAAACCCGAATTGCGTAGGGTGAAGGAGGTTACTTTCTTCCACAAATTTCATTAGCTGCTTATTTGCCACTTTCTCCGCGATCTTAGAAAAATAAGGCAGCAAGGAGATGGGACGAAGATTCTCTAGCTTCTCGGCGCTAATGTTGGGCTTCTTACGTAAGGGGAGCACCACAGCCTGTTTCCAGTCCTCTGGTATGGAACTGGATGAAAAGGAGATGTCTAGCAGATGTCTGATATAGGGTTCTAATGTTTCCAGACTGTCTCCCAGCCTCTTTGGAGAGGCGGGATCCCGAGGAGAGCCAGATTTAACAGATCTGCAAATCCCAACTAAATCCACCGGTGGAGGGGTGGTAAAATTAAGTAATAGATTGTGATCGGCTTCATCACTCAATAAGTCTGCTGACATTTCCGCTGCAGGAGGTATAAGGGGAAACGCGGAGTAAATCTTGGAGACTTTATCTCCGAAGTAGTTCGCAATGCGATTACATGCTGCTACTGAGTGGTCATCCTCTAAAGTAGAGGTTTTAGGGGTAGCCAGGGTTTTATATATGCTGAACAGTTCCCTAGACGAGTTCTCTGCCTCGTGGATTCTGTCAGCATAGTATGTGGCCTTCTCTATCCGTATCTTGTTGTGATAGGCACGTCTCTTAACGAGATAGGCCTCTTTCATCCGGTCGTCGTATGCCACTCTCCACTGCCTTTCTGCACGTTTACAGTCCCTTTTGGCACAGCGCAGCACCTCGCCAAACCAGGGGGCCGTTCTTTGTCTCTGTGCCCCTTTGGTTGAACGTCCCAGCGGGGCTGTGCAGTCCAAAGCAGCAGTAATACGGTCGTTAAGCAACCTATTCGCTGTATTCACATCATTGCCTCCTGGAGGACCTTCTGCCGTGAGGGCCGTATTAAAGTTTTGTAGGGAAAATCTTGCCCACCTACGCCGAGGATAATTGAGAGGGGTGGGGGCGCTGGCTTTATATTTGGGCAGGAAGATGGCAAATGGGACCAAAAAATGGTCTGTCCAAGGCAGGGGCACTGGAGGAGCAACTGAAACATCCTCCCAGTTTGCAAATATAGGATCAAGCAGATGCCCGCGATTCTGTGTAGGAAGCAGCCCCTTTAGTTCCAGCTGTAGGGTGTGAAGTTCATCCCGGAACTCCACCGCTCCTTTATCTGCTGGGTCGTCAAGATGTGTGTTCAGGTCTCCTAACAATAGAAACTTATCCCTCCTGATCGCTAATTCAGTCACACACTCTAAAAGATTCCCTTTGAATCTGGACATAGGTCCTGGAGGGCGATAGACTAGCAGACCCTTGATCGTCGTGCTCCCATCAATGTTTATGCTAAAGATCCCTGCCTCGCAACCTGCTAGGTTGACTCGTTCGAGTTTGCAGGCCCATTGCTGTTTAAAGGCAATCGCAATTCCTCCTCCTCTGCCTAAGGGTCTGTCCAGGCGCACCATTTGATAGTCATCTGGTAGAGCCTGGACCACATCAGGATCAGAGTTGGCCTCTAGCCAGGTTTCCGTGATAAACAACAGATCGAGATGTTTATCAATAAGAAGGTCATATACATCATGTCTATGGCAGCTAAGCGATCTGGCATTGATCAGGCCGCAGGACAACAGAGAGGCGCTAGCCCTGGAGTTAGCGAGCATAGTGCTAAAACAAAATTGGCAGTGTTTACATCCTTCGGTCTCCCCCACCCTTATGCTATGGAGGCCCGGGGTACATGTGAACGAGGAGTAACTTACTAAATCGCTCTTGCTCCAGGTAATTCTGCCATCGAGGACAGGGGGTGTGGCCCTAGGCCGTGTCCGGTCGCGGACGGGCGCAGACGGGCTTGGCTTTGGCGCGGCTTCGGCGCGCATCCGGCGCGCCCGCTGCGCCAGCCCGCTGCGCCGTCTGGCCGTGTGACACATTATGTAGGGTGTGAGGAGGGTGGGAGTCCGGCGCGACTAGAGTGCAGCCCCCAGCCACACCTAAAATGGCGCCTGCCGCCACCAGCACCTGATCAAACAACACGGCTGGGCGAGGCAGGGAAAGAGAATATAGTCGTGAAAAGAAGTGTCAGTGTGCCTCAGCAAATTCCCAGTTAAAATTCATTAATTAGAAGCCCCCCAGTAAAATTGATAAAAACGATCTATTTGGCTGTTAAAATACAGAATCACAAATGTAAAATGCAGCAAATCAGTTCTGGTACAAAAACGCTCGCAGCCCTAGTGTCTCTCACTAGGGAGAGCACAAGAAAGGCAGCGAGGGCTTTACAGAGCAGCCCTAAGTAGCCTGGGAGGGCGGGAGTCCGGCGCGACTAGAGCGCAGCCCCCAGCCACACCTAAAATGGCGCCTGCCGCCACCAGCACCTGATCAAACAACACGGCTGGGCGAGGCAGGGAAAGAGAATATAGTCGTGAAAAGAAGTGTCAGTGTGCCTCAGCAAATTCCCAGTTAAAATTCATTAATTAGAATCCCCCCAGTAAAATTGATAAAAACGATCTATTTGGCTGTTAAAATACAGAATCACAAATGTAAAATGCAGCAAATCAGTTCTGGTATAAAAACGCTCGCAGCCCTAGTGTCTCTCACTAGGGAGAGCACAAGAAAGGCCACTACCTCTTAGATGCTCCCTTTCAATGGAGCTGTTCTGGACACAGTGCAGTTTGTGACTTAACCTCATGATCTGCGAGTCCAGGATATTCAGGCTAGGCTATGATACCAATGTTTCAGCCTCTATCCTGGATTTAAGTGAGACAGTCCTTGAGGCTGTTGGGACTCTTGGCCTCCTGCATCCTGTTGGTGACTCCTGGCAGATGGCATATCCGGGATCGGCAGTGTGACCTGAAGTTCCAATGAGCACCGCATCAGGGGAATCTCTTCGACATGGTCCAGATCTCTGAGGGAACTCCGAAAGATGGCAGTGGCAGCTCACACATTGCGATTGGTTCAGAAGCAGACCTCTCTTCCTTCCCCAATCAGGTCTCACAGTATTGACAGATGCATCACTCCTGGGATGGGGTGGCCATATGGGAGAGGTGGAGAGCAGAGGACTCTGTTCTCCGGCAGCATACATACTCCACATCAACCCGCTGGAGCTCCGTGCGATCTCACTGGCATTGAATGCCTTTCTACCCTCCATCAAGGGAAGGCTGGTACAGGTGTTCACTGACAACACCACTGCCATATGATACTGCAAAAAACAGGGCAGGATGTGGTTGTGGACCTTTTATCAAGAGGCACTGTGTCTCTGGACATGACTGAAACAGAAGGGCAAATCCCTGGAGGTTCAACACCTGGCAGGCTCCCTTAACACCAGTGTGGAAAAACTCAGACGTCAATGCTTAGCAGATCACGAATGACGTCGCCAATTGGAGTTGGTGCATGGTCTCTTTCAACAGTGGGGAGAGCCTTGGTTAGATCTGTTCGCCTTTGGCGAGAACGTGCAATGTCAGCAGTTTTTTTGCGCTGGAGTTTCCAAGGCAGCTCTTGCTTGGAGGCAATTCATCTAAGATGGAACTCAAGCCGCCTGTGTGCCTTTCTGCCCATACGCCTCCTGCCCAGAGTTCTCACCGGTGGTAAAGTGAGCTACCGGTCCAAAGTCGAGACATACCTAGGCAGAGGGGATTTGGGCCTAGTAATTAAGGCTGGTCCATCCCTTTCAGAGGTGTGCTGGCCAAGTCTGATTTGCATATGGTTGGATACTATCTAGATCTAGAATGTAAAAGTGCAACAAAATGTTGGATTACAGTGCAGCTTAGAATAATTAGCAGTGCCTGGAATTAACTGAAGCATACCATCAATGTTACATCTGACATGTGACATCTTTACCCACTTGCTTTTTCTAACCAGCCTAACACTGTATCCTGGGACTTGTGGTTTAACGTAGTGTGATCATATCTGCATCCAAAGTCTTATTGGTAAGAAAAGAAACAGAACCACTGTC
The DNA here is from genome assembly GCF_964263255.1 of Lissotriton vulgaris. Taxonomy (NCBI): domain Eukaryota; kingdom Metazoa; phylum Chordata; class Amphibia; order Caudata; family Salamandridae; genus Lissotriton; species Lissotriton vulgaris. The sequence goes on from NC_141685.1 coordinate 1,045,036,329, forward strand.
TGAAGCTGTCACACATGGCACGTGGCCACTTTACAGCTATCCAGGTAGCAAAAGTTGTGGACATTTCTCTCTATTTTTCAGCATGTTTGAGCCCATACGTCTGCCACTTGGTATGCAAGTGTATCTGTATCTATCAGGTTGAGCAGGCATGATGTGCAAATGCATAATTTTGTGGCAGACTGTGTAAAAATGACTCTCTGCAGTGTGGTTTAAGTTTGCCTATATTTGCCAAGGCACGTGAGTGTGCACATCGCAGAAATGATTTGTACGAATATTAAGTTGTGGTGGTGTGTGTAAGCATGTTAACATGGTGTTTAAATGTGTCGGCTTGTGCCAACGTGTGTAACAATGAATGTCTGCTGCATGGTGTATAAATACGTTAAGCCATGAACAACAGTGACCGCTGGTGTGGAAAACTAGGGCCCTGAAAGGGGTCAGCCAAGTGACTGAAAATCCATTCACAGAGTGGGAAGGATGGGTGGGTCGGTAAACAATCTGGATGTATTCTCCACCAGATAAGGCATTACCAAAGGTAAGTAACTAATTAATCTAAGAAAGATTTCTAGCCGCAAATTTCTTACCTTTGAATAGCTACCCCAGCAATAACTCCCCGGAGGTGGGTCTATGGACCAATTTCATATAAGTAAGTCCTGCAGGACCGAATGGGCGAAGTGCTCATCTCTTTGAACCTGCGTGACCAGACAGTAATGTTTGGTGAACATGTACAGCAATGCCCACATTGCTGCTTGGCTGATGTCCAGGACCGGAACTCTGCATGCTAATGCAGTGGTTGCAGCTTTAACTCTGGTGGAAGGAGCTTGCAAGCCTTCCGGAGGTTGCTTCTTGGCCAGGGTATAGCAGATTTTGATGCAGTCACTGATGAACCTCAGCGAATCCAAACCATGGCCATTATTGGAGTGGACTGGTAGTCCTTGAGTTCAGTGGTTGATGTTCAAGGCTGGTTCAGAGCACCACCTTTACAGACTCACTTGGGGATTCCTTAAGCCATCTCCTGCTCAGATACGCCAATTTCACTTTGTTAGGAGATTTTAGCCTCCACTTAGAAGGCAGAACCGAGCCAGGAGTAGACCACTTTCTTCAAATTATAGAACTATTCACATTGCACCAACTGGCGGAGGGCCAAACACACCGGGCGGGCCATACTTTAGATGGGGTCTGTTCAACTTTGCCTCATTATCGGTCGACACCCCTACCCCTCAGATATGGTCAGACCACCTCTTTGTCCCCTTACACTTAGGGTTCCATAGATGAGCCGCCCTGATACGTCACCCCCCCCCCCCGAATCCCAACGTAGGCACAAATGGGCACAATTAGCTGACCACCATAAGCTAGCAACCTCCACTGAAGCTCAAACCCCCCTTCTAACAGGGAACACAGGGTTGGATTCACGCCTCTTCCACTCCTGGCTAACCACTGTATGTAATGAACTTATCCCACCAGAGAGACTTCATGAGGACAAGAAACCAAAAATTCAGAAAGTCACCTGGTTTTTTTTGATAATCAAATTTATTGAAATTTTAAAGCACAAATTCATAAAGGCATCACATTCAAGCAGAATATCATACAGTACATACATGCGTAGAGCGACAAAGACTGGAGAATCAAACAACAGGGAAAATTCATACAGAGGGTTAACCCAGAAGACAAGCAGTCTGTATCCACTCCTCAAGAGCACAGGTTGAACCATTTGCCCCATATCCTTTGAAAAAGTTCAGGGCAGCCCCAGGCTTCGAAGAGGGGCTCCTCCTGAGTCCCATACCAGTCCACCCCCCCACCTCCACCTCTGCATAGTGGGGGCTTGGCCTGGTACCACAGCGCCGCTATTTCCCGCTTTGCCACTGCCACCGCTGTCCCGAGGAAACGCTTGTCGGCCTGAGAGCCGTCTTGGCCATTGAACACACCTAAAATCAGGCTCAAAGGGTCATGGGGAATGGTCCACCCCAGGGTCTGTGAGAGCTCCAATTCCACACACGCCCAGAATGGAGCAAGGGCAGGGCATTGCCACACCATATGTCAGAAATCCGCGGGGGCATGGTTGCAACGCCCGCAGGCCAGGGAGGGGCACAATTGGGCTTTATGTAGGCGCTCCGGGGTGAGATAAGCCTGTGTAAGTAGTAAAGTTGGACTAAGCGCAGCTTCGACAAGGTCGTCGGGATCTTAGGGGCCATAAGGGCATCCCTCCAATCCGCCTCCTCCAAGGGGCCCGCCATCGCACCCAACGGGCTTACAACGCGTCCAAGGTCGTGGGGTATTGTTCACAAGGGAATGGTATATCCGGGAGCCCCCTCCCCTGCCCAGATTCCCCATCATCACCTGGGCCTCAAAGGGACTAAACTCAGGAAGGGAGGAGGGAGAGGGTAGGTGCACCCACAGGGCGTGCCTAAGCTGCAGGTATTTGTGGAACTGGGAGGAGTGGAGAGAGTTGCGCTGCTGCAGGTCTGCAAAGGTTCTGATATTGTCCCTCACCCAAACTTCCCCATGAAGCGAAATCCCTATGTAGTCCCTTCAGTGGAAGTCCCGGAGGGATGAGGTCTCCTGCAACCACGTGCCTCACCACAGGGGGGGTCTGTCTGGTGAGTGTCCGATCTCACCTCGAGTGGCGCAAGGCAGTGTGCCAAGCCAGGAGGACCAATCGAGTGATGGGGGGCAGGACCCGTGGCACGGGGGTTCCATACAAGTAGGCCTGGAGTCGCGAAAAGTCTATCACCTGAAGTTCCACTTGGTACACCAGGTCGGACCAGCTGCCCGTGAACCACAATAAGTTTTGTGGCAAAGTAGTAGAGATGAAGGTTGGTGACTCCCATACCTACGTCATAAGGAGGTATGCAGTAGTGTGCCAATGACAGCCGCGTTCTCCATCCCCCCACAAAAAACAGGTAAGAATCCCGTCAAACTCGCAAAACCAGGTCGCCAGTCGGTGAAAGGAAATAGTTTGCAGAATGTACAAAAAACGGGGGAGGACCATCATTTTGAAGAGGGCACTTCTGCCAAGGGGGTTAAGGGGAATAGACTGCCATCTCTTATGGGGACTGGCCTTGGTGAGCAGAGGTGTGATGTTCAAGGCCCACTCAAGCTCTGGGAGCAGGGCAACCCAAATCCCCAGGTACTTGAAGGATTGCCTACGCAAGGGGATGGTTGACTTCCATTCGAAACCAACACAGGATGGGTGGAGGGGAACCAAGTTGGATTTCACTGGGTTGAGCCGAAGGCCCGAGACCCATTCAAAAGTGGAGAGAACCTCCAAACAGCGCGGGGCGGAGGTTTCGGGGTCCGCCAGAAAGAGGAGGACATCGTCAGCGTATAGATCGATCTTGTCCACCAGCAGAGGGTCCCACGTCCAGCCCCGGATGTTGGGGTCCTGGCGAATAAGGGAGGCCAGGGGTTCCATCGCTAACGCCAATAGGAGTGGCGAGAGTAGACAACCCTGGTGAGTGCTCCTTCAGATAGAAAAGGCCTCCGATAGCACCCAGTTGACCAGGACCCTCGCTTTAGGGCTGGAGTATAGAACGCGAGTGAGGCGCCGGAAAGGCAAGCCGAACCCTATCACCTCCATCACTTCATCCAAGGAGGCCCAATCCACTGTATCAAAGGCCTTCTCAAAATCAATTGAAAGTAGAGCCAGATACGGAGTGAGACAATGGCGATGCGCAAGCGCGAGGTGGAGGCGGCGAATACAGTGCTGCGTACCCCGAGCCAGCATGAAGCCGCATTGATCCAAATGGACCAAATCACGTAAGAAGGGACGGAGGCGCTGGGTAAGGGTGGGCGGAAAACCCGTTCCGCTCGCGAATTTTGTGGATTTTCGGCAATTTTGCGAGTCACGCGAATTTGCCGGAAAATCCGCAAATCCGCTCGCGGGCGAATTTATTTTATTTTTTTGCAGCATCTTCGTGGATAATGCAGGCAGGATTCATTCTGGCACGATGCTCCTGTCACAAAAATTTGCACTTACAGAATGATATAAATAAAGCAGGTGCCCGAGTTGAAGCTCAAATTCAGTCACGCATTATAATCAGCCCAAACAACTAGTGAGCACGGTCGAGGCTAGGCAGGTGTGCTTCCTCCCCATATCTCTTCCGCCTACAATTAGATGTAATCCTTGATGGAGGTCTTTGCATCCACGAGTTTCTCTAGCGCAATCCCCGTGTACTTCCTGTGACCAGGAGGCTGCTTCCTTCTCATCTCTGCTCTGATCGGCCTCTGACCCTTTATAAACAAGAGGTATGTGAACTCGCATAGAAGCCCTGCCCAACACACACTAGGGTATGCAACATCTTTGCGCCCTTTCCTCACTATGATGGACAGCTCACGCGAGGGACCTCGGCACCTTTTGGCGCGGTGGCAAAGTTACAGACACACGTGGTCACTGGAGACAACTCTCTGGCCCTTTACTCAGCTGTAGTGTAGCAAAAGCACTATACATTTACCCAACGAGGTAGCACTTACTGATTAGCCAGTAGAAAGTACTCCAGTTGAGTAGAGGTATGGCACAACACAGTGGAATCTTCAGGATAAATATGCAGGCAGGACTCCTTCTGGCACGATGCTCCTGTCACAAAAATGTAACCTCAACAGGAAGCACTTACAGATATAAATAAAGCAGGTGCCCGAGTTGAAGCTCAAGTAACGCGTTATAATCAACCCAAACAACTAGTGAGCATGGCCGAGACTAGGCAGGTGTGCTTCCTCCCTTTATCTACCGTCTACAATTAGATGTAATCCTTGATGGAGGTCTTTACATCCACGTGTTTCTTGAGCGCAATCCCCGTGTACTTCCTGTGACCAGGAGGCTGCTTCCTTCTCATCTGCTGCTCTGATCTGTGTCTGATCCTTTATAAACAAGAGGCATGTGAACTCGCATAGAAGCCCTGCTCGTTTGGCCCGCCCCACACAGACTAGGGTATGCAACGTCTTCGCGCCCTTTCCTCACTATGATGGACAGCTCACGCGAGGGACCTCGGCACCTTTTGGCGCGGTGGCAAAGTTACAGACACACGTGGTCACTGGAGACAACTCTCTGGCCCTTTACTCAGCTGTAGTGTAGCAAAAGCACTATACATTTACCCAACGAGGTAGCACTTACTGATTAGCCAGCAGAAAGTACTCCAGTTGAGTAGAGGTATGGCACAACACAGTGGAATCTTCGTGGATAAATATGCAGGCAGGACTCCTTCTGGCACGATGCTCCTGTCACAAAAATGTAACCTCAACAGGAAGCACTTACAGATATAAATAAAGCAGGTGCCCGAGTTGAAGCTCAAGTAACGCGTTATAATCAACCCAAACAACTAGTGAGCATGGCCGAGACTAGGCAGGTGTGCTTCCTCCCTTTATCTACCGTCTACAATTAGATGTAATCCTTGATGGAGGTCTTTACATCCACGTGTTTCTTGAGCGCAATCCCCGTGTACTTCCTGTGACCAGGAGGCTGCTTCCTTCTCATCTGCTGCTCTGATCTGTGTCTGACCCTTTATAAACAAGAGGCATGTGAACTCGCATAGAAGCCCTGCTCGTTTGGCCCGCCCCACACAGACTAGGGTATGCAACGTCTTCGCGCCCTTTCCTCACAATGGTGGACAGCTCAGTTGCGGTACCTCTGCTCCTTTCGGCGCGGTGGCAAAGTTACAGACACACGTGTGACAAATGGCAATAAAATCCGCGAGTTCACGGGAAAATCCGCGAACTCGTGAATTTGTGGACCGTGAATCCGCAAAATTTGCCCATACTTAGCGCTGGGCTAAAATAGTAGCAACGTTTTTCACTCGGTGTCAATGAGGGTCCGCGCAGTCAATGGAAGAGGGCTGTGTATTCGAAGCACCACAATAGTGGCCAGGTCCGTTTCAGGGGGAAAGGACCCTTTGTCCACCACATGGCGAAAAATTCTACCAAGTACGGGACCAGCGACTCGCGATAAGTCGCGTAGAATTCTTGCGGATACCCGTCCGTTCCCGACGTCTTACCCGAGTATAGGTGAGCGATGGCATCATGGACATCGTCCGGAGTAATGGGGAGATCCATGGTCTGCCGTTTTTATCACCCCAGCTATATATCTGAGCTACGAAGAGCGCCACAGCATTTTGGCGGCCTCCAGAGAGACTTGACAGAGCTCCCAAAGCAGCGCGAGCTGCCGAGCGGACTCTTCACCCCCCGTCGACCCTTGAGCCGACTCCAGCTGGGCAGCCTGGGCCTCCAACTCTGTAAGTGGGGCAACCTGAGCCTTGCGCTACACGTGGACCAAGCCCCTAGCCACCCCCCTTATGGTGGCCTTATCGGCCTCCCACAGACTACCTGGCGATGAGACTGTGTTGAGCACAAAGTAGCTCTTCAGTTCTCGGCCAAGCGATTCAACAAAGTCCTCATCCTGCGAAAACCAGGCATTCATTCTCCAAGTTGTGCGAACATGTCGGGTCGTTCCCAAGCCGGAGAGAGACAGGGGAGTGATCCGAAATGCCCCTGGGCAGAATAGCGGCCCGGACACCAACGAGCAATCAAGGGCAGGCATCAAAAGCAAGTCAATACGAGAGTGGGTGTGGTGTGCTGCAGACGTGTGGGTGTACTGCTGTCGCTGGGGATTCCACACCCTCCACACATTGCAGAGACCCAAGGCGGAGGACCAATCAGAAAGGTGCTTAGCAGAGGCAAGGTGGGGTGCAGAGGGAACGCCTGTCGAGTCATGGAAGGTTTGCATAACAGCATTAAAGTCTCCTCCGATGACCGTCAGGCCCTGGGGAAGGGCGGAGAGCAGGAGCGTGAGTCGCCAGAGCGTGACGGGCATGGCAGTGGGGGAATGTAGAGAGATACAAGACTAAGAGGGTGTCCTTCAATCTTGCCAGTCAGGGCCACATAGCGGCCTTGCACGTTGTTCTCAACCCGGGACAAGCTATAGGGGAGACCCCTACGGAGCAGTATAGCCAACCCCGGGACCCCGGGTAAAGCCTGAGTGCCAGACCCTATCAAACCCATGGGTGCCTAAGAGGTGTGTTTCCTGTAAAAGGAGGATATCTGGAGCATGATGTTGGGCACTGCGGAGAACTGCAGTTCGCTTGATACGGTCTAGCAGACAGTTAACATTCCACGATATAATGTGGAGGGGTCTGTGTAGAGTGGACATCATATGGGCGGGTATTGTGTGTGGAGCATTACTACTGCTATGCCTGGTTCATAGGGGAGGCCACCTCTGGCCGGGGCAATGGGATACATTGCGCATGGTATGTGAATCGCTGCGTCGCAAGCTGTGGCGTGTGTACTGTGCTGGATGCCAAATAAAACAAATAACAGCGGCCCATAGGCGGCCAAAAATAACAAACCAACAGGAGACAACGGTCTGTCCACCCTCCCCCCCCCCCCAACAACCCCCACCCTACACTTCGATACATGAAGCATCTGTCGCCCTGAACAACAACAAGAAGTCAGCAACGCAGCTGAACCGGGTAACTAATCTAGAACGGTTAGCAAAACCTAAGCCTGGCAATAATGGACCCCTCCTTGTAGATGGATGAAGAATGGTTGACAGCTAGACAAGAAAGAATAAATAACCTAAAAGACCTAGTCCTACAGTGATTTCTGAGTTTTCAGGTATTGTAAGTGTCCGAGCTTGGTTTGACTGTGGCGGACCCTTACCTGTGCTTGGGCTTGGAAAGGGGCACGCCGCCACAGGGGCTGCTTATAAAACAACATATGATCGTCCTGTAACAGCCACTCAAGGTCCGATCCCATCATCGTCCCTGGTAACTCGGAGCACAGGACTCCGTGACAAGTTAGTCAGAGATGGCCTGGCACAAGGCCCCTGGGGGGGTCCGGAGTGTGGTCCAGGTCGATCCGGGAGCCAGTGGAGTTTTGAGACCCAGACCTTCTGGGTGACGCTTGAGGAGGAGATAGCTGAGGCGCATCTTCCGGGGAGCAGAAGGCCGATCCCCGGCGAGCACCCTTCCTGCGAGATCTGTTGGGGTGCCCCCGGAACGTAGATAAAGGCAGATGGGGTTACGTGGGCACCTTCCGAGCAGGGGAGGAGGCCAGGGAGGTCCGGAGAGGGCGCTCCTCTGTGAGCCAGGTCCAAGCCGCCTGGGGACTTTCAAAGAAAAAAGACTTGTCCTGAAAAATTACTCAAAGGTGGTCCGGAAAGAGGAGGCCATACCGGAGCCCAGACTACGGAACTTCTGCTTAACTTCGTCGTAGGTGCGACGCTGGGTCTGCACCTCCCTGGTGTAGTCTAGGAAAAGCATGATCTTGCTGTTCTGAAAGGTCAGAGGGCCCTTCCTGTGCGCCTCCCTAAGGATAGCGTCTCTGTCCCTGAAGTTGAGGATCTGCAGGATGATGGGCCGGGCGGGAGCTCCCGGTGGAGGCCGGGGAGCCAGGAAATGTTGGGCACGCTTAATAGCAAACCATGGGTAGAGGGAATCTTTAGGCATCCATGTGCGCACCCAAGTCTCCACGAACGTGTCTGCGTGTCCCTGCTCCACTCCTTCGGGAAACCCAGTAAGGTGCAGATTGTTCCTTCACGCCCTGTTTTCGGCATCCTCGGCCCGATGGTGAAGCTCCGAGGTCTGAGTCTGGAGACGGCCATCTGGATCTTGAGCTGGCCTATATCATCCTCAGCCATGGAGAGATGCGACTCCTCCTCCAAGATCCGCGCCGTGACGTTGCGCCAGTCCTGCTGAATAAGGGCCATGTCAACCCGCACCTCACCAATCTTGTTCTCCACCGATGTCTACGATACCACGAATGGCTTGGAGGATAGGGTATAGATCCCCCCCAGAGGGAGACGGAGCGACAGGTTCCCCCCCCCCCCCCCCCTCCCCACTGCTCCTGGTTGCCCGTGGTGAATTTGTCCATTGTTGTTTAGTGTGGGAGGCCGGGGTTTGTAGGGCGCGGGTCCTACCCATCAGCACCTAAGGTGGGGGCCAACCGTCACACGGGCGGGGAGGGCAGGCGAGCACCCGGATAGAAGGGGGGTCCCCGGCACCCAGACCTTCAATACTCTGGCCCGGGCGCCTGGGTCAGCCCCCTAGGTCACCACCCACTCCTGAGGAGAGCCCGTAGAAAACCAGGATAAGCGCTCCAAGCAGGAGGAGTACCAAACAGCTGACAGCCAGATAGGTCCAGGGAGGTAAGTCTCCAAGACATTGCACACTGGGTGAAAGCAGTTCCAGGCAGTCGGTCAGCCCCAGGGAGCGGCGACCGCAAAGAAGGTCCACCAGGGTGCAGAGGGGCCTAGGCGAGCGGCAGAGGTGACTGGCAGGGGGCTGGGCAGCACTCCTCTATCCCCCACCGGCAGGGACGGGTTCGGGGCTGGAGGGAGAGCGACCCCACGCAGCCAACTCCCTCCGGGGGCCCCGCCAGGGAGCACGCACCTCCACCACCCCCACCCGCTACGCGACAATGGTAGCCGAAGTCAGGTAGGGCCCCACAAGTAAGCAGGGGGGGCTCAACAGCATCCACCGGAGGCAAGGACGCATCCACCAAGCAAGTAGAAGGGTGGATGCCCAACAACTATAGCTCCCCGGCGCACCCCACGACTCCAGCTGGTCTCCCGCACCACCGACACCCCCCAAAGCCTTGTTCCGAGGGACCGGTGGGGTCCACCCCCTCCACGAGACCAGCGATCTGCGGGGGCCGGGACCGGGTGCGGGTCCCAGGCCTAGTCAAGTCAGGGGGGCACAGATTAACAAGGACACATCCCCGGCTGGATGACAGGTGTCTCAGCAGCAGAGCTCTCTAGCGCCCCAATCCAAGGGAGACCAGAGGTCCAGGGAAGTCAAGAGCACTGGGGCTTGGGGAGACACCGACACAGCCCGTCGCTGCCCGAGAAAGACAGCCAATCCCATTCACGTGGGCAGGCAGGGCTGACTGTCAGACAGGCCCCCAGCAGTGCAAGAAGCTGAAGGCCCTCAACAGTCCTGGCCCACGGAAGCCCCAGTGAGATGAGAGGCCCAGGGGGGCAGGTAGGCCCTGGCGCGCCTCACCGCTGCCCGGGCAGCCGAATCCACGGGAGGCAGCCCCAAGGGGCAGGGCAATATGGCCAGGATGCATGAAGCCCTCCGCCACCAGAAAGACACCGCAGCCCCAATAGGGCTCACTGGGGCCCACAAGCGTGACGCACAGGCCGAAGCGCAGGCCTCCACTGGACCAGGCAGATCTCCCACCTCGACCGCCCCAGGCTCCAGGGCGATCAGAATCGCGGGGGGCCCAAGCAGGCTCCAGCGCACCTCGGCACCCACCGCCGCTGCACGAGATAGCAGTCGAAGGACACCAGGTCAGGGCGGACGGCTGGTCGGCAGGCAGGGCGGCCGCAACTTCAGTCCATCCGGGCCGCCCCCACAGCTTGCCAGCACTCACCCCCTTGAGGCAGGCAGGCCTCGCAGATTGGCTCGTCCCCTTCACCAGAGACCCGGGACCCAACTCGGCCCCCAGCAGCACCGGAGGAGAGGTAGGCCAAATTCCCCCAGAATGATAGGTCGGAAGGCCCGGGAGAAGTTCACCAGGTCCCAGTACAGAGAGTCAGAGATGGGCCTTCCCAGGGGGCCGCCATGTTGTATAGTACGGCCCCAGGAAGAAAGGCGGCTCAGACAGGGCGGTCAAGTGTGCAGCCGTCCAGGACCAGATCAAAAGGCAGCCACTGGAACAGGGAAGCCCCCGCTGCCCCTGCGGAGGGTCGATGGCAGCTGTCAATGGGTGGATGAAAGGCGGATGATGGAGGGGGTCCGGAGCACTCTCAAAGTGCAACCGCCATCTTGACGCCTCAGGACACGCCCCAAAAGTCCCTTGGTTTACGCCCGCCCTGGCACAAACACATCTTCAATGTAAGCAGCACGAGCGTAAGTGGAGAAGATCGTACAACGCCTGAGAAAAAATAGCTTATAAAAATAGCAGAAAGCTTTATCACCATCAGATCAAACTCGCTAAAAAAGATGACTTCTCAAAGAAAATACAGGAGGCCAACCAAGGCCAAAAAAGTCATCTTCTCGGTCGTAAAGTCCTTTACAAACCCTAAAGCGCTACTGAAAGAATTATCCCCCCGCAATTACTGTGTGATAATATTTCAGTGTTCTTCGAAGAAAAAATTCAAAAAATCCAAAAGGACTTTTTAACGGTTCCTTTCCATGACCAGGATGTCACCCCCGAGCAAGTTCCTGTGGCCACCGCTCACTGTATCCAAACTTTTGAACCAATATCACTAGAACAGACTTGCAAGGCCATAGGAGCATTGGAAATCAGGCTCACCCTTGGATGCCTGCCCCCCATGATCCTCCACAAAATCATAGATCAGGTCAATACAATTATAAATCAGATTAACTCTTCTCTAATCTTAGGTACAGTTCCAGATGAATGGAAGCTTGCACTGGTAAAACCACTAAAAAAGAAACAAAACATTGGTGTGAGAAGTTGCCTGGCATATGATGTCCACTATTCTAATGGGCACCTTGCACCAGTCCAAACGACCCTTATTGATGGTAGGTTTAAAGTCAACCTTTATAGAAAGCTATCCTAGTGGTAGCTGTGGAGAGCAGCCTTTAGGCTAAGACTTAGAGGCGAGTTAAGCTAGTTGTTTTACCAATTATAATCTCTTGAATGATCAAATGAAAGCACAAGGTATATATCAAATATATATATATGTATTTATTCTAAACACAACCCCTCTGGACTGTTTGAGGTCAGAGGTACAAGTACAATACAAGGAACTTAATTAGCATACGATAAGTTGCACAGTATACATTATGCCCTAGGGGCCTCACAAACCATATACTAAAATAGTGGTATAAGAACCACGTGAGGGTTAAAAAGCAGGCCTAGGGCCTGTAGAACCGCTGGGGCTACCAGGAACCACCCAAGGTAGGGACACAGAGTCCCACGGGGGACGCGTGCAGTGTCTAAACACAGCCGCGGATCACTATTGACTTTCTATTGAGAACGAACAAGTTACAATTTTAAAGATTAAGGGCACTTAGAGGTGAACTACGATGGAACCGTATTAGACTAGGACACTTTGAGAGTCAAGACCCATGGGAGCACCAGAGTACTCGTGTTACCTCACCCAGGGAAGCCGGGGGCATAGGTGTCTCTTGGTGTCGGGTTTCGTCGTCGATTCCTATGGAGAGCTGCGAACAAAATGCTGCAGGCGACCAGAGGAAAAGTGTCCGGGTGGATCCAAGAGTGGATCGGAGCTGTGAAGAACCTGAAAGCAGAAGCAAAAGTGTCTGGGTCACTAGCCAGTGACCAGGATGGCGAGAGGAAGATGTCAACCAATGTCGGGTGTTTTCAGGTGAAAGAGGTGAAGCTTGACTCTTCAGCCACGAGGTCCAGCAGCCGTCGACAATGACCAGGAGCTGGATTTGAGCTGTCCCATGAAGGATGTAGAGTGCTGCAGCGTCAGAATCCGGATTGGACGCAACAAGCCTTGGCAACAGCAACCGACACAAGATGACAAGTTTGGCTTCGGTTCAGACCAGCAAGGTCGGAGGGACTCCTCCTTTGGAGAGGAGTGATAGCACATCTGGAGCAACCAGGAAAACTCAAGCAATCAAGGATTGGCCTTTGTGGGGGCTCACTAGCCAACGGACTAGGAACCACAAAGGCGCCTCGGGCTGCGGGGAAGAAAGGGGACTTGCGGGTCACTCGTGGAGTGCTGGCCTCTGTACTTCGGTGCAAAAGGTGCTCAGGGGAGGGTCTTCAAATACCCCTCTGCACAACTTCAGGATAACTCGGCAAGTAAATGCAGTAGCAAAAATGCAGGATGTCCAGGAGTTCCGGTCCCACGTCTCTCGTGTCAGCTACGGGTCTCAGCTTTGCTGGGTGCTCGGGTCAGCTTCAGAGATGCCTGAAAGTCTGTGTCCTGTGTCGCAGATTCTTCGGGATCCAGCAGAAGCCTCGAAAATGAAGACCAGCAAAGATGCTGTTGGTGCCTGTTTGAACAGGGTGGTCTCTCCTTGACCACAAGGGAGATTTCTTCCATCTTCCAGCCAATATGGAATGTCGAAGGTCCAAGATATATGTTGCAGAGTTTCATCCAGGGTAATCTAAAGTCCTAGGGACTGGGATCCTATTCTTATAGCAAGTTTAGGGGTTGGACTAACTCTAAGTTCCCACCTTTGGGTGGACCTGGGGAGCAGGTGGTTACACCCCTTCCCCTTTGTCCAGTTTTGCATCAGAGCTGGGACTGAGTTCCCCAGCAACCGGTTTGAACTGGGAAATACATGGAGCACCTTGTGTGCCCCAGGCAGTGTCTTAAAATCATTCACTGAATGCAACCCACCATGCCCCAATACACTAAACCCTGTCTGGGGAGGTGCCAGCACCTCCCTGGACAGGAAACCTATTGTCTAGGCATCCCCTGCTGGAGTTTCGTCCAGCAGCAGGAGGGCAGACTCGTATCTGTGGCAGCAGCATACATCTTGTGATGCTGGGGCTCTGTTTAACTTTAACCGGGTTTACTAGCATGTACATGTCTTCTCCCTCTAGAGGGGTGGAATGCTACCAGAACTGGCGGTGGGGGGGGGGGGGGGTAGTATTCCAAAGTGTTTGACACCTTACACGACATGTTTCGATAAAGCCAAACCAAAGTTAGCATTAACCGCGAGGATTATAATGCACTTTATAGTATATGGTATGGCTATATCATAATAGAACAGCTATAAGGAGATGGTTCTGAAAGCTGCAGAGGGGCTCAGCTCATGCTAGGGCACCCTCTCACACAAAACCAAGCACTCTGCCTTCAGGATTGTCAAGGCCTGCCATAGGAGTGACTTATAGGTTACTATGTGTCTATATGTAAAGGTAGATATGAGTATACTATATCTAAGTAAGGGGTGCTTACACCACCTTACCCCAGGCTGCAAGTGCAGACCTGTGGTGTCAGTTTGGAGGCTAACCAGGGGTGGCATAATACATGCTTCAGCCCCTGGTAGGCCTTTGGGGTACCTATGCCAGGGTACCTAAGGTACCATATACAGGGACTCACAAAGGTGACCCAGTAGCCAATCTGGTATGTACCTAAAGTAAATGGAATCCATTTTATAGAGAAAGCAGATAGACTGGGGCCCTGAATAGCAGGGCCCCAGTCCAACTAAGTAGAAAACCAGCAAAACACCAGGCAAAAAGTGGGGGTAACCATGCAGCAAGATTCCACCTTCCTACAATCGACCCCTCTGTTCTCTAAAACCTCCGCCCTATTTCCCTACTTCCCCTGCTAGGCAAAATCACAGAAAAATTCATGCACAAAGAACTAACCAAATTCATTGAAGCCACCAATATCCTCCACCCTCAACAATCTGGCTTTCGCCCCAAGCATTCGAGGGAATCTGCACTCCTGGAAATAAACGACGCACTAAAAGCTATAGCCGACTAAGGCAGGAAAGTGGTTCTGATCCTACTCAACTTGTCTGCCGCGTTGGATACCATCTCGCACAGTTTCCTCCTGAAGCGTCTCGAACACGGCGGCATCTCTGGTACCGCTCTGGAATGGATTAAATCATTTCTCACCAACCGCAGACAACCCTTGGTACTTTCCTCTCTGTAGAACGCAACATAACAACAGGAGTCCCACAAGGCTCATCATTTAGCCCACTGTTGTTCAACATTTATATGACCCCGCTCATCTCTCTGATAGGATTCTTTGGGATCGGAGTTACATCCTACGCAGACAATACCCAAATGATCCTTTCTCTGGGTAACAATTCTACAGATGCCGAACTTCACTTTAAACGCTGCCTATCTGAAGTCATCCAGTGGATGAGTGACAACCACCCTAGATGCAACACCGACAAAACTGAAATCCTCCCCGTATGGAAAGATGTCTTATTCCAGCCTTGTAGATGGTGGCCTGAGGGAACAATACCCCGGCCTGACATGGTCAAGGTAGCCAAAAATTTAGGAGTACAGTTCGATACTGCGCTTTCCTTCCTTCCACACGCTACGGCTGTAGCAGGGACCTGCTTTAGCCTCATCAAATCGCTAAAAAAATTCTTTGATCTAATACCACTTGCCGCAAGGAAATCCGTGGCAGTGGCCTTGATTCGCTCGCGCCTAGACTATTGCAACAGCCTTTTGGCAGGAGCCAACGAATCAACATTAAATAAGTTACATGTTGTCCAACACGCTGCGGCACGCTTAGTTTTAAAACTCCCACGAAGATCCTCGGCATCTGCGGCATTAAAAGTTCTTCATTGGCATCCGCTGCATAAGAGAATTCTCTTTAAGATCCTCGTAATCACCTATAGAGCCATGCTTAAATTGGGACCTAATTACCTCTTGGCACAGTTCACTCCCTATATCACAACCAGGAATCTCCGGTCCTCATCAGCCAACCTCCTTAACCCACTCATTTTCAGATGTAAAACAAAAGGAGGAAAAACAGTGGCCGCCTTGGGGACCAAAGCCTGGAACCTTCTACCACCTCATCTAACATTGCTAAAAACAGAAACACAATTCAGGAAAGCTCTGAAGACCTGCGTATTTAGCACCCCAGACGAATTATGCCTTTCTCTTATTTAGTATCCTCAGGGCCCCCTCTGACCTCCAACCAACCAGCGCGCAGGTTACTCCTTTCGGAGTGCCAGTTACTAACTTACATTACATTACATTTAGATATGGTTGAGCCATGTCGGTGGTGGCACCATCATGCAAAAATACAATTGACTTGAACGAGTTTTACAGTAATTAATAGTGAATTATTCCACACATCACGTTTTGTTTAGCACACGTGTCGTCAGACCAGGTGTCAGCATTAGGAACCGGTGCGAGAGCACTGCAGAGGTCAGAGGTTTTAACAAGGTTTAAAAACCATGTAAAAAATAGGTTGATCAGCGCTTGTCCTTCCCTTGAGTTTGCACCCTATTAGACCATAAAAAAGACATTTAATAAATACATACATAATTCATAAATACATACCTGGTCGACCTTTGCCCCTACCCCTCGTTCTCATTTACGATATCCTGATCCTGCATTAAGAAGGAGAGCATTGTTATTTATAAAGCACGAATCTAGCTAGAAGGCAACAGAGGGCAATACGTTACTTGGGAGAATGGGAGACAATGTACACAAGATGTTGCACGTCAAGGGGGAATTACACAAATACTGTACATGCATTACATATTTTAGGCAAAGAGAGAGTAAGCGATTTGTCCAGAATCACTGATGTCAATCGCCAGGCCAGGATTGGAGGCTAGGTCCCAAGCGGCTAATGTTGCTGCTCTACTCCCTAACAAGGTGTACAAATGGTATAAAATGATATACAAATGAAATAAATATTTAACCGGTGACATTTGAACCATACAGTGTTTGTAATCCTTTACGAAATTATCAAGAAGGTTTTATGCAAGTCAGGTTAAAACAAATACCAGTGAAGAATGCCACCCAAAATGTCCCCTTATGACGAAAAACTAAAACTGTGCTGGCACATGGGACTTTATGTAACTGCACCGCTCCAGCTACCTCTGGGGGACCAAGGGGAGATGCACTGAGCAAGGTCCCCAGTAAAGTGTTCTACCGACTTGTTGTCAAACATAGCCACACAATCAGTAGCACTTATGTGTACACAACCTAGTAGCCAAGCTGCAGCATATCTGTTATATATTATCTGGCAGCATCAGCCAGTCTGAGGCTGCTATTGCATATTTATAATTCCATGTGATGTGTTGATATATGCGTCTTCCTTCCTCATTACAATATCACCTTCAACATGTCTGTCCCAGAAGATGGCTCTTGCCCACATACCGAGACATATCAACACACAGAAGTTACTGGGCACTCAGACCCAGTCATGGTGTATTGAGCCTGGGCATATTGTCTTGTCTGTCAGCCACTTTCAACACCAAGGTCAGTCTTGCTTTCAGTTTACTGCAAGGGCAGGAAACTTTTTAACAAGACACACACACACATCCCATTGTGGGAGCTCATCATTTGTGTCACTGCTTTGTCGATATCGAAGCTCTGTGTAAAACAAACATCAACCTATACTTTTTTTAAAGGTATCTCTCAAGCACCTTGAACAGTGCCTCTGATATTCAAAACTGCCACAAGGTGCTTCAACGCCTCGTCTGGGGCAGTAAGCGTTATATAATTCTACAATACAGTACAACAGTGGTTGCAGCTCCTATACCACTGAGATACAGTTTTCCTTTAAGATTATTGGAAGTATAACTGAAAACTGCGAGGATATTTTCACCGAGTGGTTTTGTGTGACATCAGCTAGACGAGACCAATGCTGGGGTTGTCTATGGTGTTACTTAGAACCCTGGGGTTAAAAACATCTCCATAATTCACTTTTTACCCAGCTTTCATTTTATGATATTTATGGCTTCCATAATCCTTCTGGATTCTGCTTTTTACTGTAATGGAGGGGCAGAAGTGTTGTGGATGAGCTTTATAAAGCGTGGCCTCTCCACGCTGTTCAAACTATTTTAGAAAACGTGTCTTCTGCCACCTGCACCCACTCTGTGCCGTCTCTTCCTTCTACGCTTCCTTCCTTCTACGCTTCCTTCCTTCTACTACAGAAACTGAGCTCTCTGCTTTCCTGCGCTGCTCTGGCCACACCAGAGCAGCATGGAATTCCTTTATAAGATACTAGCAGCCCGTCCCGACGTTGTCCGGGTATGAATTTCTGCCGGCCAGTAGTATATTGTTTTGTAGGATTTCGTTTTGATAGCATTTCTTATCTGTGACAGGCCTGTGAAACGCTCCGATTCACAGTGCACTGCTGATGCACTTAAGAGTGCGCGTTCAGTAGTGAGTGAACTCGAGTTTCCCTACTTTATTTTTACTTGCAATATTATAAAGCGCAAACTCGACAACATGGCATGAGCACAATTTACATTACAGAAGAACACATTCATTTGTGGTAGGCACGGGGAGACAAAGCGATTTGCCTGGAATCACAGGATGTTGAGCTGATGCCGAGATTCGAACGTAGCTCTCCAGCTCTAAAGTTCGCAATTCTAGAACTTGTGGCGAGGGGTGTGTCTAAAAGTGTATGTCGGTGCTGGCCATCAATGAGAGAGACCTGTGCATTTTTCAAATGGGTGGTGAAAAAATATGAGTATGTTGCTGGAGATGTGGGCCGCCGTGCCACCAATGTACTTACCGGGGAGGGTAAACACCCATTATTCCGCAATTTTCTTTCCGCATACCATCACTCCACATACTTTCATTACGAAAGTACCATGACTCCGCAATGCCATTATAACGCATTGCATTACATTTTATATGCTTTTACCACGCATACCTTTACAACAAAATTCGTTGTAAATGCATGAATGGTAAAAGCATGTTTTTTTAAAAATGTTTGGATAAGGTAAGTATGGGTATAGGGGTATATGTTTTGGGGTACTGAGGTATATGTTTTGGGGTGTTTGGGTATTTTAAGGGTTCAGATATAGTTTTGGGTTATGGGGTACAGGGGTATTTTTAGGGTTCAGGGCTAGGTTTGGGTTTTGGGGTATAGGGGTACTTTTGGGGTTCGGGGTAGGTTTGGGGTACAGGGGTATTTTAAGGGTTCAGGGCTAGGTTTGGGTTTTGGGGTACAGGGGTATTTTTAGGGTTCAGGGCTAGGTTTGGGTTTTGAGGTACAGGGGTATTTTAGGGTTCAGGGGTAGGTTTGGATTTTGGGGTACAGGGTTATTTTTAGGGTTCAGGGCTAGGTTTGGGTTTTGGGGTACAGGGGTATTTTTAGGGTTTAGGGGTAGGTTTGTGTTAGAAAGGCGATCTTAGGGGGGAGGCAGAGGCTGTCTGGCCGACCACCCCAAGACCCACCTCTCCTTCTAGAACTGGCCGAGCGCGGTCGAGAGGCCTCCTGGCGAGGTTCCTCTCCTAGGATCGTACAGGCGAGCACTCACACCACTATAAATGGACACCACACAAGGATAGGTCTTAACGTCTTTATCAGCAATCAAGGCAGGTTATCTCAGCAATACAGTACAAATGGATCGAGGGACCCTTAAGGTCTTTAGTAACTGTGGTAAGGGGGTAGCGGGACAGTCTTGGTACCAGCCTGGTACAGGGATACCCTACGCTCAGCTCTCAATCCTCGAGCTGGGGGGTTCCTCAGGGTCTGGCCGCCGCAGCGCCAGCAGGGCTCCGAAGATGGTTTCAGCGAGGTTGGGCTGCGGCAGCGCCAGCAGGGCTCCAAGGATGGTTTCAGCGAGGTTCGGCAGCGCCAGCAGGGCTCCAAAGATGGTTTCAGCGAGGTCGGGCCGTGGCAACGCCAGCAGGGCTCCAAAGATGGTTTCAGCGATGTTGGGCTGCGGCAGCAGGGCTCCAAGGATGGTTTCAGCGAGGTTGGGCCGCGGCAGCGCCAGCAGGGCTCCAAGGATGGTTTCAGCGAGGTTGGGCCGTGGCAGCGCCAGCAGGGCTCCAAGAGGGTTTCGGGGTTCGAAGTAGGTGAGTTCGTCTCGGGTCTCTCGACTCCAGGAAACAACTACCGACCCATTCCAGGGCTGCCCCAGATATAGGTCTGGAGTCCTTTGATGTCCGGACCCTCGTACCTGGGGGTCAGAGGGGCCGGGATGAGAGTGTCCAGACACCCAGCAGGAGGGTGGAGCCAGCGCCCAGGGAGGCCGGAGGGCGATCGAAACCAGGCGTCCGGGGACGGCTGGAGGGCCATCGAAACTCCCCTCCTCCTTGATCCGTCAAGTAGCCGTTTTACCACCTGGTTGGATCTTGGTGCCTCGATGTCGGGGCTTTGTTGGGGCCGCGGTCGGGCCGAGGCCACGGGGCCCGGACGGGGAAGGCCCAAGATGGAGTCGGGGCCTGAGAGGGTGGCCCGGGATAGGGATTGGACCAGCAGCGTGGGGCGAGTAGGGGTCGCCATGTTCTGGTGGGGGAAGAGCCGGGGTCGCCAGGAGTGGCGGCTCTCGTGAAGGTTGGAGGGGGTATCTTCAGCCCGAGGGACAGGGGGCGATGTCGGCCAGGGCCCGCCATGCGGGAGGAGTGGGACCACGCCACAAGGCCGGTTCCAACAGTTTGGGTTTTGGGGTACAGGGGTATTTTAAGGGTTCAGGGCTAGGTTTGGGTTTTGGGGTACAGGGGTATTTATAGGGTTTAGGGCTAGGTTTGGGTTTTGGGGTACAGGGGGTATTTATAGGATTCAGGGCTAGGGTTGGGTTTTGGGGTACAGGGGTATTTTTAGGCTTTAGGGATAGGTTTGGGTTTTGGGGTACAGTGTATATTTATAGGGTTAAGATGGTTTAGTGTTTAGGGGGGTTGGGGTATTTTAAGGAGTAAGGGTGGGTTATGATTATGGGGTGCAGGGGTATTTAAAGGGAGCAGGGTGGGATTAGCACACAATATGAGACATGGCATGAAGGGTGGAACGTACCACACGCCCCCAGCATTTGTCACGCCCACAGCACACGCCCACAGCACAACGCAGACACGCCCACAAGGGACTACTTTGCTGGCATAGTTCTTTTCCCTTTTAAATGTATATGGTAGGCGTCTGCATAGCCTAAGTCCTTCTGCTGCAACTGCCCTTTCCAACGATGTATTGGGTGTTGTGATTGGTGCTGTGGTTCTTGAGATTACCCGCCTCAAAGGTTTGGGCTCTCTCTTTATTATATTAGTATGGATATGGATCAACAGTGGGAAGCCGCTTTTGTTAACAATTGTTGCTACATCATAGCAGTACCTTACTGGATTTGAATCCGGTTATTCACGCTAGTGAACCTCTACTAGAGCCATAAATAACACATGTTTCATGATCTTAACTATCTCTTGCACCTCTGTCCCAAGCCCATGAAACAATGGCGGGCCTAGACTGGTTGAGTTTAAATTGGGCAGGCAAAACCAAACTTATTAAAATACATTCGAAAAATCCTGTAGGCCAAGCTTCAACTGCCTTTCGCTTTCTAATTCAAAAACTTCAAGATTTTGAGGGTACTGTTTGAGAAGCACCATCAGGTCGGACCTACAAATTAATTAACTACTTAGAAATAGCCAGTTCTATCAATAAGAAGGAAGGATATTTGTTCACTTTTGGAGTTATGACAAGCAGCTGTAGTTAGGGCTACACCTGGGGAAAATTTAGATTAGGGAAATTATAATTCTAGGCAACTTTCATGATTAGGTCATGAGGAAGTAGATAAAGATGAGCCACCTTCCTGACATGTTGATCACCTCAACAAGGCCGAATGATAGGCCTGTGGTTGCAGATACTGTTGGCCACAGAGGACTGACTTCTATTGGGTGGCCATAGGGTAAGGAAAATTTGACCTAAAGGCTTGTCTGAAAAGTGTAATCTTCTGCCTTATGTTTAAAATACAAAGGCTTAACTGGGATTTCAGGGTGGTGAGGAGGTTGTGCCATTGAAAGGGGCCTTGATAGATATGCCTTTGTATTTGAGAGTTGATCTTTGGCTGTGCATTTGTCCTTGTATAGTGGTAACTGAGGTTTCTAACTCTATAACAAGTAACACTTGGTTCCTAAGACAACTTTGGCCTATTCCCTTGTAGACTTTGTGTTTGATGCACAGGAGGTTGAATTTAATTCTTTGCTTGACTTGGCAACAGTGAAGCGACCCAGTGCTGAGGTGAACTATTCCAACTTCTTAAGGCCCCAACAGTCAAGTCGTAGGATTTGATCTCCTTTGTGGTTTCTGCTTCTTCTTTTTGAGCAGGCTGGTGTACATGATGAACAAGTGATAAAGATTCTATGTTGTCTACAATGGTCCTGTGTTCCTAAGCTTAAAATGTAGTAAGAAGTCCCATTGACCTGCAGCGATTAACTTGTGAACCAAAAAGGAAAAGGACATTGGAATCCAACAGCATTTTAAGACTTCATTTTTGATTTTATCTATTGTTGTGGAGATTCAGGGCCAGATGTACGAACACATTTTCCAGTTGGCACAGAATGGGTAGAACTTTTTTTATACATCTGATAGAGCCATTTAACGTCAGATTCCTTAACTTTTGAATTCCCCCCTGGCATTAAACTGGATCCGAAAACTTTTCAGCAGCACCTATGCATGCCGTGGGATGGCGCCGTATGGTTACGCAATCACGTCGTCTCTGGATGTGACGCCAACGGTGCCATACAAGTCCCCTCTAGTGCATTGACGTCAGTTTATTTTATTTCATGCTGCAATGCGGATCCGGAGAAGCGGTTCCTCGGGCCGTTTCTATTTTCTGCCTACTTCAACACCTTTTTGTGTCGGGGAACAGTGTGCCTATGGCTTCAGCTAGTTGTGCTAGACCTGTGCGAGACAGATGTCTGTTACGGATCCCCACCCCATCTGCATGTGATCCCTAGGAGAGCAAACACAAGGAAATGATGGACTGAGTACTGAAAATGTTCAAACAACTCACCCCCAGTCACAGATCTTGGTTGATTACATCATTGTTCTTTAGCTCACTTCGTAACCCCAGTTCAGACCCAGCCATATGCAAATCAGTCTTGATCCTGTTCCTCATGGGACTAGTCCAATCCGAACTGCCAAGCCAGGTCTTCCCTGGACTGGAAATAAGCATACTGCATCTGATTTCGGGGCAAAGAGAGCAAGGGACCTGTAGGAGAGTAGGGTCTGCAATCCTATGATCACCCAGATTTTTTGCTTTTGTTTCACTGGTTTACGACTTTCTCTGGCTGTGGGCCTGCCAATCAGACCCACAGCCTGGCTGTTCTCTTTCTAAATTACAACATGTACCCTAGGTGCATTTACCAATTGGTACTGGGCCACCTTATTAGACCCTGTAACTCAGGGCATAGGTGTACCCAGGGCTGCCAGGGGCTGCAGCATGTATTATGCCACCCCTGGCTGGCCTCCTAAATTTGACACAACTGGCTGCATGACAGCTGGGGCAAAGTCGTGTAATCACCCTTTGCTGTAGGTGTAGTATACCTATACCTAACCCTAAAATGGACACACAGATTCCTATCAGTCACTCCTATGGCAGGCCTTGACAATCCTGAAGGCAGAGTGCTTGGAATCGTGTGAGATGGTGCTCTGGCATGAGCTGAGCCTGTCTGCAGCTTGCGGAATCAAGTCCTAATAGCTGTTCCAGGATATCGCATACCATATACTCTTAAGTGCATTATAATCCTCGCGGTTAAATGCTATCTTTGGTATTGCTTTATCAAAGCATGTCGAGTAAGGTGTCATACGAATTGGAATACTAACCCCTCGCCAATTCTGGCGACGGGGTTAGCATTCCACCCTTCTAGAGGGACACGACATGTATGTAACTGTGAACCCCGGTTAAAGTTAAACGAAGCCTCAGCTCCACAAAATGGATGCTGCCACCACAGACACGAGTCTGACCCCCTGCAGCTGGGAGTCCTTCCAGCGAGGGGAGCCTGGACAAAGGGTTTCCTGTCAGGGGCGGTGCTAGCACCGTCCCAGACATGGTTTTGTGTATCCTGGGTAGGCAGGGCTTTTCAGGAAGGTGACTGCTGAGTGGCACCCCGGTGCTCACTACGCATAGGCCAGTCAGAACCAGTTCCAGGGGCACACCAGCCCCTGGCCTGGGGAAGTCCGGCATGGGAGAGGGGTGTAACCACCCCCCTCCTAGTCCCACCCATAGGCAGGACCTAGTCACCGGGTCAGCCCCCTTTTTTAGTATAAAGATGGGAGCGGGCCCCCTGTTCAAATTAGATCATCTTTGGAATCAAGACACGACTTTCTTCGAAAGGACATCAAGATTTCTTCTTCAAGATTCTCCCTTGTGGCTAAGGAGTAGTCACCCTGCATCAAGCGGGCACCATCCTAAGAACACTGCGGTCTGCTGCAAGTCCTTCTTCACGAATCCGACGACCCAGCTCGACGAGACCCGGCTTCCCTGGCACCTCTGACCTCTACTCACCTCTACAGCAAAGCTGAGAACTGTGAGTGCGACGAGACCTCGAGGGACCGACGATCGCCAAGACTGCACGACTTCTTTGCAACAAGCCCACCGTGTGCTCCACTGGTGAGTGCTTTGGGGTCCGAGAAGCCCCAACCCTGAGCAGCTCCAGCACCGAAGATCAGCCCTCCAGCATCTCCACGATCTGCGTGGGGCCCTTCTGCTTTTGCCTGCTCACCGCGTTGTGTGGCTACTAGCCGGCTGGCTTGTGGCCTTCTTCACGACGCCCGACGACATCACTGCTGCTGGTCTGGTTGCTCTAGACTGGCCCATGCTTCCTTCTTCAAGAGAGGCACCCCGGACCCTCCTGGTCCACTCCAGACGCCATTTTGAGTCCACAGCGTGGGCTTGAATTTGCCAAGGCTTTGTTGCCCAATCCTGGGTCCAGCGACGCCGACAGCTTCATCCATCGTGGGACAGCTCGCTCCTCCAGCCTGGTCGCCGACAACGCCTCCTGGTCCGTGAGATCTGCGAACACAGCGTCACCCACTCACCTAGTCGAGGTGGCTACCATCCGGTGCCCTCCTGGTGCCCACTGACTACTGGCTAGTAGTCTCGAACTTGGTCCCCTCTGCTTTCAGGTGTCATCTTCCTTCGATCCAGGCTTGGATCCATCGAACTTTCTTCACTGGTCGCCTGCCAGCAACTTCTTTCTTCCAGGCTCCTGGTCCGTCTACGAGGATTCCCGACGTCTTTTGAGACCTATGCAGCTGCAGCCCCTGGGCTAGGTAACTTCGGCATTTCGGTGCCCCAGCATAGCCTCACTATCCAAGGGTCAGGATCCACTTTCGTTTTCCTCCTACCAGGTCGGGTTCGCCCGAGAACACTAACTTTGTCATTACTAGCTACCATAGACTTTGTCCCGCATTACGCGTGAGAGTGCACACTCTGCACCCGAGTCCCCTAGGCCTCCTAGAAGTAATCTGAAGATTCTATAGTGAAGTCCTAGCGATTCCTAAGCCTATTAGTACTGTACTTACCTGCTAGTAATTTCGCATTCCACTTTCAGAGTATATGGTTTTCCGTGCCCCTCGGGCATTTGTATATACTGTGCTAACTTAAGTATTTTCATAAGAGTTTTGTTTTGTGCTTAGTACCCTGTCCTCATAAAGAGTACAGGGCTGTTGTGATTCTTAATAAATATCTTGTTTATTTTCATAACACTTGTGTGGTGTCCTTTCACTTGGTATTCAAGGGGTATATGTGTGGTAAACAGCTGGCTTAACACGCCCTCTCGAGTCTTTAGCCTTAGACTGCTCGTATCCACGCTACTAGGATAGCTGGTCTATAAGGTTGACTTACAACCAATCATCAATAAGGGTTGCTGGACTGATACATAGTGTTCACTAGAATAGTGAGCACTGCATATCAGGCCACCTTCTCACAGGACCCATTGCTTCAACCAAGATTTTCTTGAGGAACAGGGTCAAGACTAATTTGTATATGGCTAATCTGAACTGGGGTGGCGAAGTGAACAAAAGAACGATGATGGATTCACCCAGATCTGTGACTGGGGGTGAGTGTCTGAAAAGTTTCAGCGCTCTGTCCATTGTCTCTTTGTGTTTCCTTTGTTCGCCCTATGGTGGCAAGGTATGCCCAGAAGTGGGTCCCTTGCTCACTTTGTCACTGGATTCAAGCTAACCTGGCTGATGAGCGGTGTTACCCCGAAACAGGTTTCAGGATGCTTGTTTCCGGTCCAGGGAAGACTTGGCTTGGAAGTTCAGGCTGGACTGTTCCCATGAGGAACATGATCAAGATAGATTTGCATATGGCTTGGTCTGAACGGGGGTGACTAAGTGAGCTAAAGAAAGATGATGGATTCAACCCAGATCTTTGACTGGGGGTGAGTGTTTGAAAAATCAGTGTAGTTATGCCTGAGTGCTGTATACAAGACAACAGTGCAGGACACATACAGGTACAGAGAACCATATTGTCCTTGCCACATGCTGTGATTAACCTATCGCAGATCATTATTATGGTGTAACTGGGGGTGAACAGAAGGGTCAGGGAGAGAGTTAGGCAGGTTCGGTTATGATGGCAAGTTGTAGAGAGCAATGTGGGCATTGTGGTGAGGGCAGGCAAATTGGCGAATGGGATTTTGTTGGCTATGTGGGAGTGGGCAAAGGAATACTTTGGGCAAATGTTAACGTGGATATCCTGATTGGGGTGGTGATTATAGCGTATGTGGAAAGCACACAGTGCGTTCATGGGGGTAGATCATCATTACCCACCTCCTGCTGGAAGTATCTAAGTAGGTTAGCCCACTGGGAGGAGATAGCTTATCGGCACAGCCACCGTACCTCCTCGTACTGAAAGTCATCTTCACCAGCCATCCTCCATTTGTGCATTGCTCCCCGCCACGCATCCACTGGGGGGGCTTATGAAAGAGCGCCAGTGAAGTGTGAGTATGCGTTTGGCTAGTAGAAGTGCTAGGGCCACAAAGCGGGTGCGTACTTTCTGTTCTTTCTTACCCTTAAGTATGCCTAGGGAGCATGCTTCCCATGTGTCGATGTCTGGTAGTTCTGTGACCTCGCATAGGGTGGTGTGGATCAAATGCCAAGAACTTTGGAGGGCAGGACAGGACCACAGCATGTGCATAAGGTCTGCACCAGTAGCTCGGCAGCGTGGGTATTCAAACTGCGTCTCACAGAAGAAGCAGTGTAATTGAGCCGGGGTTAAATAGGCCTTATGAACTATGAAGAATTGTATGTTTTTAAAACAAGAGTGGTGGGAGACCATATTGGGTAACTCGAGTGCCTGGTCCCATTCCCTGTCATGTAGCACCCTCTAGAATTTTATACTCCCACTTTTGGTGCTGCACTGTGAGGGGGTGCTTGTCAATTCACAAATGCCTTTATATAGCCAGGTGATAAGGTGACGGCCGGCATCCATAGCTAGGATGGTCTACAGTACTGGAGGCACAATGGGTTCTCCCTCCGAAAGGTTCAACAGGGTATGACACATGTGACTGAGCTGTCTGTGCAGATGTAACTGTCATGGTGGAAGTTGATGTTTCGCAGCCAGTTGATCAAAGGGGAGAAGACGGACTTCAGCAAAGAGGTCACCCGCTGTAAGTACCAAGCGGTCAGTCCAGACCCTCAGGTCTCCGGTGGTGTAAAAACCCAAGTCACGAGGGAGACCAACTAGAGGTATAGTCGAGGCATATAGTGGGCTTCTGCGGGAGAGGCGATGTACCCTGTCCATGCATGCCATTGCTGTTGCCACCTACAGTAGCCAGGTAGCAGGGTTTTCAGAAGATTGTGGATATCGACAGGGGCCCGTGTTCGGTGCAGGCTTCACTCAGACAGCGTCCAGCAGGACAACGATTGAAGCTGTTCTGCAAGAAAGTATGCCTCGAAGGAGGGGGCGCCCAAGCCTCCCTGATCCACGGGCAGCTGCAGTCTGGTACAGGTAACTCATCTGAGCCTGGTGCCCTAGCTCCGTAATGAAGAAGCGTGGTGGGATAACCAGGAGGTTTGCAAAATAATATAAAAGGCAGGGTAAAATCACCATCTTCGCCAGTGAGATTTTGCCTATGGGGGCAAGAAGAAGGGACTGCCAGAAACATACCTCAGTTCTGATTCCCGCCAAGGTCTTGTGGAGGTTCCCCTCGTATAATTCCCAGGGATCACGCTAGAGATACTGCCCTTGGTAGCGGGTCGTCTGAGCATACCAGTTAAGGTGGGTATTTCTGAGATATATGTTGCATGGCTGTTAATCAGAGCAGAGCGGGTATACAGCTGAATTTGCCCCGTTGACATAGAGTCCAGCAGCTGAGGTGTAATCTGCTAGGGTGTCTCGAGGTGGCATAAGGTTGCCCGTGTACAAGGACGACATAGTGTGTGTCCAATCCAAAGATGGGATGCCCCACTCTCGACTCTCCCTGTGCAGCCTTATGGCAAAGGGTTCCATTGTAAGTGTGAACAGTAGAGGGGAGAGTGGCATCCCCGTCTCATACCGCGGCCAACCGGGAAGGAGGCCAAGACGAGGCGATCCAAGTAGATCCAGGTAGATCCAGGAGGTCTGCTTGGAGTACAGTTATCTGGTGTAGGCTAGGAATTGAGGCAAAAACCCCATGCGGGAGAATACTGTGAGAAGGTAGTGCCACATTAGAGTATCAAATACCTTCTCCAAATCGAGAATTAGACAGGCCGCTCCTGGGAACCATCCCCTCACTAGGTCCTCTACGTGAAAGAGGTGATGAATATTCTGGGAGGTGCTATGACCTAGAACAAAGCTGTTTTGGCCTGTGTGAACCAGTTTCGAGGGGATCGGGGCGAACCTGTCTGCTAGGATTTTTCCCAAGATTTTATAGTTGGCCCGAAGATGGACATGGGCCTATAAGATGTCTGATGTACGTGGTCTCTATCCAGTTTCGGGAGGGAAATCAAGTGAGACTCTCAGAGCGAGTGCGGGAGTTCACCCGTGCCTAATGCAGCCTCGTACATTTCTGCGAGGCAGGTTGCCAAAGCGACGAAAAGGCATTGTAACTTCCACATAAAAGGTCGGGGGGGGGGAATAAGGACACCCATCTGAGGTCCATGATGTGCGGATGTATGACGTTACAACGCATACTTTTACCACGCATACCATTACAACGCGGTATTTACAACGCATACCGTTACAACGCATAGCGCTTAGAGGTGCTGGATAGTGGTAAGTATAATTTTATATTCCAACTCCAGTCCCCGTGGACACTAGGGAAGGTGTTGGATATAAAATTATACTTATTCCCTATCCTAGAGCGCCCCCCAGCGCAATGCGTTGTAATGGTATGCGTGGTAATGCCTGCGTTGTAGTGGTAGTGCGTGGTAAAAACTTAGTTGTAAACGTTGTATACCATGATGTGCGCATCATGATCGGAGGCAACGCGTCCCAAATAATCTAAGTGCTGGTCCAGGGGCACCAGTGGGGTAGAGCAAAGTAAACGGTTTAGCTGACCAGGTAAATTGTGAGGTATGGAATGGAAGGATTGGAGCCGGGATCTACGGTGTCTGGATAGCCATGCATCTGTAAGTGACCAGTTGTGTGCCCAGCTCCGGGAACGGTCCGCCTGCATGTGTGCGGGGGATCGAGGTAAGTTGGGATGGGACCTATCCAGCGCCAGATCAAGCACACAATTGTAGTCTCTGCCTAACTCTCATGGTAAAGTGGTTTTATGGGTGAGTGTGGGGGTGAGGGTATCCCAGAAGGCCCCCTGCTCGATGTTGGGTGCATAGATGCTCCCAAGGAGTAGTGGCCGGCCATTATGGTGACCCTCAAAGAGTATATTAGCGCCCGTCCTTGTCGATGGTCACACTTGTTTCCTGGAATGGGATGCTGGACAAACCCATATCAGGGCACCTCGTGCATATGCAGTGTATGTAGGTGCAATTAAGGTCCCTTCAACACCTTCGCCAGCAGTTCACCTACCGCAACATGAGTCTCCTGCAATAGATGATTTGTGCTTGCTGGTGCTTGATATAGGAACAGACTGCATAGCGCTTTCTAGTGGTTTGCATGGCTCGGATGTTCAAGATGAGGAAACAAATGTCTGATAAGGGGGCCATTATGCTGATGATAAAGATTGCAGGAATCGCTGTTAGCATGAGCTAAAAGCCATTTTGTACTTGGAAACCATTTTAGTTAGCCATGTGCTCGCCATGTGCTTTCTCCCTCTTCCAGAGCCTTGCACATGCTCAGAAAGACCTGTAGCTGCCAGAATGCACCTGCTCCTAGTGTAGAACTGTCAGGCTATTCTTACTGATGTAAGCAGTTTAGTCCCTCCTCCCACTCTGTTGACTATGCAATTCTTATGCATTCATATATGTATCAGTGGGCACACATGTACTGCCTCCTTTTGAGTCTTCGTGCTAACTCATCAATAAACTGCCCATAAAAGGCCCCTGTTCTCTTTATTCCTTAGACTGTCTCCTACAGTGGCCTGAGGGTACTGTATGATGCAGTATCCCTCATGTGAGGTTATTGAATATTTCTCTTTGGATATTACAGCTTCTGTGCCAATTTCTTCTTTGTTGGTTTAAGGACCAGGTGCATCAGTGAACCCCTTAAAAGATTTTCATTTCTTCAATGTGAGGGTGGAGTAAGTAGCGTGTGAGGGGAGGGTCACCGTAAGGCAATACTGCCTCGCCGTACCACCCAGACAATGTCCTAGTAACCACAGGAGGCCCGCCACCAAGATGGAGCAAGAGTGGTAGGGTAAGTAATATGGGTAACTATGCCAACTTGCGGATTTTGATATTCCAATACTGGGGGATTGTCAAAACTGGTAGTATGCCCAAACAAGGTATGTTCAATGAGCCGGAGTGTATTGTGGGGTAAGGCTAGTCATTGGAAAATAGCATGGTAGCTATGATGCCCTTAGAAAATCATGTGGTGGATCATGTTGGTTTTGGCAATGGGCTGCCAGCGGCCCCAGAGTCCAACGCCAAGGTCTCACGCAGGGTGGACGCTGGAACAGAGACTTTGGAGGGAGAGTGAAAGTGTGCAGTGTGGGGAGCTCGAGTTAGATGGACAGGTGAGGAGGGCCTCCGCATCAGTAGTGGCTTGCATAATGTTGGACTGTCTAATACAAACCAACAGCATAAAACAGTCTGCCATGAGGGTTCCCAAAGTACATTGTTCAGATAAGGTTCTCTAATGTCTATGGCGTCACCAGTGGGGAGGGGGGTGGGGTCGTTTGCAAGCCAGACTGGAGAGTTTCTTCAGAGTAGAAAATGTGTGAGCCCTTCTCCTCGTCTGTGGTTGCGCTATTGGGCGCCAGGTTAGCAGCAGCTTGTAGAACTTGCTTGTGATCTGCAATTACCTACTCCAGATTAGGAGAGCTAGTTGAGGGCATCCAAGATGGAGGCCTCGCATTTGGCTTACCCTGTCGCTGGCCTCGTGGCTTGGGGGGGCCAGATGTAGTTTGGTGTGGGCCATTGCTGATTCTCCTTAACCACATGACTGCTAAGCTGTATCCTCTCCTGTGCTTTAAATTGTTATATTCCATGGTTCATGACGAGCTCAGCTCGTCATGAGCACACGACCAGTGTACTGCATGACGAGCTCAGCTCGTCATGAGCAGCGAAGGGGTTAATGTTGGTCGGCCCAATCCCAAGATTCCTTAGGGTCGGTGAAAAAGACTGCGGTGCCATCAGACATCTTGAGGCAACTGGAAACAATTAGTATTGCCCCCCCCCCCCACCCTTTTGTTTGAGACAGCTTTTGACTTCCAGGAAGGAGAAGCACGGCGTTGGAATGCCCGGGTATAGTCCGGAACTAGTATGATGGTTTTATCCTCAACT
The DNA here is from genome assembly GCF_964263255.1 of Lissotriton vulgaris. Lineage (NCBI taxonomy): Eukaryota > Metazoa > Chordata > Amphibia > Caudata > Salamandridae > Lissotriton > Lissotriton vulgaris. Next base: position 1,045,067,458 of record NC_141685.1, read on the forward strand.
CGGAGTGGGTCCACATGTCTGACCGCGTGGAGAATGGCATAGTTGTCCCTAAAGTGCAAGAGATTTGCCAGCATGGGGTTGGGAAGGGACCCCAGCAATGGGCACCTGACTGGGACATGGTGTGCCCTTTCCGGAGTAGAAGGGGATGACGTCCGATGTTTGGGTGAAAGTTTTAAACCAAGTCTCTAGGTATGCAAAAAGGGTCAGTTCTCTCAATCCCTTCTGGGAGCCTCAGGATGTGGATGTTGCTCCTACTGGATTGATCTTCCACTCTGTCCTCGAGGTGCAAGACTCTGTCTTGTAGGTCCCAGATCACAGATTGATTGTCCGCCGTGAGCTGTTGGAGAATAGCTACGATTTTCTTGCTATCAGAGACTTTGTCTGCAAGCTAACAATGTTTGTCAAGTAGAAAGCTGATTTCTGTGGTCAGGGATCCAAATGTGGACTCCATGGAGATTCAGGAGTGCTCCATTGTCAGTAGCACCCTGTCTAGTATGTCCGAAGTGGAGAGGGATGATGTGTCTCCCAACAACGGAGTTCCTGGGATTGTGGAGAGCGAGTTTGCAGAGGCTTGCGGCAAGCCAGAGTTGGCGGACTGCATTCTACCCATGCTCAGTGGCGATACCTGGCTTGAAAAAGTAGTGCTTGGTGGAGTCTCAGTGCTGTGGCCAGCAAGGGGGGGGGGGGGACCCACCGGTATTGACGCACAGGAGGGGAGGGGAAGATGCTGGAGTTGATGTTGCTGGTAGTGTAGGGAGGTTGCTCCGTTTACCTGGGAAAAGGCAGGACATGGGCTGAGGCTGAGTTCAGGAGCTGCATAAGTTCCCTCAGCCTGGCAAGTGTCTTGTGCGCACCTCGATTATGGCGCTGTTATCGGTGGGGGGGTCAAGATGCAGAAGGGTAGAATCCTCACAATGCTGAGTCTGGAACTGTTTGGCCTTGCGTTGTGGGTAAGAGTCGCTTCAGGAGCTGCAAGGGCACAACAACATATGGGTGCTTAGCCCCTCGGGGTCTATACAGACGGAGGCCTACAGACTCGAATGGTGGTCTATGAGAAACGGGGCGCAGGGGCAAGTGCCCTGCCAGTCCCACCACGAGCCACCACTGTCCCTCACGTGCCTCAATTATGCTGCTGAAGCAGGGGTCTGGAAGGCAGGAGGTGGCGAGGGCACCTGGCAGCCTCAGTTTTTACAGTGAGAAGACCCCCAGGACAGGATTACAGATACTGGGGGAAGGAGGTTGGTTGTGCACCTGCCCTGGGGGGCCCTCAGGGGCACTGCCAATGGTGTTACCCTCTGCCTGATTCCCCAATGATGGCCTGGAAACAGAATCTGGTAGCCGTGATGGTCCCAGAGACTCGCTCATGGCGTGTAAGGAGGGAAGCGAGGCCTTCTCATCTGGGATGGCTGTTGGGCTACAGGCGGCACACTGGGCTGTCACGCATGCCTTCATTATGGTGCTGGTGCGCAGTTGGTGGAGGGTGAAGTGAAGAAGAGAACATCTCGCCGGTACTCGTGAGTTGATGCTGCCCCCTGCGTGACCCGGTTGTGGCACCGGTGCATGGACGGGGGGGGGGGAGGGGACAAGAGGGGTGAGGCTGAGTGGGTCAACCTTCTCCAGGTCCTGTGCCTGACTGCAGTGAGTATCTAGTACTGCCACTCGTGCCTTGATAAGTGGATGCCAGGGTGTAAAAGGGAAGGAGGCCTTCCAGGGCAAGCCCAGGGCTTAGATCTGGGCTGATACTCTACACAGCCTTTACAATAAGTGTTGTGTGGAGAGGTATAACGTCAGTAGAAGCCTGGGGCTGTCAAGGAATCCTGAGCAGGTACAGCAGAGGTTCGGGTAGAGGTGCCCAATGAGTCTGCAGGGTGTTGGGCAGGGGGCTAAGTGTAGAGGGGAGGGTCCTCCTGACTCTCCCGGTGCTGTGGCTGCCTCCCACATGCCTTGGTTATAGCTTCGATATGGGGAGATGAAAGGGGTCAGGCCTCTTAGTGCTGCTGCCTGCTGTTGTCGCCTCTCATCTGGGCCCGAAGGGTTGCTGCAGGACCGGCGCTAGGCATGGGCAGCGTGGGCAGCTGCCTAGGGCCTCGCACTTAGCACACCAGCATGGGGCCCTGCACCGGTGGTGTGTCCTGTTGTTTTCCTGGCAATCCATTTTAGTATTAAATCTTTTTATTGAAAGATCATAGCACATACAGAAAAAACATTTGTCCACATAGCCCCCATCGCTCAGCGTGTAGCGAGGCCCAAAGCTCAAAATAAACAGACAGGACCATTCCAGGCTGCAGGAAGAGGCCCGTCGACGGGCAAACAGTATGCGCAAATAATCAGCATTAAGTAAAAGAAAGAATAAATTCAAACAAAACCCCCAAACTCCCACCCTATCCCTCTCCTTCCCACCCTCCTCCCGTGTTCCAAGTCCACCACTCAACTCGTCCAAAGGCTCACCCCCATTAGTCCGTCGTCGGCTGTTCCACATCAGAGAGGCATAATAAGCGCAGGTAGCGGAGACAGGTGACCTCCCTAAATTCCGGGGCCAACAGGGACAGAAAGGGCTGCCACAACACTGCCTACTGAGCTCCCTCCCCAGTCAGAGCCAGGGAAAGCTTCTCCATACCCAACACAAGCCACAAACGGTGAAGCCAGCCCTGGAATGTGGGAATGTGGGATTGTGTGCGGTGCGCCAGTGGGTAATGATATTCTGAATGGCGGAGCCCAGTGCAATAGCAATCAAGCGGTCTCTGCGGGAGCGCAGTGGACATGTGACTGGGTTTGGCCGACCTAACAGTACGTATGAGGGAAATCACAGAATCTCTGAATCAAAGTGTGCATCCACCTTGTCTAAAATTTGCTTCCAATACTCCTGGAGATGAACGCAATCCCAAAGCAGGTGCACCAGTGAGCCAGTGTGACCACAGCCTCGCCAGCACGTCGCCTCCCTAGAGCGGTCCATCGCTTGCAACCGCTCAGGAGTATAATACCAGAAGGTTGCAACTTTAGGAAGTGTTGTCCTTAAGCCTCATGTGGTATGCAGAGTGCCTAGCTCTGTAGTATATGCCTTCCCATTTCTTATGGATGAGTGCCCTCCCCAGTTCCCTCTCCCAGCACGCCTTTCCTGCACTATAAATATGAGTGTATGGAACAGGCCATACTTGGAACAAATCTGAAAAGATCGATGCAAACATTTCTGATGGAACTCTTGGTTTTTACATTGTACCATAGCTACTTTAAATACAAATTAGACCGGTACCAACAGCTTGTGGGAACTTCGATGGGCAATTCGGCAGCACCCATATATGCTAACATTTTCATGAAGGCCTATGAGGAAGAGAACATTTTGAGCAAACCAATCCGGCAATCGAACACCAAAATGATAGTGAGATTTATCAATGGCATTTTCATTATCTGGTCCAATTCAAGAGAAAAACTAGAACAAGCACTCAATGAGTTAAACGAACTTGATGAACGGATACAATTAACTTGGGAAATATCTGATCAAAATATCACATTTTTAGATGTGGAAATCACAAGGACTGACAAAGGTCTAGAAACAGACATCTACAGGAAAAACACAGATAAAAAGCAACATTTCCAGAAAGGATTTGCTAACTAAATCGACAAAACTTGAAGAAAAGAGAATAGTACTAGTATCGAAATTCTCTACTGCCAGCATACAATTCAAGAAAATCATAAGAAAACATTGGCCAATCATAGAAATAGAACCGGATTTTAAAAAATCATTCATAAAACCACCACTATTTGCGTACACAAGAAGCAAAAATTTTGGTGAAATACTAAAAACTGCAACAGATGAAGTGGAAACTTATAAAGGAACTCGTCTATGTATGCATTGTGGAAATTGCAATAACATCATAAAGGGAACAGTAATATCACACCCCATGAGAGGTCAAGACATCAAACTTAAAGTAAATGCAACTTGTGATTCGACCCATGTCATTTACCTACTGAAATGCCCATGTGGCAAAGTTTACATTGGTAAAACAGAAAGAAAAATCAAAACACGACTAAATGAACACAAATCAAATATACGAACTCATAATCAAAATTCTAACATAGCAATACACTTTGCAGAAGCCCATCATAATGTTTCTCAATTAACATTCACTGTTCTGGAAACAGCTTGTCAGAAAGAGGGAGTAGACATCAACAAACATTTACTGAAAAGAGAGAACTTTTGGATTTTCAAAATGAACTCGATGAAGCCTCATGGGTTAAACGATCGGATTGAATTTTCATGCTACTTATGAACTGAACTCATATAAATATGGAGTGCAGTATAGCGATACCTAATGATTTTGTCCCTTAGTTTAATTTTATGAATCTATCGATATATATTCGGTTACACTCTTTATCTGTTGTTTATCTGTTGTTTACTAGCTTCGCAACCTATCAGGAGCATTCATTTGAGTGTTTCCATAGTTACGCAATACTTTTCCGGTTTAGGCTGATTCAGTCCGTTTTTTAGTTTTAGTGTTAACCATGCTGAATGTGGGCGCCCAATCAGAGCGCTTCACATTAAGACGTATACAAGAAATACGAGCGCGCAAACCCGCTAGACAACAGAAACCGCACGTATCTAGAAAGGAACAGTAATGAAGTGACCTTCGAGTCTCAGAAGTAAGTGTTTATTTAGGAGCTGAGATATTTAGAACGCAAGCAGTTTCATTAATTGTTGTCTGACGCGTTGGTTAATTTTTGTTTTCAGTTATTTTACCTTCACCACTTCAACTAAAACACGAGGAATCTGGCATGTAAGTGCTTACATTTCTTGTAACCATTGTGCAGCAGAAAGATGTTACTTTTATCGATATTACATTTGATTTGATGAACAATATGATCTTGTGTAGTAAATATGGTTCATGCAAGAGTATAACCATGTCATACAGATATATGAATCATGTTGAAGATTGTAAACATATGTCATTTATCTTCTTCCTCAGTATTGTTCCCTGATGAAGGGCACTATGCCCGAAATGCATAGGAGTAATTAACGCCAGAGACTTAAGTATGAACAAAATCATGTGAATATAACCTATGAATTGATCAAATAAATAACGGAATAAAAAAAACTGGATGAACATTTATTGTTGAGTTCTTGGGAGTTACACCCAGGTACAAGAAGGTGTGCGACCAACTGCTAGCTGGCACCACTTGTTGAATTAATTTACTTAACGCCTGGGACACGAGGTGTTACCTCAGCAGCACCCATAAGTTAATGAACATTAAAAGATTTAGAAAAACACGAGGTTGTGCACTAATCATATATTTATTTTTGTATTTAACTTGCAACATCTTATACAAGTCTGAGATGAGTTTTTTGTCTGATTTGCGTGTAATCAGCCAATGTTCGTATGGCAGCAGCCGTCTGTCGGCGGTAGGACGTACCTGTTCGCTAAGTGCCCAGTGTCGTGCTTGTAGGTATCGAAGTCTCTCCGACTCTGGCAATCCGTGCACTTGTCGGAAAAGAGGAAAGGACATGACACCCTCCTCCAAATACAAATGGAAGAGGAACCTACACCCAGCCGGCCTCTATTTTACGTAGGCCACCGACTCCGTTCCCGGGGAGAAGTCAGGGTTATCCAATAGAGGGGTGAGTGGCGACGGGAAGGTAGTGAACTCGTGCTTGACATTGGTGTGGTCCCAAACTTCCATGGGGACCCTGGTGATATACGAGGCATACAGATTGGGGGGTCTGTGCTGCCTACGAAGGAAGGGAATCTCTTGGAGCGGCGGCCTACTACCGCCTGATCCTGAAAAAGCCAATGCTTTTCAGACTCCCATCTGCTCCACTCCACAAGAAAGCGCAGTTAAGCTGCTTGAAAGTAGAGGAACAAATCCGGGAAGCCAAGTCCCCCACTCTCAGGGGGAAAACTGAGCCAGCTCCGGCTGTGTCTGCTGAATCCAACTCACAGGTGGCCGCAGGGGAAAGGTGTGAAACAGATATAGGATCTGGGGGAGGATTTTCATCTTCACTGCCGCTAGTTTACCCTACCAGGACAAAGGATAGTGTTTCCACCTCCCCAGTTGCAGTTGGAAATTTGTAGCAATTCATGACGTAGGTACGAAACTTCTCTCCCATCCCCACTTTCTCCAAAACTCTTTCCAGATAGGGCAAATGGACCCAATCAAACACTTTCTCAGCGTCGATGGCTAGCATCATAAATTCCCCTTGGGTACGTGTGGCTTTTTCTACAAGATGCAGAGCCCTCTTGGTATTGACGGAGGTTTGGCGCTCCGGAATAAAGCCCGCCAGGTCTGAGTCTATTAGACCCCCCATGTGAGGTGCAAGACGAGCCGGCAGGATTCCCGTGTATAATTTAAGATCGACATTAAGGAGAGATATAGGGCGATATGCCCCACATTGCAAGAGATCCTTCCCCGGTTTAGGAATTACCGCAATAGTAGCCTCCAGGAGGTCCCCCAAGATCGCCCCTGGTTCTGAAAAGGAGTTAAAAAGAGTCGTAAGAAGGGGAGTCACCTGTGCACAGAATGTCTTATAGAAGCTGGCGTTTTCGCCAGCTTTAGGCGGGAGATAGCTGCGATGACTTCCTCCGGTCGAATGTTGCTCTCTAAGTGTTCTACTTGGTCTTCGTGAGAGCTGGAAGGGGAATGGAGTCGAGAAAGGCCTCTCCAGCCGTGGCCCCTATAGAGGAACCAGTATAGAGGTTGGCGTAAAATTCACTAAAGGCACTAGCAATGTCGGCATCTTCCGTGACACGCCTACCATCCTGCCGGAGAATCTCCTGTACATTCTGGCGCTGTCGAGTTTCACGTAACTTGTGAGCTAATAGACACCCACACTTATCCCCGCCAGTGTAATATGCGTGCTTTAGCCTCAGTGCCGCAAATTCAGCCCGGTCCTGGTCTATGCCGCCAGCTGTTGCCACCCTGCCTTAAGCTGCCTCCAAAATCGGGGAGCCCCCGTCCGCTGGTGCCTTTGCTCCAGTTCCAGAGTCTGCTGAGTGAGCTCCTCCCGTTTACGCACGCGCTCAACATTGTCTGAAGCTGAGATTGCTATAAATTCACCCCTTATATCGCCGTCAGCGCTGCCCATTGTGTCGCTAGTGTGGTGTCCGCATTACTGTTGTGTGAAAGATAGTCAGCAATAGTTTGCTGTATCCGTGTAACCACCTCCTTACGATGCAATAACGTTTCCCGAAGCCGCCGGCCTTGTGTCGCGCGCGGGGCAGGAGGAAGGGAGATGACAACGGTCACCGGTGCGTGATCTGAAAGAGATGCAGTCCCAATTTCTACAGTGGTCGTAAGCACTTGTATGGAAGGGGAAGGTAGTAGATAATCTAAGCGGGCATACGTTTTGTGTGCGTTCGAGTAGTAGGGGTACTCCCGGCTCTGAGGATGAAAGCAGCGCCACAGATCAACTAAACCTAACTCTCGCATACGAGATAGCCCCTCAGAGGTGAGGGCACCTGACTGGGAGGTGCGCTGGCATGACCTGTCTAAAGTGTTGTCGAAAACCAAATTGAAATCCCCACCCCTAGCAAAATATGACGGTCTGTTGTATTGGAAGCTTCAGTGATGGCCAGGTGAAAAAACTTCTCCTGGCCCTCATTGGGGGCATAAACAGAACCGATAGTGAACGTGGAGGTGCCCAAGGAAAACCTGTATGTCAACAACCTCCCCTTAATCTCCGCCCCCTTGTGCAGCACTCTACCCTCAAATCTCTGGGCCACCAGAACTGCGACTCCTGCGGTTTTCGTCACATTATAAGAAAAGAACTGTAATGGGAACTTCCGAGATCGGAGGCGGTGGCAATCCCTATGTAACAAGTGTATCTCCTGTAGGAGACATATATCCGCCTGGGAATGCTCTAGTAGTGAGAGAACTGCCCTGCGTTTTATCGGATTGTTCAGCCCCCTCACATTTAACGTAAGGACTTTAAGTTCTGCAGCTGGCATTTATTCGATAAGGGTCAGAGAGAGCTGAGAGGGCACACCTGTCTGCGAAGGACTCGAGCCGCAAGCAGCTCGCCTTCCCAAGGTATTAATTCACAGGGCACCTGACACAACCTCCGGCACTCTGTGGACTTGGAACAACAGAACCCTCCCCCCAACTACCCCACCCCAAAACGAAATGAGATAAACATAGTCATAGTGTCCATCATCCCCAGATGATTGGAAGAATAGTAAATCAGGGTAGTCCATTAAACTTCCAACGGTCGCCCTCCCACCAACGACCCAAGTAACATGGTAAACAGTCGGCCTGAGTAAGTCATGGAGGTCAGCCAGTCGGAGAAGGATTCCTGTCCGATGCGACTGCCTCCACTGCGGCCCGCTGGCCCTTCACAATCGCAGCCGCCAAAGGTTTCTTCACTCGACGCCGTCTGCCTTGTTGTCCCCACTGTGGCTTAGAGTCAACCAGGGTGGGGGCCTGGCCCACCCCCTCGCTCCCTTTGGCAGGCAGGTCAATGCCCAGCAAGCGGCAGGCCTCAGATACTGATCGATTCTGGTAAAGCTTATTGTCCAGTTTAAACACCAAACGGAACAGATGGCCCCAGCTATAAGAGATGTTCTGCTGTTGCAGGTGGGTCGTAACAGGCTTGAAAAGTCTGCGTTTTTGTAACGTGAGAGCAGAAAGATCTTAAAATAAGACCGGATACTGTCCCTGAAATGCTAGTGGGTGCATCTGCCTGGCCTTCTGGAGGATCTCCACCTTTGTGCGGAAGTCTTGTACACAGACCAGGATATCCGGCGGAGGCGCCGGGGAAGCCTGTGGCGGCCCCACCTGTGTGTGCTCTGTCGAGGCGCAGCTCCGACTCCAGTGGATGCCCCAAAATGTGATTGAAGAGTTCCTTCGTGAAGCAAAACAGGTCCTTTGTCTCTTCGGCCAGCGCCGCATTCCGAATCCTAACGTTATGTTGCCGTGAGCGGTTCTCCAAATCCTCTAGGTGGACCTAAAGGTCAACCTGCTGGCCGTGTATCCGGAGAATTTCTTGTTGCGAAGCCGATATTTCAGTGTCCTTCCCATCGCTCTTGTTCTCTAGCTCAGCTACACGCTCACTGATTCCATCTACATCCCTGCGCACCTCCCTGACTTCTCCTGCAAACTCCTTCTTTAAGGTGTGGATGTCCTTCCTTAATGACGTGAACAGGGACTCCAGAAAGGCTTTAGTGATAGGCTCCGAGCCAGCATCCCGCTCCGAGGCGCCTGTGTCGAGGTGGAGGCCATGGCGTTGTATTGCTGACTCGCTTAAACATTAGCAAAGAGGTCCACTGTTTTATCTTTGTGCCCTCTAGTAGTGGACATAGCCCGCTCCCGGCACCACCTCCCCGGCCCGGACCCTCTCCGATCTGCTCTGTCATCAGACTCAAACAGGACCCCCAGGCCCCACCCTGTGCAATGGAAAGGCTGTTGTGCATGGACCAAACTGGAGAGCTTACCCGCCTCCACAGGCTGTGACAAAGTCTGATGCGCTCTCCTCCAGCAGGTCTCCTCAACACCAACTGAATGCCTCGCTCAGTCCTCTCGCAATCAGGAGCGGAGGCCTCAGTGCTCCCGCAATGTCACAGTAATCTCAACTCCCCGTCCCAGCAGTCCAGGAGGCGGAGTGATTCCGCCAGTCCCCTGAGCCCCTGCCTGTCTCCCAACAGCACTGGCTCCTCGCTCGCACCTCTTCAGAGGGCCCCGCACCTCAGTTGTACCCACAACCCTCAGTGCCCAGGTACAGCAGGGCGTATCACCCCAAAATGGCGGCCTCCCCCTGCTCCTCACCTCCGCCTGGCCGATGTACCTCTTTCAAAGTATCGCTCCTCATCGGCCGTCGCCCCCCTCCTGTCTCTGCAAGGGGGGTCGCAGTTCCGATCACTGGCGGGCCGCGGACCTTCCACGCAAAGGCCCGCCAGGTGTACCAGAGAGCGGGCCTTCAACTGTCCTCTCCTGCAACAACCGAAAGAGATGTCGCTAGCACTGCTCTGGTGGGGATCTCAAACTGGGCCAAGTCAAAATGGAGCACCTCCACAAAATGGCGCAGTAGGCCGGCCAAGCAGTCCCTGGCGCCTTGTTCATGGACCCCCAGCTCTCCCCTGATGCATCACCAGGAGTCCCGCCCGCAGCCAGCTCTGTCCTGCACCTTCCACCACTCAGCCCCTGGTCGCGTCGCCGAATAGGCCACCCTAGGCCGCACCACCAGTCACGTCACCTTGCACAACCATCTCGCCATCGCCTCCCACACTTCCGAGTTCGCTGGGCGTTAGCAGCACCTCTCACCACCGGCAATGCACCTTGTCTTCCCTTGCAGGCCTTTCCACTGCCCACAACGATGACTGTGCGGACCCAGCAAGGAAACCACTCCCGGGCACTCTTCCTGCCGCTTTGCACTCCCCCCTCCTCTCGGGCCCCTGCTCCCGCTGTGTCGCTCTCGAATTTGTGGTGCTCTCCAGGCTCACCCTCCGCCTCACCATCAAGGGGAATCCAGGGCACCGGGGAATCCGTACATACGGCTGTGGGTATACAGGCACGTGCCACCCAAGATGGCAGCCCAGGCTCGACTCCCCGGCCTTGCTCTCTGTCACAGCCGCTGGTCCGCCAGCCCGCAGAGATCCGAGTCTCCGCTGCCGCTGCAAGCAGCGTTTCGACGCTGATTCTCCTGCCCCCCGGTCCGCTAGTCCGCTGCTCTGCGTCTCGGGCACACGTCACACCGCCTCAGGCCTCTGGCCGCTCTTCTCCCTTGCGGCCGCGAGACCGATCAGCTCGCAGCCTCGGTCAGGAAATAGCTCTCCAGGGGTCACTTCTGACCCGGAACACGGCCCGTGGTTCCGTGACTAAAGCTGGGCAGATCGTTGGTGCCGACTGTCGCTGGATCGGCCCGAAAGCTGGTGCTGTATTAGACTAGCGACAGGAGCTCCGTGGCAGCACGTCCGCTCACACCTCCATCCTTGCCACGCCCCTGGCAATCCATTTTAAAGAAAGGTGTCGCCTTGCAATTAAGGACCATTGGAGGGGCCCGCCTCCCCGGGTCTCTCAGGGATGGTGTCTTGAGGCATAGGGGAGGGAGACGCTTCCTCAATTGCAAGGAGACCATTCAGAGACACTGCTGGAGGCCCATTGTCCAGCATTTTGGTGCCCCCACAGTTTTAACTTTTAACCCACAGGCAATTCTCACACCTATCGGACGGAAGGTGTGAGAAATGCTTGTGGGCTAAAAGTTAAAACTGTGAGGGCGCAAAAATGCTGTATAGTGGGCCTCCCGCAGTGTCTGTGAATGGTCTCCTTGCAAGGGGTCACTTATCAAAATTAGAGGGGCCTCGCACATTCCCTTTTTGGCCCAGGGCCTCACAAATCCTTGAACCAGCCCTGGGTGGCTGGATGATATTTGAGGTTGAGGCAGCAGCTCGGAGGGCGCAGTGGGTGGAGTAAGGACCTCACATCTAAAGAGGTTGCAGGGTAGGATCTGTCGCTAAGTGCTGGCAGAAGGAAGTTCAACACCTTCCACGCACCTTGATAATGGTGCTGGGGCAGTGAAACTCCGTAGTCGTCAGGCAGGGGTGTAGGGGCATGGGCGTAGGAAGTGTGGGGGACACAGGGGATATATCCCCCCCCCCCAGATTTTCCAGTCGGGGGGGGACACAGGGGGGGGGACAAGGGTAGGGGGGAGCGAGGGGACAAAAAAAATGTCCCCTCTCACTTCTGTGATTCTCAGTGCCATTAGCACGCGAAAGCGCTACCGTTAATGGCCCAGAACTTTACCTGTGATCTGCCTCCAGTCACAGAGGCCAACCGCCCTCTTCCCTTTGTTATGCTGTAGTAAGGCTCGCCCTCTGCCCTTTATTATGCTGCAGTGAGGGCATTCTGAGAAGAAAAAAAGCCCTGTCTCTTAACCTTCCTGCACAGAGAAGTGTCTGTTTCTCATGCTCTGCCTCTGGCAGCTGCCCATCTCCTCTTTCTCTCTTTATTCCTCCCTCTCTTTCTGTCTCGCTCTTCCTCACTTGCTTTTTTTAACTCCTTCAACGCTCATGACGAGCTGAGCTCGTCATGAGCCACGGCACTCCGGTGCTCATGACGAGCTCAGCTCGTCATGGCCCGTGGAACGCTCAGGTGCGAGGAGAATTCCCCTGCTGTGCTGAGCGCTCCACAGGAGTCAATACACCTGTGAAGAGCTGAGCTCGTCATGAGCACAGGAGCACTGTAGCTCATGACGAGCTGAGCTCGTCATGAGCATGGGGGCGCAGTGCGCGCCCCCCTCCCCCCAGCACAGTGGGGGAATAACCCCCGCAGCAAAGGAATTAAGAGACAGTACTTACCACCTCCTGCCCCTCCTTTCCTTTATTTGTTCCCCTGTCAAAAGGTTCCAAAAAAGAACGAAACACTTAGAATGGAAATATCAGCATTTTCTGACCTTTTTCTATTCTGAAGGACAATCTCAGAATAAAGAGAAAAAAATATAAAAATACGAAAAATAATTCAATAGCTAGATTGGTGTTATTTACACCCATGCACATTAGCGCAACTTTACAGAGTTTGCTGGTGAAGGGCTACTTTCTATTTACCTTCAATTTTTTTAACACCATTGTTTTCGCAGGGTGGGGAAGGGCACCATTCCTAGAGGGGCTGCAATACCTGGTTGATGGGTGGAGTGGGAAACGTTTAATGTGATCTTTTTCGACTGTTTTAATTATTTTAGATTATAAAATGTGTACCGCTGCTGTGTGTTCAGGGATGTGGTCTTTTTCATGCAAACTTCTTAAGTTTTGTAAGAATAAAAGCAATGGACATTGAAACGGGTCCCTTCCGGGTCTTGTAGTCATGTCCTTAACTTTTCAGGCACAAACACTCACTGATGACTGAATAATGAGTGTAAAAGCATTAAGATAACCATGTTGGTCCTGCTTACATTTCACATGCTTTACTTATCCTTGCATTCCCTAGGAGTGTTAGCTTTTTCCGGATGTTATTACTTTTTTTTCAGGAAACATATTACTCTGGTCTAGTGCATAATTTGAATTGAGACACAGCACAATTGGGTTGTAGCTGAAGGCAGTGCTAGTTTCTCTCAGTGAGGCAGTATGGTGTTCAGTAGGGGAGAGGATGTGGCACTCTGACCAGAGCTGCAGAATCTTGAACTGGAGAACCAGGTTCAGCCTTAATACCAGTCCACAAGCCCACTCTCTTGACAGAGCACATTCTCATGATACACCTTAGAAGGCCCCGATAAACCTTAGAAACCCTCGGTGTCTTAGCACCAGCAGGTGGACCCTTGAGGTGGAAAGTATGCTTAACCTTGAAGGCCTGTCCACCACAATCCATACTGAAGTTCACCTCCAGTCTTGTGGGCAGGCATACGAAGAAGCACACCCTAGAGCGACAATGACTGTCATTGAGGTCACAGGACCCTTGAGGCAATCCACCTCACCCTTTGGTACCTCCATTGGCCTTTTTCAGCAGTGGTAGTGCAACTTACCAAGGATTGTCAATGTATGATTTGCATGCACACCAAACGAATTTTGCAAACTTCATGGCGTCTGCTTTATGCACAAGCACTTTTAACATGTGCTGTCTGCTTTTGGGCCACTGGAGTTATGCAGCAATGGAGGGCAAAATTATGGCGCAATCTTGACTAAATTATGCAGTATAAAAAGGCTACAGAGTATGCAGTACATTTTATGATATTTATTTTGACATTTTTATACATACTAACAGCCTCTGCAAAGCTTTTGCCTCATTAGTACCTGTGTAACTTACAAATGCAGCAGAAAATTGATTAGTCAACCTTTGCAAAGGGCCCCCCACTTCGCAGCAACATAAGCCACATTTTTATAGTAATTTTTGATCTGTTTGAGCTACAAACAATTTTTTGGGTGAAATCGTTAGATTATGCAGTGGATGATGTATTATGTGGCAAATATGGTACAGCCACAATTAAGTGTAAAACATTTGCAAACTAGGATATTTTGCCATTCATGTTTGAACTGCTGTTGTGGAACAAAGGAGGAGAAGTGCTGATGACAGAAACTCCACGGCTGGAAGACAAATGGCGTTTGATTCCACTTTTAAGCATATTTGGCACATTCTGTGATTGAAAACACATCCCACTTTGTGAATGTATTTTAATGTCAATAACTCATATTGAACCTTAAATAAACATGTGTATCTATTGGTTGAATTAATTGGTCAGTGAAATGCCAAAGAAATACTAAAAATAGGGAAGTTTTGCTCTTTCTGGCCACACCTCTGACTCCGCCCACAGACCGAAATCTCAGGTTATTCTCTGTCTCTGTTTCTGCGTCCCCAGTTATCCTACTTTTTTCCCCCACTTCGACCATTGCTTCCTGCTTATTGTGTCACAGATCACAGTTGGCTCACGTGGGAGCTGGGGCTTGAAATTCAGAATCAAAGACTGCATAGGGCCCTTTCTCATGTGCCTTCCTACTTACCTAGTAAAGGTACCAGATGACACCGTATCAGGAAAAATGCTATTTTTCCGTCCCCGGCTTTCCTTAAACACAATAATGCATTCTGGGATAGATAGTCTTTCATTACATAAGCTTACCCAAGTGAACGAATACACCTGAGAGCAATGTCAGGAAAAGGGAAAGCCCATGACTTGACCACTGTCTCTCTGATGATATTATGAAGTCCTCTGGTAATAAAGGTAAGCCACACTTATTCAGGCAGTACCACTCTGAACCAGGATAAAAATATGAGGCCCCTTTTTGCAGGCATGCCAGGTGTAACCCAATTTGCCTCATTAACAATTCTGTATCATTAATGGCCTGACAATGTTCCCAATTTAAAATCTAATTTTTCCACTTAGGCCTGTTCTTGTGTTTGTGAATCACAAAGAGTGCTAGAGATTTGCTCACAGTATTGCACCAACAATCGAAATGTGGGTAGCTCTTATGACCCCCATTGCACCAGTTGGCGCCCCGTCCACCTTTAGAAATTGCAGGCCTGCTTGGGTATCTTCTTGATAAAATATGTGGCAAGTGCTTTAGCACCACATGCCCTCTGTGCTGTCTCTTTTTCTTTGTCTGTGACAGCTGTGGGTCTTCTTAAACAAGGAACACTCAAGTGGGCTTTCAAGGAAAAAACTATGTTTTTGGAGACTACAAATTGAATTTTTAGCAGAGTAACTTTTACATTTTAAAGCTCCAAGTGGACAAGAATCACAGATGATTCTCATGACGCCCAGCAGTGGTTTTCTGACCAACTTAAGGTGGATAAACTTGCTCTCCGGCAGGCAGAGCGCCGTTGGAGGCGCAACTACGATCCCCAGCTTAAACTTGTCTATGTAGAATCTTTGAACACCTACAAAAAATCCATCCTATCAGCTAAAACTGCCTACTTCTCCCAGAAAATACTGGACTCCAACACTAAAGCAAAAGATATCTTCTCCATTGTCAACAAGCTTTCCCTGCCTGATAGGGTCACACCTCAACCCCAACCGACCCAAACCCTGTGCGATTCCCTTAATTCTTACTTTACTGATAAAATCACTACCATCAAAAACAACATCCCTTCCCCTTCATCCCCTTTCCCTCCACCTCTTCCTCCCATGAAACCTAGTCGTCTGATAGAGTTCCCACCAATCTCTCCTAAAGAATTCTCCTCGCTACTTCATAAAGTTAGATCAGGTTCCCCTAATGACTGCTGCCCCCCTCAGATTCTGAGGGAGGCCTTTCTGGCATGCCCTGGCCCCCCACTGGCCCTGCTCAACAACTCTCTAGCCACTGGGGAGGTCCCTTGCTCCTTCAAACAGGCAGTTGTCATACCTATACTTAAAAAAACTAATGCTGACCCCACTACCTTAAGCAATTACCGACCCATCTCCCTCCTTCCCTATCTGGTAAAAATCCTGGAGACATATGTCACCCGCTGTCTGAGCACCTTTATCGAGAACTCCTCCTTCCTGGATGCCCAACAAGCGGGCTTTAGACCACTCCACTCCACCGAGGCGGTCATAGTAGCCGTCATGGATGCCCTCAGGAAAGGTGCCGATAAAAACATCTCACAGGCCCTTGTCCTTTTGGACCTGTCGGCAGCTTTAGACCCGGTCGATCATACTATCTTGATCGACCGTGTCAACAATGCTGGCATTCAGGGGGTGGCCCTCGATTGGCTCAGATCCTTCCTGGACCACCGGACTCAGGCAGTTCACCTGTCTACTTTTTCTGCACCCTACTCGTCTCTAACCTGCGGGGTCCCTCAGGGCTCTGCGCTATCACCCCTATTATTTAATTTGTATCTACAGCCCCTTTTAGCTTCCCTCCGCAATACCCCGGTCACCATTTTCAACTATGCGGACGATCTTCAGTTAATTTTCCCCATTGATTCTCTTCCCTCCTCCCGTTCTAACTTTCAGTCTACCATGCTTGACATTGCAGAGTGGATGTTTCACAGCCAATTGAAACTGAATCCCACAAAAACAGCTCGTACTGGTGGGGGGTCCCTCTAATCCGTGGAATCCCACTTTCTGGCCTTCTTCCCTGGGGGCGCCACCTAGTCCTGTTAGCACTGTGAAGAGTCTGGGGGTGGTCATCTCTGAAGACCTCTCTATGAGGCCACAAATCAACTCAGTCACCTCATCCTATTTTTTCCATCTAAGGCGGATCCGCAAAATCAGCAGGTTCCTTACCAGAGATGCCCTGATTCTAGTCATCCTCGCCCTTATTACCTCCAGACTCGACTATGCTAACACTCTTTATGTCGGGATTCCAGCATTCCACCTCCACTGGCTGCAACTGGTGCAGAATCAGGCAGCCCGCCTGATCTTCCACCAGCCGAAACATCAGCATGTCACCCCCCTCAGGCGCAGCCTCCATTGGCTCCCTGTCGCCAAACGCTGCACTTTCAAGCTTGGATGTACCATTTTCAAAGCCTTATCAGATTTAGCCCCTGCCTTTATCTCCTCTTGCCTGACACGTTATGTTCCCCACAGAGATCTCCGCTCAGCATCTCTTAATTTTCTTGTTGTTCCCAAAAACAGACGGAAAAGCATGGAGGGCTGAGTTTCTCTGTCATGGCCCCCACCACTTGGAACTCCTTTCCAACAGCACTTCGTCTCTGCCCTAGCTACTACTCCTTTCGCAAACTGTTAAAAACCCTTCTGTTCCAGTCAGCATTTGAGTAAATCCTCCGCCCTGGTTACTGTTTTGTCAAGAGCGCCATGAAACCGTTTGGTGAACGTGCGCGGTTTAAATGTTTTTAACGTAACGTAACATGAGGTCATCAGCCAGTCGTGGCTCTTTAGCCATCGGCCCTTTGCATTCTGGTACTTGTAATTTTACATGTTCTACTATAGCCATGGAAAACCTGGCATGCAAAGTGAAGTGGGCCAAAAACCCAGAATGGCCTGAAGAGCCTACATATGACATGTAGCCAGTTGGCAGCTAGGAGCATAACAGCTCTAGGCACGAGTCTGGGCACAGGATGACAGATGGATGATGGCTCTAAAAGAATGCAATCTGTGAAATTCACTTGTCAACAACGTGGGGCCAGTATGAATACTTCTGGTTTGGATATCAGGGTGAAAACTTAGCAGACCGGTGTAAGTTCTGTGAACACCACTGGTGAGGCCTCATCTGCAGTATTAGGCCCAGTCATGCAGGTCACATCTAACAAACAATGCAAAATTATGCAAAATTATCAGTGGGCCAGTCAGGGACATATTAAGACACCCTCATTCAGAGGGACAAAGACGTGCAAGAACAACGAGGGGACAGGCCTATCCCAGCAACACACTCAGGAATGCTTGCCAACTGAACTGTGTATAGCTTCTGCTGTTTCTCATTAATGGCTCTCCCCACGTACCCTCCCACTGTATGCAAGAATATAGAGCCTCTACAGGCAGGAGTTGTTGCTTGAACCCTGTGCCATCGAATTCGCATTCAGTTGCAGCCCTTGCTTCAAGTTAGGAAGGGGATGAAGATGCATATCTTTAAAGAACACTACATCCCAACAAAGTAGAGAGTCCACCTCCCAATGCAGAAGCCAGCATCTCCCATCCAGATTCACCTTCTGGTTGGATCTCTACCTTTGACCATGTAAAGCACACTTCATATGTACTTTACAAATACAGTTAATGCGAACAGCCATTGCCCATGCAGGTAAGAGCGGTGGGGCCAGGTGGAGGGGGAATTCGACACATGACGAGGGAAAATAAATTGTTTAATTTTCACTCGTGGTTGTCTGTCGAATCTCCCCCATCCCCCCAACCCTGCCCAATTGCTCTTAACTGCACAGTCTGTGGCTGATGCGAATTCAACAAGTCCTGCCTGTAGAGGCTCTATATTCTTGCATACTGTGGGACGTACGTGGGGGGGAGGCATGAATGAGAAACCGCAGAAGCTATACACAGTGCAGTCGGCAAGAATTCTTTAGTAGTGGAACCCTCTGACAATTACAGACAAGAGACTGGTAGCTGGTGATGCTCTGAAGCAGCATTCACTCTGATGGACATAGTAATGTAAGTACCCCAGCAGAAGTAACAAGAATAGAAGAAGATATATTAAAATGGGTTCAGATTAACACCAGAGTCAGTTGTGCTGAGTAAGAACAGTTAACTTGGGAGAAAGTTTTGGGTAGAAAGTGGGCAGGGACTCTGAGATGAGGTTGACCCAGTGGCTCTTATTTTCGGTCATATGTAATGTTTCTATGCTATGCCATGGGGAAGCGAAAAGGCTGAGGTCCTTGTGTCTTGCAGAAAGGAGAGAAAATGGTGTATCTGCTCGTTAGGCAGGATATAAAATGCAGAAAGGATCAGACTAGCCACTCTAGGATTTCCTTTGTGAGCTACAAGCTAATGATGCTTAATTTAAGCTGGTGGCTGCAGGTGAGGCCCAACTGCATTTTTTTTTTACCTGTACATTTTTTGAAAAACAGAACAAGAGAGAAAAAGGCATAAAGGGGTTTGGCGGGAAGGAGGAAGGGAAATATGGAAAACAGTGAAAAGGGAGAAAGCAAAGATGAGAAAGAAGCTTCAAGAGTGAGATAATGTGAAGGGAGACTATGTTGCTGGATGAAGGAGCCAGGAGCTGAAATCAGATAGACAGCCTTGGTATTCAACAATCCAGCTCTGCCATGGATTCCCTCACTACCACCCTTTAATAGTGCAGCTCAAGTCTCCGTAACCACTCTCAGATGTATTTAATTAGTTACATAGCACCACTCATACCAGTGTAGGGTGTCAGCACTTTACATAACAAACACTACAGAGAGACAATTAATTATAGGTGTGTAAATCTGTGTATAGAAATGTTACATAAGACCGAGGACTACAAGGTGTAGGAGTCACATGCCATCCATACTTGTAGAGAGTATAGTTTAAGAGTGCTTGGTCAAGATGTTGGGAAGTGGGTTATTAGTAGCGGCAAATGTAGATCTGTCCCTGGCAATACGGTCACTACCTCAATATATGGCTCAGTACCGGTCATGGAACATCATTCCCATGCTCAACCCTTGGCAGCTTGGCTGCGAGCAGGCCGGCTTAACTTCAAAGATGGGTCTGTAAAGCATTTAAAAACACAAATTCATTAAATAATTAAGACATAACACACAATAAAAATCCAACACCAATTTATAAAAATAGGAAATATTTTTATCTTTAAAATGAAAAAAAATCCAATGTAGGGAACCAGAGATATGACTTTTTAATGCACATAGAAACCTATAGCGCCTATTGGGACATCTGGTCGTACTAGACCAGCTTAAAGTTAAAGTTTCAGGCTGACCGCAATGAAGCCCTGCACGGCTACCCCTTGCAGTAGGTATCGGTCAAAGTTTTTACCTTCCGACTTAGAAAGTTTTCTAGAGCTTTTCTTCACAGGGTCCCTCGAAGCTCTCAGCCAGTCCAGATTTGGTGAGGGTTCGCCGGCTTGCCTCGCGACGAGCTCCCGGTCAAACTTATGTAAGTCTGATTTCCAGAGCTTTCCAGCGGGACGAGCCAGGGATCCAGGCCTGCTTGCAGTTGAAGGTGGCCTGCTTGGCTCTCGGGGTTAGTCCCGGTCACCTTTACAACGTTCAGAATTAAAAACTTTTATTGATCTTTTTCTTGCGGGTCCCTCGATGCTCTTCACCAGAATGGATTCAATGAGGGTTCGCCGGCTTGGGTTTTCGCCTATGCCTAGTCAAACTATGGAGTTGGACCTCTGGAGCTTTTCAGGGGGAGGAACCTGGACGGCAGGGCAGCTCGCTGTTGAGGGTCGCCGACTTGGCTGGTCAGGTCAAGTCGGTCCACTAATGGAGCTTTTTTCCAAAGTTGCTCCAAACTTCTCCAAACCTATGGGACATTTTCCTGAAGTCCCCCAAAGTGTCCACACCTTTCTCCAAAAGTCTGGAATCTCCAAGATGGTCCTTGAAAGTTTGAGACTTCAGCTCCCACAATCCACTTGAACAAAACCCTTAAATTCACTGGTAGTTCTACAGGCTGGGGATTCTTGGTGGTGAGGGTCCAGGTGAGCTCTGCTAACCTGTAGCTTGCAGGGAGTCTACTATTTTTTCCTTTTGAAGTAAGGTAGTCCACAGGGCTGCAGTTCTAGATTGTGCAACAGGCGCAATCTTCTGAGCACAGTGCCTGGTTGGTGCAAATCAAACTCTTTAGCAGGGACCCTTCTTCTCTCAAGTTTCAAGCAGTATAATCTGAGAGGGTCTGTCCCGCTCAGATACATATTCCAAGTACTCTGGGTCAAGCAGGAGGTCATTCCTGTCCAATGAGGTGCATGGCAATACCCCAGGCCCTCTAAAGTGTGGCATAATTTCTCCCAGAGAGCACAATTTCTCCAAAATTCATCATGGTTGATTTTGCAGCAGAGGGAGCAGAACTAACTAAACCAGCCTACAGGATGGCTTCATCTGCGTAGATCCATTCCCCTTACATCTGGGATTTCTTCCATAATCCCCCATCTAGCTGTGGAGCAGGGGGAGAGGTGTAAATGAATCTGGTTTCACCATATTGTCTCCTTCTCCCCTTGAAGAGCATTTTTTCTACCCCTCACCCTGACTCTGGCATTCCTATGCCCAGCAACCTCTCCTCCCAGAAAGGCTTCCTAACCCCAGGGGCTATTTAATACCTCTTCAAACAGCCATGCTCACCCACTTATCTTTGACCAATCAAGGCAGAGCACTAGAGGGCGACATTTGGGCTTACAGACAAGAAAGTCTTAGAACTTCTTCTCTGTACATTTTAGAATACATTCAACAATACCAAATTGTTGCATTTGTCATTACCATTCCACTGTGTCCTTTAATCTTAGTTTTATGGCTTTCTTTTCTCCAGTTATTAATTAATAATCTTTTGCAATGTTAACCTATGGGCTGGGGATCTACAATGGAAAAAGGAACTGGGCAATTTCTCCAATACTAGGGCCTGTAGAACATGTTTTATAAGGACCCTGCTTATCCCAACAGGGCCCCCCACCCCTGGAACACCTAGAAAATACTTTAGGGGTTCTGATTATATAAAAATATTGCAGATTCTCACTTCACAATGCTCCTAGCACAACATCGATTTTGGGAAGCACTTTACTACAATGTGGGGAGTGCAAGGTTCAATTTCACTAAACCCAGGGCCTATACATCTCATTTTATAAGAGTACTCTTTATAGCTATCTGACACCCCCACCGCACCCCTGGGACACCTTGAGGAAACTCTGGGGATACCTAATATGCCTCAACATTGAAGTTTATCAATTTTAAGTGCCCCAAACACAGAAGTCAATTTGGGCAGAATTTGCATTTTAGTAGCAGTCCTGCACCACAGGGCTGCGTTTAAACTGTCCTCAGGCTTCAGAAGTTCACACAAGCAAGTGCAGAAAGGCTGCTGGCCTCTAAACTGCCATGCCATATTATATACTAGGGACTTGGAGGTAGTTTTATCCCCCGCTCTATCATGTACTAGGGCCTTATAGTGGAGGTCATGCCAATCACAGTGGTACCCTAACCCACAGTGTATTTAGGTGTTTTCACTTTTCACTATATTTTTAAGTGTCTCTTTCAGCATAGCACCGACCCTGGGCCTGGTTAGGCAGGGCCCAGAGTCAGTTACCACCAGTAGCAGTCGGCATACAGTTGAGGGGGGTGCCCAGGGCAGAGGACGACTTTGCAACACTGGAAAAGCACAAACTCAGAATTTAAAACGTAACACCACAGTTGGGCATTCTCTATCATAATCAGACTTGATTTCTATCCAAATTAACCCATTTTCCAACATTAGGCTAATGACAGACAGGGGGGAAATCATAACGGTCTAATTTATACCTTGCAGTTTTCATGCAGCTCTTTGATGAGGGTTAATAGCTCACTGTTCTATGTTAGAATTTA